>NC_054472.1:77684682-77994057 GCF_017639515.1 Carcharodon carcharias | reverse complement strand
TTCTTTTCTGCTGTTTGGAAGGATAAAAACAAGTGAGATTGCTTCTTTGGCAAGGTTCTCCACTTCAGCTTGAGCTGCTGCCAGGTCAAGATGCAAAAGGCTCAGCTTCAGCTTCATGTGGTGAATCTAGAGAAAGATAGATCAATATTATCATTAGGATAACACTATACTGTAGAACTGTGTGGGAGGGAGGTAAATCTAGGCACATGCTCTACACACAGCATTCCTGTAAGGTGATGCTGGAGTTTCCATCTTTGGTGGATCTATAGAGGCCACTTGTTATAATTATGAGGTTTATAGGGCAGAATTTGCCGCTCATTGGTCAGGCCCGCGCACAACCTAAACGAACATAAAATGATGAGCAATGACATCGGGCAAGCGCCCAACATTATTTCGCACTCACACGATATTTTGCTCAGCAGACATGGGCAGGAGTCGGAACCGTGCCCACCATTTATTAACAGGCCAGTTGGGGCCCTTGACAACCCAATTGATGGTGATTTAACATTGCCCATGTGAGTTTTCGCTTGTCGCATGGGCAGGTGGACAGGCCACAATTTGCAAAGCCTCATCCACGGGCGGGATAAGAAGAGTCAGCAGCATTGTCAATGTAAGTAGTGATGAGTTTTGGAAATAACTTGCTGCTGGTGGCTTATTGAGACTTGGCAGCTTAATCTCTGATCGGGGCCTCAAAAATTGCATTTCCAGGCTTCATTTCTGGACTCAATAGTGTCGCCAAGGCCCCCTGAGGATCCAGACCGTGTGGACCCTTCCAGTGTCAGACAGCTTCCCCTTACCCTGGTAATGGGGATTATGACCTCAACTTCAGGCACCTCCTCTGAGGAGGAAGAGAGGAGCAGAAGAGAGAGGAGGCCAGGTGTCCCAATGCAGATTCCAGGGGAGAGACCTGTGGGAGGAGAGGCACAGGCGCAAGTGGCGCAGGGTCAGCAGGTAGCCCAAGTGGAAGGGGTCACAGAAGATGCCACTATCCTGCTGCCAGGGTTTATAGGCAGTGATTCAGCTACCTCAATATGACCCAGGTGCAATGCCGAAAGAGGCTCCGTCTCTCCAGGGAGATCGTGACCTCCATTTGTCAGGGCTCACACCCTTGGCCAGCTCAGGCACGATTGACAGTTAGCACTCAGACTCTAACACCCCTGAGCTTTGTGGGGCGATGGCAGGCCAAAATAATTCAACACACTGACCCATGCCAGCATGGTACTCACCCTTCCTGAGCGCATTGTAGCGCTTCTGGCACTGCACCCAGATGTGCCGCACAATGTTGTGGCTGCTCACCTCCTCCCATGCCCTCTTTGTGAGGTGTGGTAGCCTCCTCCTCCCATCTCTAGGGACAAGGGTTTCCCTCCTGGCAGCCTCCTCCTCCAAGAGGGCAGTGAGGCAGTCGTCGGATAAACATGTGTTTGAGTGCCCAGCCGACCTCGCCTCCTGCATAGTCTCTGCATCCTCATTTGCAGCCATGTTGCTGCTGCAAGTCTGATGCAGGCAGCCTCACTGGAGCTGCCTGTACTGTTTCTGAACCGGACGCCAGGTTGCCATTGGACCCCTGAGGACAACAGGCCCCCACCCCTGCCCACTCTTTCTTGGAGGTTCTTCAGCCGGTGTTCATGCTGGGCGGGCCTTAATTGGACCGCCAGCATAAAATAATGGTCCAGCCCTGATCGCAGGCGGCAGTAGGCTTCCAGATCACTCCCACCCACACCCGCCAAGCCCGCCCGACGAGGGCAAAATTCTGCCCATAAGATTGTTAAGTTTTGGGACTGTGGGCGGAATTATCCCAGATTTGCACAAAGTGTGGTAGGGGATGGGAAAAAGGATATTTTACCGGCAATGGCATGTTCCCGCCATATCGCCCATTCCTGGCATGCCCTGCTGTCACCTCAGGTATTTAGTGATTTGGATGCTAGGTTTAGAGGGTGCCCCTGCACAGAGCTTCCACTCTCTAAGGGATCGGAAGCTGCAGCGAAGTCACAGCTGCCAAAGGGACAAGACGTGCAGCCCCAAATTTGGGGAGATGCCTCCCTCGGGCACCTACTCAATGCAGCGGAGGCACATGAAGTCCTCTAGCCCCACTCTGGGCAAAGACCAATAAGTGAGGTCACCAATCCAGCATGGGAGGCGGTGGCAGCGGTGGTCAGCACGACTAAAGAGGACAGCCACCTGGTGCCGAAAGAAGATGAATGATCTCATCTGTTCCACTAGGATAAGTCACTCTTCTCATCACTCTCAACCTATACACTCACAAACCCATTGCACATCAACAGGGATCTCACTCACTGCCAGTTCAGTGGGCATCACCATTCACTCTCTCACACACATTTTCACCTGCCCTGTGGATCATGGCCTCTTCCCGTCCATGACACCACTCACCACCCACACGTGCCAAGCATCCTAATCACCTGGCCTGGCAGGTGTTCTGCTTACACTCTCTCCATTTTTATTCATGCAGCACAAGCAGGCGCACTAAAAATGAAGGAGTCAGACTGGTGGAGGAATGCTTAAAATCAAGGTCCTCACAGACTTTGAAAATAGAGACATCCAACGGGCCAATGACGATCTGGACCAAATGAGGATCCAGCACTGCAACATCCATCAGACAACTATGCTATGAGTGTGTTCCCCTGTTCCGCAGTCCCTGCCATGCACTAATTATCCCTCCTTGTTTTCACAGGCACATCTGGGTACATCCACGAGCCAGGTCCCTGACTCCAACCCTGAAGACACCTCTGAAGAAGAATCAGATGACACCCTGTTTGAAGACCCATCACAGCACTCACCCACACCCTCCATAGCACACAGACACACACCTCGGTGGGACCTAGCTCTAGAGCAGACTTGGAGTAATAGTCTGCTGAGCATATCACACTGTCCGATCCACAGCAGGCAGAGGCAGGGACTTCCCAGGTTTCAGGCACTTGGAGGACTGCTGGAGGCCAGAAATTTGCTGAGTCCAAGTCTGATGAGGAGCCTCTGGACTCGGTCATACCTCAGTTGCTGGAGCTGCAAAGGCAAGCTCAGGAACATCAGGGAGGGATGCCTGCTGTAGTCCTCAGATTGCAAGGCACAATGGAGGAATCCATCCACCTTCAGGCTGGGGTAATAGTGCCGGTATGCCAATGCACTGAGGTCAGCACTGGTAGGAAGACAGCCGCCATGGAGACCTTGGTCCTGGACATTGCTCCTGCACTGCTGCACGGGCGTAACTCCATCACTGATGCCATAGTTGGCCCCCAACAGTGTCAAAGCGAGAGGAGTGCAGCCAGCTCAATCTCACTCCAGCTTCCCCTTTTCCTCAAGGAGTCAGCCAAGGGTCCCCGGGCACCCATAAGGAGGATGGCCAGCAGGTGCACACCCCAAGGCCATCCACCCAGGTGACTCCTGGAGTGTCTGGCCCATCCAAATCCTCTCTTCCTGTGACCCCAGCAGTTCCAGCTTCACAGGCCGAGGAGGGTGCCACTGCTACACAGCAGGACCCCAAAAGCAGGCCGGGAGCCTCCAGGTCTCAGCCTTCCAGAGGGCATCCTCCAAAGTCATCACACACAGGGCATAGCTGTCAGCAGGCTGTGTCCAACTCTGCTGGGTGTGGGTGTCCAGGGAGCACCTAGATGCAGCGGCAGGGTTAGGAAGGTTAAGAAGATGTAGTCACACAGCTTGGGCACAGGCGTTAATTTTTTTTGTTTTTTTTTATTGTGTCCACGGACAGTCTATACATGGCCCAGCCAGAAGTGGACACATTTTTGCACCTTGTTGTTGAATTCAGCAAGATCTGCAACAATGCAGGGTTCCTCTAGTGATAGGCATTGCAGGAGATGTTGCATAGTCTGTGGCTCAGTTCCCATTCACAAGTTGTCGGGCAGGTTATATATCCCCATTTGCTTAGTGACACCTTTGAATGACCTACACCAGTTCTAAGTCTGTTAAAGCACTTCCAGGTTGCCCAGTTGCAATTAGCTCCTGGAGGAAGGCTTTCATCTTGTAGAATTTCCATCGCTGGGGGTTGTTCGAGACTGGCGAGCTGGTTTTTCCACAAGGCGATGCGGGCTTCAGGTGGGGTTGATTGTAATGAATCAACACTGTTCATGAAGCTCTTCCTTGACTTTAGGCGGCTGGGTGTAGGTGTATGACCATGTGGAGGGTGCCTCTCATGTGATGTTTGATGGAGTCGTTCTTTCTTGCTGGCTACCGTTCTTCTTATATCAGGGGGAGTGATACCCGCCAGGATACATAGGCTGTTGGTGTTTGTGGTTTTAAACAACCTGTGATAAGTCGGACACATTGCGAGCGCCCTATCTACTTAGGAGTCACCCTTGACAGATGCCTCACCTTCAAGAACCATATCGAAAAGACAAAGGCATAAGTGAGTGTATGAAACCACATCCTGAATAAGCTCACTAACATAAAATGGGGAGCAAGTTTGAAAACATTGCGAACCAGTGCACTTGCTCTTTGCTATTCCACTGCCAAATACGCCTGGCCTGCATGGGAAAGATCTATTCATGCTAAGAAGATGGATGCCATTCTGAATGGGTGTTAATCACTTCTACTTAATGTTCATCATTGTAAATAAATTCCCAAGAATATCTTCTTGTCAATAGCTCCTTGTTCTGATGAGCAGTATTCGTATCACTTAGATGTGAAACATTGGTTCCTGCACAAGATAAAGGCAGGTGTCTCAGTCCAGGGCCTCTTCCCTGTGCAGTGTATAACCTTCAGACCAAAGTGATGGTACAGCTTCACACTCACTGGACACAGTAGTGATGTCTGCATCTCGATGGTGCTTGTCATGGCTGCCAGAATGTCATGGGCAGGCGTCACAGAGTTCCATCATTCTCTCTGTGTGCTCTCAACATCTTTATTATGGGGCTGGCCCTCCATCTCTTCAGCATCTGTGACTGGTGACAGTGTGCTCCTGAAGGGCTCAGGTACTGAAGGTTGAAAAAAGATCAGGTGCACTTAAAGTTTCACAACTGCGTCTCCATGATATGACCTGATCACGGAGTGCAGGCGAGCTGCCCTCAGCCAAACAAGAGTCAGACATTCACAGAGACAATGTGAAGATCTATGGAGTGTCCTCACTGCATGTCATCATCATCCTCCTGGAATCTAGTGACTATTAGGGCCTCTGCTCTGCCTCCATGACATGAGACTGAGCACTGAGGGTATGTGCATTGCCATCAGCCACATAGGAATCAAATATTCACAGATGCAAGTTGAGGCTGTCAGGACTGTCCTCACTGCATCTTGTCATCATCCTCCATGAATGTTGTGGCTATGAGGGCCTCCTGAGCTTGCCTGTCTCGCCTGGCCAGTACGATAGCCTCTTCGCCGGCATCCTTGCCTTCAAGAACCTCATCATTATCATCACCTTCAATGTCCTCCTCATCGGAGGATACATGCAGCTTCTCCATCTCCTCCTCAGCCAGGTCCTCCCCTCAATTGCAGTGCCAGGTTGTGGAGTGCTCAGCTTGCAAAGATGATGCATGACACCCTCTGGGGACTGTGTTGTTGTGTTCATCTGGACCTTTCGAGGCACTGGAACCTGATTTTTAAGATGCCTAATGTTTGCTCCATCAAAGTCCAAGTTGCAGCATGAGCCTCATTATACTGCCGCCCTCCTGCGCTCTGAGGCCGCTGCACTGGCATCATCAGCCACATCCTCTGTGGGTAGCCCTTGACCCTGAGGAGCCAACCCTGCAGCCTCTCTGAACCCTGGAAGCTGTCATGGATCTGAGACCCACTAAAGATGTAGGAACCATGGACGCTCTCTGGGAATTGTGCACAGGCCTGTAGAATGCATGTGTGGTGGTCGCAAACCAGCTGAACACTTAGCAAGTAGAGGCTCTTGTGGGTGGTGTAGTTAACTGCTTTTTGCCATGGGGATCTAAGTGCCATGCAAGTGCAGTCATTGGCACCCTGCATCTGTGGAAAGCCAGAGATCTGCGCAAATCCCAGTGCTCTTGCTTCCTCGCTTTCCTGATCCTGAGCAAAATGCACAAAGTTCTGTGCTTTCACAAAGATGGCCTGCCAGATACACTTGTGAGTGGAGGCTTGCGAGATCCCACACAGCTCACCTATGCAGCCTTGGAAGGAGACATTGGTGTAAAAATTGAACACTGCCGTCACTTTCACAGCCACTGGCAGTGGATGCCCATCATGTCTCCATAGTGCCAAATCCTGCAGCAGCTGGCATATGTGACTGACCAGTTGCCTAGACATGTGCTGTCTTTGGTGACACTGGTTCTTAGTCATCTGCAGGAATGATAGGAGTCTTGCATGGGCCCTGGGTCTAGCGAGGCACCAACGAGTGACGGCTCACTGTAGATCTTCAGCTGCGTGCTCCTCCTTTTGCCGAGCCAGGCACCTCCTTCAATCTATTCTTCTTCTTCTCTGCTCTCCGTAAGCCATGAGGCATACCGCTAAATCACCAGACGCCATGATCCTGATATTCTCCTGTAGGGTCAAAGAATGAGAAGCATGGGTTAGCATGGTTGTACTAAGAATCTCTCTTGGTTAAGTCTGAAGGCCCTTGCATGCATGCTGGAGAGTGCTGACCACCACTTGGAAGGCCAATGTGTTGTGCGCTCATTGGCTGTCCTAAACCTCACCCACCTCCGTCCCACTCCACTTGACCAATTGACAACATCTTCAGCCATTGGACTGCATGCTGTGCTCTCAGCTCAGGCACAGACATTGTCTTAATCCACATTGCAAGGCTGTGTTGTTAGCTTGAATCATAAGGGATACTGGTCCAAACCTTAACAGACATCGCAAGGGGCTGTGAGTGCCTCCACCAGTGACTGCGCCATGGACACCTTGTGTAAGGGGATTGTAGAACTTGCCCAGTTTGCCAATTGCTCTGCTACTCCCTAAAATGCACATTAATTTGCCATCAGCACCTGAGGGATGGAAAGTTCTGGAGCATATGGTGGAACTTTCATGCATTTGCATTGCTTGAGTGGGCAGAAAATCTTCAGTGGCCTGACTCCAAGCATGTCACTGGAGCTGCAGCTGAATGGCCTCAGCTGCGGAAAAATGTTCACTTTTGACAAACTTTTCCAAGCGCATGGCCACTTCCCTCACCCCACCCACCACCCCCCATCCCACTCCCTAGCATGTGCTTGAGTATTTCCTTCAGTCTATGCTGCCTTGTCCCCCTCACCCTGTCTGACCCACACTAGAGCTTTTGTCCCGGCACCGCATTGAGAGCCAGCTGGGAAAATGAAATTTGCCTGTGCCCCCGTAAATACGCACGAGCGCTGCACAAGGTTGTGAGATTCCATCTCGGAGCTCCCCTCGAAGTCCAACTCGCCAGGTGTATGCCTTTTAAAGGCTGTCATGAAGCACACCATTCTAAGTCACGCCATTGTGGGCTGTAAGTTTGATGCGGGGGGGATGACTCCAGTGAGCAGGGCTCATAATTAGATGCAAATATATTAAAACAGCATTCCTGACGTGCGGTGGTGGGAAACCCAGCCCGCCATTGATGAGTGGAGTGGATGATCGCAAACTAGTTTTATGACAGTGTAAAACTGATTTTTGGCCTTCTCACCATATTGTCTACCACCCTCATGAACCCCTGCCGATGCCCCCCACCCCTGCCCCCAACCATAACAGCTGATGTCACTAGGACTGGAAATTACCAGCCTGTGTCTTTAATTTAAGGTAAAGTGAAGGAGGTCATATGACTTGTGCAGCATCTCTACTTGGATACAAGGTCCATATGTTTTACATGGCTTTGAGAGGGGAAGGATTTCTAAGGTATCCCTGAAAACTCATAGACAAGTTAGTCTGCCAGTATCTGGGAGAGGGAGAGCAGCAAAAGACTGAAATTCTCTATGGTTCACTGTGCCAGAATGTGGATGGAAGCTTGCACTTGGATTTAAAAGACCAAATTTCTGAAGAGTTGAAACAAAGCTGGAAGCTTCATCTAGCTTGCACTAGAGGGAGGATCTCCAGTAATATACTCACCATGAAGGACAGTTCTAGGGTTAGAAGTTACCAGGCTGAAAAAGAAAAAGAACAGAAGTGAACCCTGAGAAGCTATGAATCATTTTAGCCTGATTCTGGGAGAATTGAATGTCTACTTAAAGGATAGTGTAACATATACCTAATAGTGTGTTATATTTGGTTGCATTAAAAGTTCTGTTCTGTAGTTTAAAGTATAAGTTGCCTACAAATATGATGTTTAGTCAATAGTTCTTTTGTTGTTTGTTACAGTTAATGTCTGAAAGCATGAAATCTTGTGTCCGTTCAGTTAATAACTGAAGGTTTGAGTTTCGTTTTTAAAGTTATCGGTCTTTCAGGGAATCATAACATGCTAAATTTCTTCAGTTAAGTACACTGAATAAGTTGATGGCCATTGACATGTGTGACAAAATCCAAACAGAGACCTGAGCCACTCCATTGTTGTCCTGTCAGGAAATCAGGGAATTTTCTGGATGGCTAAATAAAGTCACCACTCTAATTTATTAATTCTCCATCCTGCCAGGAGATGCCGTGCCTCTTCCAAACTGCTGTCAGTGCGTGTTATACCCACATTCATGAACAAGCTTCTAACAAGAGGTGCTGTTGATATTAGCAGTTCACCTACACTTTGTGTAAATTAGGCTGACCCCAGAAATTGAAGCAGTCGACATATTAACCATCCACCTTACTCCCAAATGGAGGCCTCAATGGAAAATCAGAGTTTATATTCTTATCCATTTTTATTTAATGAGAATACAAAAGAGTGAAATGTTGATAAATGTAGGGATAATTTCCCAGGAACTGTGCTTAGATAGAAAGTTTTATAAACTGCAGGGGTAGACCATTTGTTGATATTTGCATTGCAGCAATTCCATCCCCTGAAAACAAGCAACAGCACCAAACACTGAAAAAAATTAGCTGCACAAATATACAGGTGATGAGGCAAAAATTCCCCGATAAACAGGTGACATCTAGCATAATCAATGTTAGGTAACTGATAATTCGGGAACATTTGACGCCTACATCGAGGTTTTGAATTTAAATGTTACACAAAAATCAAATTGCATTCGACAGTCGGGACGTCAGTTAGTTATGTTGGAATTGTATGTGCAGATCGGTTTATCCCTGGGTGATTCATGTGCTTATCATGAGTTGACAATACCTAGATATCTGACATCTTGATAAAGAAGGACTATTTTTTTTTGTTGGTGTGATTTAAAAGAAACTTCAGCTTTTGCTGTTGCCTGGAAGACATTACTAACAGAGAATCACTGTAAGGCAAAATGAGAGTTATAAAGACTTAGAATGAAACCTTTAAGAACACGGCCAAGTGTGTGACCACCCTTCTATGAAATGAGAAAGGGAGTTCAAGTATATTGTGGAGACCCACATTTTAATGGAAGGAATGCAAGCAAAAGCCACTTGTAGCATATCCGTTCCAAGTCAAACCAAAATAGCACTGACAAATGCATACCATTAGTGCCAAGACTAGTAAAGCCTTTCGTGTTTTACAGTCAACCTCCTACTGCATAGATGACCGCCTGGGCTATTGCAGAAAAAATACTGGTTTAATTTGTAGCTCTCAATATCTTTCTAAAGTACCTAACAGAAAGTCAAAGAATTAAGTGTATTAACTCTAAATCGAAAGGTAATAAGTACTTGATGCTTGAAGAATGATTGATGACTCCTTCCATTACATTGCTGGCAGAGTGTTAATTAGCCAAGTTAGATTTGTCTTGCTTTTGCTGGATAGGGCAAAGCTGGGAAACTTTTTCAAATTGTCAGGTAGCTTCAACTGGAATAACTTGGGCTGGAATTTTCCAGGCTCACCCACTGCTAGGATCTTCCGGTTCCGCTGAAAGTTAATGGACTTTTGGCTGGCCCGCCACATCCCCCACGGTGGGTCAGGTCACAGTGGGGCCAGAAAATGGCAGCCCTCGTGTCAATAGAAGTCCACAAAGATCTCTCACTTTCTCTCTCTAACTCACTCTCTCATGTATACACTCACTGCTGCTATTGGAACAGAAGCATTCACATTAGAATGTTATCATGTGACTAGAGAAAAACTTATTTCACAGCTGTTTTGCTCCATATCCACATTTAGATAGCTTTGAATAGAATATCACAGCTGTGATTTGTTATCATGATGGGGTAAAGATTCTTCTGTAAATACTCACTTAAGTATTAACTTTCAAACCTGAAAAAGGGTCTCTAATGTGGCCCAATTTCCAGGCCTAGATTTTATCATTATCTTGTTGCATAGGTCTGTAAAGATCATTTGAAAGCACTTAGCTTTGTGCTTAAATACTCAAACAGTTCTAAATGAATCTAAAATGACACGAATACTTGCAGAATTAGTACAGAATCCAAGTGTATTAATAAGCGGGAAGTGTGTGTGTCAGCTTAGTCGCATAGTGAATATGCATACATTTCCACTGTTTCCGGGTGAGTCGTTCTGCAGAATAGCAATTAACGTAATAAAGTTATTTTCTGGAGCAAATATCCTTGCATTGTTATTTTCAATCATGGAAAAATGGCAGACTAAACCACAAAATCCATAGCCACCATCATAGACATTGTAGATTACAGGAGTTGATGAACAACCACCTCAAATGTTAACTCTTCTATCCTGTTTACATATGTTGCCTGGCCAACTGAGTATTTCCAGCATTTTCAGTTTTTGTTATAGATTACAGAAAGCCTATTTTCCTTAAAATATGAAAACAAGTCCAAGAACTGCTGTGGGGTGGGCCTCACCTTTTTAAAAAGCACTAGGAACAGGCCCCTGGAGACATTCTTCACTTCACCTCATGTTGATAACTGAGATCTGTTTAAAGCTGAAAAGCCCATCGTGCTTATGGAAAATGGGAAGAAAAGGAGGACTGTTCTGTGCCCTATGGTACATGGCGATGTGCCACCACCACCCATGAATTTGTGAAGTAACCTATATATTAATTCCAGACATAACATAATATTTATACTAATAATGTTTAGGTACCTTTATCTCAGCAAAAAGTAAATGAGAGAGATAGCAGTCTTTGTATATGAGTCTTTTCCCAGCTCATTTTTTTTTAAAAAACAGCATCAAATGCACTACAGAGAAACCACATAAACCTTTCCTTGGAGGACTTTATATTTCCATTTACAGTTACCACCAAATAACACACAGTACCTTTCTCTTTACTGGTGACAATTATAAATCGCATTTTAAACACTTCACATTGAAGACAACTGATGCCATGTGAAGTGTGCCAAATCTTGGCAGGGGGTGTGTTTTTTTTCCCTAAATACTAAGAAAATATTCTTCAGTGCAGTTAACCTCACCAAGAAGACTGAAAGTTTTTGTCTGCAGATACACTAATCAGCCTTTTGCCTGTAGTTCCAGGACTGCCCACTCCAGCTACAAATCACTTAATCACATTTGATTAGGTTATTCATAACACAATATTATTCTTGTATAGTATATTTGATGTAGTTATTTAAATGTGTGTATTTCAGTCATATATTAAGGGCAATAAAACTAGTTAAGTGTTACTTAGAATAATGTGTTTGAAGCAGGCATGATTGTCACTGGATTTGAGTGATTTATATTTATGTTTTACGACACAAGGGTGACGTCATCTGGAATTTATGAAATGCTCAATGTCAGATAAAGAAGGAAGAAAAGGAATGTTGAAAAGCTTAACCTAGGAATTACTGTAGGCCTAAACCTTTCTAGCAGTAACAAATGTGTAATAGTGTTATGCAATATGGGGAGTGTGGTAAACTGCCCACTTTCCAACTTGTCAGAAATTATTGTGGATATACTAAGCCTCTCATGTCCTGTTATGGTTAGGCAGTGCATTAATCTTGTTGTGGTTGATTCTGGTATTATTAATAATATATAAGGGGGATGGCCCATATGAAAGGCATTAACATTGAGCCAGCTTCTTGTTTGTTAGAATCACTAAGTTTCTCAAGGCTGAATGCTTACTACGATAGAGAATACTTTCAGTGCTCTCCTGGCACTTGACTTAAGGGAGATGGAGCAGCATCAAGGATTGGTTAGAGAGATCCATCTGCCTGCTATCCAGGTTTTCCAGTTTACCAGCCATTGCATATATAGAACTGGGTATAGATACCTGGTAATAACTGAAGAACAGTACCACCAGAGACTGCAGCTTAGCAGGGAGGCAATGACAGAGTTGTGCTACCTCCAAAACAAAGACTGACAGACAATTTCAAACCTCCAACATTTGTCCCTGTAGCGATAGCCCTCAATCGGTATTTCTCTACTCCTTCTAAGCTAGTGTACAGGACAGTATTAGCTGCAATATCAACCAATTAATGTTCATGGATACATCAATCAAAATGTCTGCTGATTTTCTCAATGACCAGTAATAGTAGCTTTGGGTACTGTCTGATTTCACTGGAGTGCTGACCCTTTGTAAATACAGGGGTGATTTATGACACCGTTTGTATATCCATGGTGCAATAACCTACATGAACAAAAAGAGGTTTTATGCTATCAATTTGCAGCAGATTTTTGACCACCAATATTATTATGCAAGTCAATGCTTGCTTCCTGGGAATCTCCAGTGATGCTTTCACCTTAAGAAATCATGTATGTTAGGTGTATCTGAAGGCAATGTCAGCCTGGCTCATTCATTAGCATTTTCACAATTCTCACTCAGGAGGTTTTGGGTTAAAGCCTTACTAAGGGCTTGAGACATCATCTAGGCTTACACTTCAGTGCAGTGGTGATGTTGTTTACAGGTCTTCCGAAAGCAGATCACACAACACTCTCATGCTTGGAGATGTTAACTTTTGAAGGAAAGATTAAACCAAGGTCCAGTCAAGTGTGAATAAAGGAAAGCATGGGCTGAATCTTCAGCTCGACGAGTGGGGGTGAGGCCCTGCCCCTCCGCCCGCACAGGGAATGCTCAGCGCTTCCAGGTGCACGTCACACTGGGCGGGCCTTAATTGGCCCGCCCATGTAAAATGGCGTCGTGGACCCAATCAAGGGCGCCGATCGGGTCTGCGCCCGCCCACAATTGCCCCCGCACAACCCCCCCTGACAGCGGGAAAATTCTATCTCATAGAATTATTCAAAGAAGAGTACAGAGCTCCCCTGTGTCAAGTCTGTCTCACTCTCTCAGTCAAAAACACAAACATCAGAGACTGAGCAATTATTTACTTTTTGTAGAATTTTGCTGTCCATTGCTTTGCCTTCATTTTGCCTGCATAGCTATGCCTGCACCTCAGAAATAATTCAGTGATTGAAAACAGCTTTATGATGTTCTGAGAATGTGTTAAGGTTCTAGCTAAATGCAAGCTCCTTTCTTCATTCTTTTATTAGCAGACTAGAAGGATAGACCTGGTATATTGAGACCAACCTCTTCAGCATTGGCTAATCATTGAATTATATGACATTTGGTCCACTATGTCAGCTCTTTCACAGGGCTATCCAATAAGCCCTACACCTCCTGTTATTTGCCCTTACCCCAAAAATGTTTACTCTTCAAGTATTTATCCAATTCCCTTTCAAAAGTTATGATTGAATCCATCATCCTTTCAGATAGCGCATTTCAGAGCATAACATCTTTCCATGTAAATTCTTCACCTCATATCATCCCTGATTCTTTTGTCAGTTATCTTGAATCTGTGTCCTCTACCTATGTTCTTTCTGCCCCTGGAAACAGTTTCTCCTTATTTACTCCTCAAAACCCTCCATAAACAACAAATAGCAGCAGGCATAGACCACAGAGCCAATCAGGCCTGCTCCACCATTCACTACAATCATGGGCTTCAACTCTACTTTCCACTCCCCTTATCCCTTGATTACCCAAGAGACCAAAAATCTGTACATCTAGCCTTAAATGTATTCAACAATGGAGCATCCACAACCCTCTGGGGTAGAGAATCACAAATTCACAGCCCTTTGAATGAAGTAATTTCTCCTCATCTCAGTTCAAAATGATTGGCTCCTAATCTTGAGAGTGTGCTCCCATATTTTAGATTCCCCGACCAGGGGACACAATCTCTCAGTGTCTACCTTATTAAGCCCCCCAAGAATCTTGTTTGTTTCAACGCGATCGCCTCTGATTCTTCTAAACTCCAGAGAATATAGACCCAATATACTCAGCCTCTCATCGTAGGACAACACCCTCATCTCGGGGACCAAGTTAGTGAACATTCACAGTGCCGCCTCAAATGCAAGTATATCTTTCCTTAAGTATGGAGACCAAAACTGCATACTGTATTCCAGATGTGGTCTCACCAAAGCCCTGTACAACTGTAGCAAGACTTCTTTATTCCTGTACTCACACTAAAGGTGTGGTAATGTGAGGTGCATTACACCTTTAAGAGAATGTGAGCAGATTGACCACGTCATTGTATCACCTAATTGCTGTGTAGCATGGGCTACAATGTTAATCATTAGTTTTAGAATGGGTTTTGGTTTGGGAAGTACACATGTGTTAATAAACAGCATGTGGTTCATTTTACAATGGTCTCTTCATCTACATCATCTTAATTACCAACTCACTTATCAGTAGATAGGCATGCAACTGTGTTCACTAAACAAGCGACCCCATAGAAGGAACATAATAACTGGCGACAAGGCAAAATGCGACCAGTCGATGACAAGAAAAGCCGCAGGAATTAAACAGAAGCAAACCAGCCATACCTTGCAGGTGATTGTAAGTACAGCATTCATCATAGTCGTCGGAGTTATCCCTCTCCATTATGCCACAGTTTGACTATATCAAAAAGTTTGATCAGACCACCGATGACTGGTCACAGTAAATTAAATGCCTTACTTCTTTTTAAGCAACGACATATCTGGGGAGGAGAAGAGGTGAGCAATCCTCTTATCGATGTGTTTCAGTAAAAATGTAGCCTCATTCATAATCTAATGGCACCCAATGCCCCAGATTCCAAGAGCTTTGATTAGTTGGTGAATCTAGTGATAAGCTGCTTTCAGCTGAAACCCTCGGTAACAAAGTAGCATTTTAAATTTAATTTGAGGTGTTGTGCCCCTGGAGAGACAGTTGCTTGCTATGTAGCAGCCTTAAAACAATTGACAGAGGATTGTGAGTTTGGGACATCGGTTAACAACATGCTAAGAGATTGATTAGTAGATGTTGTCACCAAGGGTTTCGGCTGAAAGTTAAGAGAGATTAATCTTGAGAGTCTATTGAGATCTCAATCAGAAGCAGGGAATGTTACTGTTTGGAAAAAGCAGCATGTAAAGACTCAACAAAAGAAACTCGTAGAGGTGACGCTTCAGGACAGAGTTTGATTTGAAGTCAGTAACCGACAAAAAGAAAAAGAAAATCTGCTGAAACACTTTTGCATATGGCAAGACTCCCTCAGATCCCAATGTATGCCAGTAAAATGGTATAAGGAAGAACAGAAAGAATTCCCCATGTCTCTGGCTGAGATGAACAAAAAGTTAGCTGAGAAAACACAACAATGCTTAATTCTCCAAGAAATAACTAACAAATATAAAAAAGAAATGGACCTGCTGAAGAATCAGCTACGTGGAAGCCAAGAAGCTTTAAAAATAGAGACCCCTGAGTTTTCAAAGGAGCTGTCAGGTGAGGAAATGCTGGAAGACTCAACCACTGAGTTCACTCAAGTTGGGCCTAGTCTGGCCAATAGGGAAATTGAAAAGAAGGCCGAGATTAAAGTCAGCAGTGCCAAGAAGAAAACCCATCAAACATCAAAAGAAGACATGTAGGAAGCAAAAGCGGAATTACTAACAAGGCCCCCAAATTTTTTTTTTACGCAGCAGGAAGCTGATCATACCGCGTTGAATTTAGCCTTGCCCAACATTATGATTTTGAGAATCTTCCTGACAGTTGACCTTCATATTGTTGAACTAGATGGGGAGGGGCAGCAGAAGTGCATGCGATTGGGCCTGAAAGAGGGTGAAAGCATTCCTGTTGGAATCTACACCACATATGAAAGGAACTCCCCTTGGTTTGGAAATACCTGTAGGATCTGTTGAGCCTGAGAGAGAGTCGAAAAAACAAAGTTACAGGTTCCTACTGGAGAACCTAGTGAACAGATGACTCCTGAGAGGGAGGCCTCAGAGAAGCCATCCGAAGTCGTAGAACTATAACATTCAACACATTTGAAGAAACCTCCAGAGAGACTGAGTTTGTAAATAGTTTATTTATGTAAATAGTTGATATATTGTAAAGATTGTATTTTGTGCCTTTGAGTAAAGGGGGAGGGTTGTGGTAATCTGAGGTGCAATACACCTTTAAGAGAATGTAAGCAGATTGACCATGTGATTGTATTATCCAATTGCTGTGCAGCGCGGGCTACATTTGTATCATGTGGTATTTTTAAGGGTGTGGATAAGGTAAAGGTCACAATCCTGCATACAGCAACCCTGATATCGGTGGATGCACTGGTGGATGGTGATTTCAGAACCCTCGCAATTTTTATGGATTGATTAACAAAAATTCATCAATCTCAGATTAAAATTAATAATTGATCTAGCATCAATTGCCATTTGTAGAAGAGAGTTCCAATCTCTTACCACTTTTTGCACATAGAAGTTGTTTCCTAACTTCCCTCCTGAATGGTCTGGCTCTTATTTTTTTAACTATGCCCCCTAGCTCCAGACTCCCCTTTAACAGGAATAGTGGGCAGCGGCGAAATCAGCTGGCCACATGCAAGCACAAGGTGGCCAGCCAATTAGATATGCAGAAGCAAGGGCCTCCATCAATCACGCGATGAGGGCTGGCAGGAGTTTGCCAACCCCAGGACCTCATGGGATCGAAGGCCCCAGCGCCATATTTAAATGGCACCCGGACAGTAATCCACTCCTTGCCATCCAGCGGCATCAGTCTGGCTGTTTGTGAGGAGCTTGTAATCCCTGGATTTGTTGGCACTTACACAGCAACTTTCCATGAGGAGATCAAGAAACCTTGCCGCCTCATTCTGGCTGGTAACTGCATGCAATGAGGCACCTGTCTGGCATGTCACCCTATTGCCCTGGCATCTGCAGGTGTAGCCACACAATCTACTCCATTATTAACATCAGCTTCTTCCCCTTCTTCCTCGTCTGAGGAGGCACCCAGCTCCTCCATCACCCTGCATGTAAGTACGCCCACCCACTGCCTCTGCGAGGTTGTGTAGGGTGCAGCAGGCTATAATGATTCTGGAGACTTTCTGTGGCAAGCACTGTGGTGCTCCACCTGAGCAGTCCAGACAGCGGAGCCTCATTTTCAGCATTCCGATTGTCTTTTCTATTGTTGCCCTTGCTAAGTCATGGGAAACATCGTTCCTCTCCTCTGCAGGGCTTTGTGAGTTCTGCGCAAGTGCCATAAGCCATTTCTGCTGTTGACATCCTTTGCTCCCACAAGCCTTCGTAGGGCTGCCATCTCCTTCGTTCAGTCAGCCATGTTGGCTTTCCCTTTCACAGCTGCCACCTGATCTCAATGCATCAATGTCCTCTCCCAGGTTCAACAAAGCATCCCATGAAAGAAAAGTAACTCCTACTGACCAGGAAGACGAACTCACCTGCTGTGGGCAACCTTTAACCTCTTGTGAATTTGAAGGCACCTATTTCATATTTGCGGCAGAGTTAAATCCAAAGGCACAGCTTAACTGGCAGAGTTGTGTTTTGATAACATGTTAATGTATTCAAAAGTTTCCCACCACTAGCCATTGGGAAACAGCATCCACCCTCATTTCACCAGTAAATTCAGAACCAACTTTCCTCCCATCATTGGGGAGCTGACATTTTGCCTCCTGCTCAATTAAGCGCTTCCACCTGCCTCATTTCCTGCTCCTGGGACCTTCACAAGATTCCACCCAATATCTCTCTATCTATCCTATCAGTTCCCCATAACATTCTTAAAAACTTTGATCAAATCATTCTGTTTAACCATCTAAATTCCAGGGAAAATATCGCTAGCTAGTTAACCCTAACCCTAATCTCTCCATGTAATTTAAACCTTTGGGTCCAGGTATCATTCTAGCAAACTTACACTTCACTCCCTTCAACACCAATATATCCTTCTGAAGGTGTGATAACTTATTTGGACACAATAGGCCCAAATTGATGATTCAGCTCAGATAGCAGTATCCTTTTATAGGCAAACTGAATGGCATTAAATCTTAGATGCTGCTCATTTTCAGTCTGACCTCCTATGGTGAAGTGAGGTACCTTACTCCTTTAAGAGAATGCAAGCGTATTGATCATGTGACAGCACTGATGAGTCACTGTACAGTGTGGGCAACTGGGAACTGTAAGTCTAGTTCTGTGGGTTTCTGAGTGAGCACGTATGACTTGGTGCTCTGCCTTATGTCTCAATAAACCATCACTGTTCATTCTTACATCAGTGTCTCCCCATTATTGATTGCAAGCAGCAACTGAGGAGAATATAGGAAGGCATGCAGTTAGAGTTTGGTTGGCCAACAATCTCATTTACCCAAGACATAAAAGTGGCAGCAAGAATAAAGAGCAGAAGAAAATAAATTTCAAGATGGGTGAGCAAAGCATTGGAAAAAGCATCTGTACTTACTCGTAAAATAGGCGACAGCCGGCAATCAGAGCAGAAAGCAGTGCTGCAGTTTAAAATAAAAACCCCTATAGAACTGTGATTGTGGGGATCCTGCCTAAACTAGAAAAGAGCACGAAACCCAGTAGAGAAAAGCTGACAGCTGCACAGAGGGAGTTATAAAAAAGTGACTGCTCTTAAAGCAGCAATGCATTTAAACTGGTAAATACATGAAAAATGGCTATGGGCAGAAAATTATAAGAGGCCCCAGAGAGAGCGCAACTCCATGGTAAGCCAAATACCTAAATTCACCATTACCTGGAAAGCTTATCAGAACTGTAGCCTCCTTGCAGTTGTTCACAATGCTGCAGTTCGGGCCTGCCAATCCATTCGACCCCATTTCAGATGATTGGTCTCAGTATGTTGAATGCCTAGTGTCTTTTTTTATTACTAACAACATCGCGGGAGGGAAGAAGAGGGCGATTCTTTTGTTCTCATGTGGGAGCAAAATGTATGGGCTGATCCACAGCCTTACATCACCTAGCGTCCCAGACTCGAAGACCTTCAACGAGTTAATAAAAATTTTACAGAGCAACCTGAGACCAAAGCCCTCCGTTACTGTGCAACACTTCAAGTTCAATTCAAGGAACAGGCTTCCAGAGGAGATAACTGCTGACAACATGGCTGTTTTAAAGGCATTAACTGAGCATTGCAAATCCGGAACGTACATTAGTGCTATGTTGAGAGACTGGCTGATATGTGGGATTGGAGATGATACCATCCAAGGGGGTTTGCTAGCTGAACATAGTCTAGGCTTCAATAAGGCATTAGAATTAGCTACTGCGATGGAAAGTGCTGTTAGAAATTCCAAAGTTACAAAAGATACACAAAATGGTGCCGTCCATCTGGTCGAGCAGGACAATCCAGCAACAATAGGTGCGAAAACTTTGGACTCCACAAAAAGACGGGAAATGCTCTCTAGCTCCAGACCATCGAAAAACGATACTTCAGTGGAAACCCACAAAATGAATCCAGGCCTCCAGTGAGCGAACAACAACTCAAACAAGTCGAGTGCTTTTTCTGCCACCACTATGGGGACACAAGGCGGCACTGAAGAGAAAGACTAAAACAACACTATAAAGGCAGAAGGAAAAATCATGAAATATGCCTCATGAAAGGGCTAGAAGAAATAGAATCAGATATCCATTTGTTATATGACGTCAAAGTGGGTAGAACCGAGCCAATCCAAGCGGTCATTAAAGTTATTGGACAACCCATTAGATGGAAGTTGATATGGGAGTGTTGATGTCCGTCATTGGAGAGCACACATTTATATATTAGAGTAAAGGGATCCATCCTTTTCAGTTAGAAGTTTCAGACACAAGGCTGAGGACATACACGGGAACATAAGACTGAAAGGGTTATATCAAGTCTTGGCAACATATGGAGGTTATATTATTAGTGTCAGCTGGAGAGGGTCCCAACTTGATCGGCTGCAATTGGCTTGAAAAAATTAAATTGAAATGGGCTGAAATTTTTCAAATTACAACAAAAGGCTTACAGGAATTGTTGAAAAGTATGCTTCCATTTTCAGCGATGAGTTAGGAAGGAATCAAGGGCTACAGACCAGGATTTATGTAGACCCAAACACAAATCCCAGATTTACAAGAGCCAAACCAGTTCTTTATGCTCTATGAGGCAAAGCTGAGGAGGTAGTTCACTTGGGCCACAAGGTTGATGTGTAGGGCTCATATCCTGTGGAAGAAAATGTCCAGGCCATTCGCGAGGCACCTGCCCCAAGAAATACCACAGAGCTTAAGGCCTTCTTAGGCATGGTAAACTACCACTGCCAATTCCTCCCAAATCTCTTGAATGTGCTGACCCCATTGTACGGCCTGCTTAAGGAGTACAAGAAATGGAGTTGGCAAGCCCCGCATCAGGATGCCTTCCTGAAAGTGAAGCGATTATAAAGATCGTCAGCCTTGTAGGTCTACTTTGACCCCAAGAAGGAATTAGTTTTAACATGTGATGCATCCCTTATGGGATAGAGGCTGTCCTTTCACTTTGTATGGCAGATGGCTGCGAATGACCCATTGGTTATACATCTCGCACAACTTAGTGTCACAGAGTGATGATATTCCCAGATTGATACTTGCCTTTATTAGCCGAGGCATAGAATAAAAGAGCAGGGAGGTTATGCTGGAACTGTATAAAATGCTGGTTAGGCCACAGCTAGAGTATTGCATGCAGTTCTGGAATCTACATTATAGGAATGATGTGATTGCACTAGAGAGAGTACAGAGGAGATTTACCTGGATAGTCCCTGGGCTGGAGAGTTTTGGTTATGAGGAGGGATTGGATAGACAGGGGTTATTTTCCCTGGAGCAGAGGAGATTGAGGGGGCCATGATTGAGGTGTATAAAATTATGAGGTGCATAGATAGGGTAGGCAGGAAGGAACTTTTCCCCTTGATGGAGGGATCAATAACCAGGGGGCATAGATTTAAGATAAGGGGCAGGAGGTTTAGAGGGGATATGAGGAAGAATCTTTTCACCCAGAGGGAGGTGGGAATCTGGAACTCACTGCCTGAAAGGGTGGTGGAGGCAGAAACCCTCATAATAATAAAGAAGTATCTGGATGTGCACTTACGAGGCCATGGCATACAAGGCTATGGGCCTAGTGCTGGAAAGTGGGATTAGAATAGTTAGGTACTTGTTTGACCAGCACAGACTCGATGGGCCGAGGGGCCCTTTTCTATGCTGTAGACCTCTCTGACTCTATGAAAAGGAGGGCTTATCTATTGTGTTCAGCGTCCGGAAGTTGCATCAATATCTCCACGGTCACCATTTCCATATTGTAACTGACCACAAGCCCCTGCTCGGATTATTTGGAGAAGATAAAGCGATACCATCTATCGCATTGGCTTGCATCCAGTGATGGGCACTAATATTAGCCGCCAATGAATACCCTTTTGTTCACTGTTCTGGAACTCAAATTGCACATGCCAACACTCTAAGCCACCTTCCCTTGCCAGCTAATAACGGGAAAGCTCCGATTCCCCAGGAACTGACCTTAGTACTAAATTTTCTGGATTCCTCCTCAGTTCAGACCAGACAAATCCATGAGTGGACAAGCTGGGACCCACTATTGTCTAACATCCGGGAGCAGGTCTTGAGTGGTTGATCAGATGGATCTAAATCCGAGAAGATGAAGCCCTATTCTGATCGTAAATATGAACTCTCCTGCCATGATGACATATTACTCTGGGGAGCAAGGGTTATCGTTCCCCTGAGGGGGCAAAGGCCGTTATTAGCCAAGCTATATAGCACTCAACTGGGCATTAGCAGAATGAAGATGCTCGCACACAGCTATTTGTGGTGGCCAGGCATGGACTTGGATATAGAAACCCTGGTCAAAAGCAGTCCTCAATGCCAGCAGGTGAAAAAGCTCCCCCCCCCACCCCCCCAACCCCTTGGCTCCATTGCATCCATGGGAATAGCCAGGGCTGCCATGGGTGCATCCCCATGTCCATTACTTGGGACCCTTCTTGGGCACAATGTTCCTTTTACTGAATGGCTCCCACCCCAAATGGATGGATGTCTGTGAAGTCTGTTCGCCCACGTTGGCTGCCATTATAGACCATTTACAGTAGAGTTTTGTAGTGCATGGGCTGTCGGAGGTTGTTGTGTCCAACAGTACTATTTCTACCAGCGGGGAGTTCCACAGGTTCGCAACCATTAACGGCATTACCTATATCAAAACCTCAGCCTATTACCCAGCATTGAACGGCATGACTGAATGGACAGTCCAAACCTTTAAATCCAGGATGAAAAAGATGGAAGGGGATTCCATTGGCATGAGATTGTCTCGGTTCTTGTTCAAATACCGGACCACACCACACATAACGACTGGCATTGCCCCTGCAGAATTACTAATGAAGAGACATCTCCACACCTGCCTGACCCTTATCTGGCTGAATTTAGAGGGGAGGGTGGAGAAAGGCCAAGAGGTGCAGAAGGCCAGACACGATAGTCATGGTCGCGAAAGAACTTTCATGATGGGAGATATGGTCCGTGCAAAGAACTTTGGAGATGGGCCTAATTGGTTGTTAGACAAGGTGAGCGCAGTAACTGGACCCCTGCCTTATAATGTATCAGTAAACAGCCAGATAATTAGATGACACATGGGTCATCTCTGCAAAAGGACACCAGTTCCACAAGGAGAAATGCAGTCTTCATCTATACATGAGTTTGTACCGCATGTAGAGGGCAGGTCACACAATTCGGAAGTACCGGTGGGGCCTGTGGGACCCGAGGGAGTCGGGGAGACAAACCTGCCATCTGAGGAACCTAGTGGACAACTGTCACCTGAAGAGGAGGTCTCAGAAAAACCAGCCAAGGTGCTTAGCACGTCCGAGAAAGCCTCCTGAAATGCTTGTTATTGTGTAACTAGTTAATGTGATTTAAGTTTGTTAGCTGTACTTTTAAGTAAAGGGGGAGGGATGTGGTAAAGTGAGGTATCCTGTCCCTTTAAGAGAATGTGAGTGTACTGATCTTGTGACAGCACTGATGAATCACTGTACAGTGCGGGCAACCGGGAGCTGTCAGTCTAGTTCTGGAGCATGTATGATCTGGTGCTTTGCCCTATGTCTCAATAAACCATCACTGTTCATTCTTACATCAGTCTCTCCCTGTTATTGATTGCAAGCAGCAATTGATGAGAACGTAGGATGGCGTGCAGTTAGAGTTTGGTTGTCCCACAAACTCATTTATCCAGGACATAAAACCTCCCCAAATCCCAAAGAAGCAGGTGCCTGCTCTTCAGCTCCAACTATCACTGCCTGCTCCTCACAGATACTGTGGGGACATTTTTACCTAACCTGTATGTAGGGAAACTGATGAAATCAGGTGCATTGCTGGTATCGCACCTCGTTCAATGTTATCATCCATTGTTTCAATAAAAAGTGAATCTGGTCCAGTGTGAAAATCAATTTTGTACCCGATCCCTTCTGTTTCCTGATGGGCAGGTTCAATTAAAATTGCCTCCACTGTAACTTATATTGCTACTTTCTCAAGCTCATTATTTAGATTTTCCATGGTGATGGTCGTCGTCTTTAGATTTTGACCGAGGAGCTGAGATTGAAGCAAGGTGCTATGAGACGCTTGTCTGTTCAGGAACTCTAACAGTTCTATCACTCTGTTCTTCCAGGCCTATGAAATTGAAGACAAACATATGCCAAAATATTACCTCAAACAAGTGCCTCCTTGCATTGTAGTACACTAAGTGTGACACTTTTGAAGATGAATGCATACCTGTATGTCAGTGACTGTAGGGTACAAGGCATAATTATACTAGCTTGTAACTTATAGAAAGTCTCTTGCTTCATTCTTCCCTAGCCCATCAAGATTCTCATGTTTTGAACCAAAGTGACTTCCACAAATTTGGTGAAACTTTCTTAGTGCTTGGGGTCTCATCCAAAAATTCTCTGATCTCTTTGATTTCATTCCATACGTGCCAAACAAAAAATAGACTTGAGATTTTACAAATTTGGGTAATGCAGGCAGAAACATAACACTGCCTGTTCCTCTGCCCAGCCTGTCTGATGCTAATAGGATATGTCTCATGAAGCTAGGCTACATTAAAAGGATTTCCTGTATTAAGTTCTATTGGGCACCAACAGTTTGAATTATAAAGGTCCTGTGTGGATTTTCCGAATATTATTCTGCACAATAAACATTCAGTGCCCTCTGTCTCTCCTCACAGAACTGACAGGATAAGCTTTGAGTAATGGTTATGATGGTTCAGTACAACATGCTAGAGGTTATACGAGTACATTTTATGGCATGTCAAGTTGGGACAGGTACTGGATATTCAATTATGCATTTCCTGCTTTCCTTCTTCTCACATCTTTATAGGTTAGTAAGATAATTGATCTGCATAAGGTATGTTTACTTAGTATTGGACAGCAAAGCGCAAACAGTGGGGGGAGGATTGAATATCCCACACTGATCATCATGTTGAGGGCAAGGTAATGGAGCTGCTGAGCACTTGGAATCCTGTTTCTGTGGTGGACGCTGAGGTAGGAGGAATGGGAGAGCCCAGAGCCAAGTGGGTATCTGTCAATTTCCTAACTCTCTCTGAAAGAGGCTTCCTCGCCACCAGCCGCTGCCACTCCCAACTCCATGGCATCTCAGGAATGGCAATGGCAGACATTCTAAGCTGCTGTTATTTTCTTCTGGTAGCTCAGTCAAGATGTCAGAAGGCAGCAACTGTTAAGAAGGTAGGGGATGAGGCGGAGGAAAGGGAGGTGGAGGTGTGGCCGAGGCAGAGGGACATGGTGCAGCTTCCAAAGGGGATTGAGGGAGACGATTCTGGTTTTGCCTGCAGCTTGTGCCTATAGTACTGTCAAGTCATAGCCTTGCGCCTGCATTCATTCTTGGGAAAGTAACCTTATATCGCACCACCCCCCCACCGCCCCCTGCCCAGCCAACTTTCAGGCCACCCTCAAGCAGAGTCAATCACTCATCCTTTGTCAGCTGAATCCCAGTGCAGTTGCATTCCACCAGGGTGAGCGAACATTTCCACCCCGTATCAGAAGATAATTTTTGGCAAAAGGGAAGACCCTGAAAAGGTGCAGGTTGCTGCCACTTCTTTAGGAAGACCAGCTAGCAGGCAGTCACAGATTGGTGAGCCAGTGGGATATGATTTGACATTCATGCCTGACAAAGCACTTGCTTGGGGAGCACCAGAAGAGCATGATTTTGTCTTAGGAAATGAAGCTGGGCAAGTGGATGAAGTAGCAGTGGGGGATGGGGGATCATTTTGGAGATAGTGAACGTAATACAGTCAGATTTAGCATCACTATGGAAAAGGACAAAGATAGAAGGGGAGTGAAAGTGCTAAATTGTGGGAAGACGATTTTACGAAGCTCCGAGGTGAACTGGCGTGAGTGGACTGGATACAACTATTAGAAGGGTAAACAGTGTCAAATCAGTGGGAGGCATTCAAAAGCGAGATTCTACAGGCACACTGTAGACATGCCCCCACAAAGAAAAAGGGTGGTGCTACCAAATCTAGAGTGGCCTGGTTATCCAGAAACATACAGGCTAAGATAAAACAGAAAAAGCTTATTACGGTCACAAAAGATTTAATACTGTAGAAAGCCGAGAGGAATATAAAAAGTACAGGGGTGAAGTAAAAATGGAAAGTAGGAAAGCAAAGAGACGATACAAAAAATATTGGCAGTTAAATTCAAAGAAAACTCAAAGATGTTTTAATAGTACATTAAGCGCAAGAGAATAACTAAGGAAAGGGTAGGGCCTATCGGAGGTGTACATAGCGACTTGTGGTTTGATGCAGAAGATGTGGGCAGGGTTTTCAATGAGTACTTTGTCTTCACAAAGGAGAGGGATGGTGCAGACAATCTAGTTAAAGAGGAGTGTGAAATTTTAGATACAATAAGCCTAATGAGAAAGGATGTACTGGACAGACTCGCATCCTTGAAGGTGGATAAATCACCAGGGCTGGATTGATTGTATCCCAGGCTGTTAATGGAAGCCAGGGAGGAAATAACGATGCTCTGAGGATCATTTTCCAATCCTCACTAGATACAGGCGAGGTCCCAGAGGATTAATGGTCTGCAAATGTTGTACCATTATTTAAAATGGGTGCAAGGGATAGAAAATTATAGACCAACTTCAGCCTGACTTCAGTGGTGGGAAAATTCTGAGAGACAGGATAAACTGTCACTTTGAAAGGCACAGGTTGATCAGGAACAGTCAGCATGGTTTTGTTAGGGGAAGATCGAATCTTACTAACATAATTTTTTGAGTAAGTAACAAGGAGGATTGATGAAGGTAATGTAGTGGTTATTGTCTACATGGATTTTAGTAAGGCATTTGACAAGGTCTCACATGGCATACTGGTCGGAAAAGTGAGATCTCATGGGATACAGGGAAAGGTGCCAAGTTGGATCCAAAATTGGCTCAGCAACAGGAAACAAAGGGTAACGAGCGATGGATGTTTTTGCGAATGGAAAGCGGTTTCCAGTGGTGTACACAGGGGTCAGTGTTGGAGCCCTTGCTGTTTGTTGTATATATTAATGATTTGGACATAAAAGTGGGAGGTACGATTGGGAAATGTGCAGATGACACAAAAATTAGCTGTGTAGTTAATAGTGAAGAGGATAGCTGTTGTGTCCAGAATGATATCTATGGTTTGGTTGAGTTTGGGGATGGTAAACAAAGTTATGGAATACTCAATAAATGGGAGAATATTGAGAGAAGTTGAGGAAGTGAGAGACGTTGGAGTGCAGGCCCCTGAAGGTGACAGGGCAGGTGGATAAGATGGTAAAGAAAGCATATGGAATGCTTTCCTTTATTGGATGAGCTTCTCACTGGTATGGTCTCCAAGGCTAGGGAATGCCCATTGCCAATGTTACATAGGCAGTGTTAGAGTATTGGGACATGCAACAGGTTGCCCAGTAGGTGACAGTGAGGAATCAGTCAGGGCTTCCACTTTCAGAGTGTTGACCTTCAGGCTTTAGGACTGGATGACAAGATGGGTTGTGGCTTCCATTTTAATGTTGAGGTCTTGCAGGATCTAACAGCTAGCATTGTTCCACCCACCAGGCTAATGACCAAGATTACAGATCAATACTGCAGCCCCTTGACTAATCCTGCATAATCTTGACCCAAAATGACCTAAACAAGTCATACAGTTAGCTGATGGCATCCTTTGTAAATTACAGCCATTAAACAGCCAACCCCTTAGACGTCTAGAACGTGCCCAGAAGGAAAAGCAGTTAAATTTGGGAAATGACTGGTATTGGTCCAAACTCTAGTTTGGACCAGTACCAACCATTTCCAAGTTTTACTGGTTTTTCCTTCTGGGTGATGATTTGATGTCTATATATCTCTGAGTCAGGATACCTTCAAATGTGTTGCTGTCTTCAGGCCTCCAGCCTCTGGTCCACTCTCTTGTTCCTCCTTCTCAATGGTAATATAAAGCAGGCGTTGAGGCAGCAAAATTGAGTTTTAACTTTTTATTTTCAAAATTGAATGCTAATTTAGCTGGCTAGTATGAGAAAGGATGATACTACCTTCAGTGCCTCATGGGTCCGCTGATTTTGAGCTTTCTTCAGGTGACTAAGCTACCTGAGCACCTGAAATCTGATCACAATTTGTACACAATCTCCAAACTTGCATATTTGCACGACACTCAGATTTGAAAGTTGGAGCGGGGTTGGTTTTGTGGGTGGATGGATTGATAAATGTAAAAGAGCAAGGAGATTTGGGAACATTGTAATAATGTGCAGAAGTTATTTACAACCAAAATCCCTGGTCTCTTAGTCTCTGCATTGATTTGTGCCCCAGTTACATGCATCTCCAGGCTCAAATATGCAGCACATTCTAGGCCTAGACGTCAACACACATTGTAAATACTCCACAACATAATTACAAAGCTTAACAGTGACATGCAGTGGCAGAAATTAGGTTCTGCAATCTTATTCTTCAATTTCATTATTCTACCAGAGTTTTAAGATCCAATTTCATCATTTTTTTCTTTCACAAGTGGTTTGGCGCTAGGTTTGTAAATTCCACTGACTCGACCTTGCTGCACTTTTTTTCCAGGGTGTTCCGATCCCCGCTTTCACAGAAATGCACAGCGCAGCATCCCTCAGGGAATCTGATTGGTGTGGAATAGTCAGGAAGACAGGATAAGGGCCCTTTTTTACAGTGTTAGCTACCGTTTAAATGTTCAGTCTTTGAATGTTAGTGAATGGATGAGTACATGGTTGGGTGAATGAATGGGTAAGTGACATGGGTAAGTGGGTGAGGCAGGTAAACAGTGGGTAGATGAGTTATGGGTAGTCGGGTCAGTGGTTTAGTCAAGTAGGGTCAGGAGGGTAGTTGATAGTTGAGTGGTTAGGAGGGTTATTAAGTTTGATGTTTCAGTAAGGTCTGGCCAGGGGTAGAGTCGGGTCAAGTCTGAGGGTAGTTGGGTCAGGTCATGGGGCATAATCAGGTGGTCCGGAGTGTAGTCAGGGATTGGGTCAGATTGGGGGTAGTCAGGTTGCGTTGTGGGGGGGGGGGGGGGGGGGGTTGTCAGGTGGTCAAAGTGGTATTCAAGGGGTCGAGGGGCAGTCGGGGGGAGTAGTTGGTCGGGGGGAGGGGGGGTCAGGAGGTAGCTGGGGATCGGGGGATAGTTGGGGTTTCAGCGGGGGTTGATTGAGCTGGGGTTTGTTGTGTAGTTACCCAGGTGTTAGACTAGGTTTTATACTGCCTAACATTCCTAGGCTACTATCCAGGTAAGTTCTGCGGATCTCCCCCAAGTCTCTGACTCTAGCTCAGAGGCAGGGACATTGGCGCAGAATCCCAAGCAACAGGTAAATTGCCTATTGAAAATTTAAACTTTTCGGGCAATTCCCATGTAGGTCCGTGTGTCAGGACTTCTACAAGGTCCCAGCATGCATTTCAGTCATACGTCCGGTCTCTGATGACCCAGAGACTGGAAGATTTGGCCCAATGGGTTGTAAAATGTTGCAATCCAGTAGTTAGGTTTACAAAGCCTGGAACATATTTGATCATGGTTTGCAAAGAATGATTCACACTTGAAATGGTGGCAAAAATCTTTAACTTGCTGACTGGATGAACAAAGATGAACTTCATGGCTTCCATCATTTATATTAACTTTTTTGATGACGTTACAACAGTAGCTTAGTTGAATGGTTCTGGTAATATGAATAATAGCTGACAGAACTGTGAGGTTGAGTTCATAAATTCTCTTTGCCTGAGGACAAAGTATCTGAGATGCAAGCTCGCCATGGGAAACATGGAGGTAAACCTATATCCTATTCCACAACACAGTGTTTTGCAGACTGCATTCCTTTGTAAGGTGGAGTATTTAGATTATGTCACAGAAGAAAGCAATCATTGTTATTTGTGTCTCATTTCAGTTCAAGTTAAGTGTCTTTTAATATGGAGACCAGGTCTCGGCAACTGATTTGTTTCAATTATAGAGTGGCTTCATAGAGCAGTTGTAAGCAGAATACATCATAAACAGAGTGTAAAAGTTGGGAATTTAGTACAAGTAGAGCTCGTTGGTAAGCAATAGTGGGTGAGTATCGTCATTCTGAAACTTAGGCCCAGATTTTTGCCATGACAGAGAGCCCGCAGACCCGGCATTTCCCATCTTCATGGGGGCGGGGCTGAAGTAGGGCCAGAGTTCACGCATGTACAATTCGTGGAGGCAGTTGGCCACTTAAATTACCAGCTACCTCTACTGAAGTGGGATTTTGGGATAACTTGAGTGTGGAATCCAGAGTGTGCGGAATAGAACAGGTAAGAGGAATCTGAACTTGGTGGGTGTTTTGGATCGCCAGGAGAGGTAACATGCCCCTTTGGATAGGGTCTGAGGACACCTTTGGGAGAGGTAAGGTACCCTTTGGGATTATTAAAATTGAACATAGTTATGCACTTTTTATGAACAACATCATTGGAACTGTCAGGCTGTCAAAGAGCTGACCAGATCAAGGAATTTACCAGTTGTCAGGGAACTGTTAAAGAGCTGTCCAGCTGCCTGGGAACTGTCCAACTGTCAAGGAACTGTCCAACTGTCAAATAGCTGTTAAAGAGATGTCCAGCTATCAAGGAACTGTCCAGATGTCAGGGAAATGTTGAAGAGTTGTCCAGCTACTAAGGTCCTGTTCATCTGTCAAGGAACTGTTAACTAGCTTCCAGCTGTCTAGGAATTGCCTAGCTGTCAAGGAACTGTTCGGCTGTCAAAAAACTGTCCAGCTGTCAAGGAACTGTCCAGCTATCAAAATTGTTAATGCTCTTCAGCAAGTGTCAAAACTGTTAAACCTGTCAAAGCTATCTAGGAAGTGTCAAAGCTGTCAAACCTGCCAAAGCTATCCAGGAAGTGTCAAGCATGTCAAAGCTGTCTAGGAAGTGTCAAAGCTGTCAAAGAACTAGGTGAATTGGCAAGGAGTGGGTAATGGTAGTAGGTACGAGTTGGCACTAAGTTGGCATGGGGGCATGGGGAAATGTGGATGTGTAGAGGAGCAGTAAGTTGAAACAGGTGCATGGGGGAAATGGGGCACTATGTTGGCATTGGGAATATGGGCCCAAGGTGGTGGGAAATTTGCATAGGGGATATGGGCGCCATGGGGGTGGAAAGAGGGGCACTAAGTTGACATGGGGGCCATGGAGACCATGGGCGTGGGTGGGGGGACATGGGTTGGCATTGGTCGGCCTGGATGGGGTATGGGGAGTGTGTGGGGTTGTGAGGACTGGAGGAATGTTTTTGGTTTTATTATTATCTTTTATTTACTTGAGCATAGTGCCAGGGCACAGAGGCAGGCCTTATGCCCAGCCCACTTCCTCACCCGGGAGCTTAGGCATTCATTCTGGGGATGACCACCCCGACTCCTGTTTCAGCCCACCACACCCACCCTCTCCCACCCTGTCACCCCGCCCCCTCTTCCCTTCACCCGCGCCCCCCCCCACCCCACCTCCACACCCCCCACCACCCCACCAAAATTCTAACCTGCAGGCGGACAGGTTAGGTTGGGAAATCTCCCGATTTGGCAACCCCGACCCGGGGATGAAAATCTGGGCCTTAGTTTCATTTTGTTTTTATTTAACTCACAACTTTAAAACTGTAAAAGACACTGGCTGTCAGTGGCAATTAACCACAATTAGCAGCAGTTGTAAGTGATTGCCTGAATAGATACTAATTGCTGTGAACAACTGTTGGAACTTAAGTGTTGCTCAAAAAAGGCAATAAAAGTAAACCGAACAAGCTGACGTGCAAAGTGGTTACAGAATGGAGTAAATCACAATTAGACTGTAAAGATTGGGAATGAAGTGCTAAGGGGAAAGGAGGTGCTGCTTCTTTGCTTGCCATTTTGTAATGGTTCATGTTGCAGTTAAATATTAAATTTAATCTACCTATAACTTAAACTAGAAGATGTAATTAGTTAAAAGACTAAAAATTATAAGTTACATTTTTAAAAATATCTAATAAATTAATCTAAATAATAATATTCAGTTTTTGATGGAATGGCATGGGATGTGGTAGCTTAGGGAGGGTGGATAAGCTGATGGATTTGGTTAATTGTGATTAAATGACAGGGACGATTACTTGATACAACATACGATTTGAAAGCTATTCTTTTTGCTAAAAATGAAGATTCACTAGATTTGAATGAATTCTTTTTAGAAAATTTGTCAGATGAATTATAAAAAATATATCATCATTGATTCTATAGACAAAGAAGATGCTGGCAATCTCTACCCTCTAGAGTTTCGACACAGTCTAACTCCAATGGGCATGTCACCACACAAACTTAGACTTCGATTTTTGCTCTCGTGTTGGGAGCACAGAATTGGGGGGAGTCCCGACTTCACAAACCCAACTTGGGAGAATGTGCCCCAGAGGTTCTAATTTTCGCTCCGGGAGTGAGGGACAGTGGTGTTAATGGGAATTGGGCCTGCTGCCCCCCTGGATCAGTGAGGTGGGAGCTCTGGGGCTGCTGAGTGCCAAAGCAGGCTGTGTGAAAGGCCAACCTTGGTACTCAGGGACTTGTAAGAAAAAGAATAAACGGCACTCTGGTCCTTACTGCTCGCTCATTCCTTACCCCCCCAAACACTCTCCATGCCCCATCCCTGCCACCACATGCTCCCCACCCACTCCCATGGCCTCTCATACAGCCTTTTGAAACCTATATCCCTCACCCAACCCCATGACCCCTCATGCCCTCCATGCTACCTATGCCACTCTGACCACCCTAATGGCTCCTCATACCCCATGCCACACTATGCCCCTCTACACACCTCCATGGCCCTTTATAACCCCTATGCCAACCTCATGCCAACTCATGCCACCACCCACACCCACACCCACTACCCTTTGCCCTTACACCCTCCGTACCAACTCACCTAGTATCCACCATAGGAAGACTCAGGACCCATGCTAGGAGGAAATAAAATAAAGTTCTAAGTGTCTTTGGATGGCTTCCCTATTTAAAAAACAACACCCTCATTGATAAAACCCATTTACTATGGGCAGAATCGTCCATTCTGGAGTCTAAGCCTAGTGGTAGGCGGGAAAATTGGACTGATTCCTGCTGGATGGCGGGATGGCTGAACACGCATGATCTTCCACCGTGCAGCTCATGAGTCATGCATCCGTGAGGAGCACGGTGAATTTCATGTTTAGGAAGGCAGGAAGTTGCCCAGCCTGCCATTACATCATGGGGTCAAAGGTCCTGGCTCCATGTTTAAATGGCACCCAAACAGCTATTCACCTAATGCAGGTCAGGAGCTCCGCATTACTCCTACAGAGTCCTTATGGTCGCAGCTTGTGCTGCAGAAACTCACAGATAGGAGAAACCACATCCCGGGATATACAAAGACGTCTTCAGCATTGCTTTCGCTCATTTCTAGATATGAACACTGCCTGTGATATACCCATGATCAGGCCAAAGCTCGCCATTGTAGTGGGCCCTGTTCACAAGCATCTTGACACTCTTGAGGCCCCCGCCTATTGCTGCTCAGGCCTTCGCCCTTCCTGGCCCTGTGCCAATCTGCTATGGACGCTCCATCTGGGTGAAAGTCAAGTGCAAGAATCCCCCCTCTGACACTATGCCACTTGTCCCCACTACCCTCGAGACGCAATAGACAGACCATTGCTTTGGCATCATAGAAAAACTATCCACACGAGTCCTTGTCAGCCATGACCATTCACCCAAGAGGATGGGGATTTGCAGTTGCAAGTTAGCTGCCTTCCATCAGCCGTGCCCCTTGGAGGCATCCACCTATCTCCCTCCCTTCATTCCTGCCTCTGACAGCAGCAGATAGAAAATGCCATGGAATGAACATCAGCTCCACATCCTGCTGGGATCTCAATGTCATGAGACCCATGAGTCGGGAACAAACCTGCTGCCATTTACACTTTACCATAGAGAGGAGAACGCAACTGAGTATGATTGACATCCAGTTGCCACATAATTAAGGTCCTTTTAGTGGGCCGATTGTGCTGACCTTGAACTCCATCCACTCAAAAAAACCTTCTCCCATTCCGAAGGACCTTACCGGCTGACTAACTGCATGGTGAATGTCAGATTTGAAAAATGGTGCACATCACATTCCAGACTCACTCCACCACCTTCTACCCTCTCTCATTACCCACCAACTTCCCACCCCTGACCCAATATCACCAATCCTCTCCCCTCTGTCAGACTTAAATCTACCCCCATTGCCCTGGATCCTATTATGATCCATCTAAACATGCCTTCCCTCCCCTCAGAACTGGCACCCGTTATCGTCCCCATACCCACCTTGACTTTGACCCCTCTATAATCCCCCCTCAACCATGAGACCTTCACTTACCAAACTCCCACCCTGGACCTGCCATCCAACCATATCCCACTCCCCCCTCTGACTGTGACTGTTCCCTCCTATCACCACTGCCCTGAGGACCCCACCATTGACACCACTGACTCTGCCCTCTAAGACACATCCTCCTTCTTCTCTGCTTAGCCTGCATCCAATGTCCAGCCTTGGCACAACATTTGCTACCAGAACTTGATATGAGTGAAGTCATGCGCAGTCCCCATGAAGGCAAAAGCAGCATCTACTGACCTCAAAGTTGTGGAAGACGTTAAGCTCACCAGGTGCACACCATGAATATACAAGCATAAACATGAAGATTCTAAATTCTCGCTGTCAGGGAACTTAATTTGGAGGGTGGAATTAATTCCAGCAAGGTGGCCTTTTAATGGCCATGCATCAAATGCTAATGGATGCAAATTAGGTTCCCGACATTGTTCATTGGGAAGCTCAACCAACCTTTAACCTGCCTTGAAAGCCAGAGAAACTAAATTCAAACAGTTTATCCTGTCATCGGGAAACAGATATTTTGCATTGAGCCAAATTGTGTGCCCCTGTCCACCATGTTTCCTGCTGCTGGCAAGACTGGAAAATTCTGCCCTACATTAAATTCCTTCATCTACTTAATCCCTTATAAAAACAAACGTTCATTCAAGTACTTAATCCCCATTTAAAAAAACAAGCATTTATATTCATAGCCCCACATCAAAGACTTTATAAGCACTTGGAGCTGTCAATCAAACTATGAACTGACATGCACCCACTGTGATAATGTTATATTGTGAAATCAGTCACACAGAACAAATCCCATAATGAAAACTCTCAAGTTTATATTAATAGATGGAGCAAAATAGCAGACACTGATTTCTTTAAACTGCAGACTTTTTTAAAAAAATTAAAGGGCAGGAGATTTAAATGCCTTGACAGCTTGACAGTTCCAATAAGTTTATCCAATTTTTATGTACATTTATGCCTACTTTTAACAATCCCAAAGGGCACATGACTTTTCCCAAAGGGCACTTGACTTCTCCCAAAGTGGCCCCTGGGCCTCTCTAAAAGGGTACCTTTCCAAGGGACTCTGGTGAGTTTAGGCCTTCTCATGAAAAGTATAAAACCCTCAAGTCTTATTTCAGAAACCTGAGTGACAAAAATTGCATCTGACTGAAGGAATCTATGTCTTTATACGTGCAGCTTCTACTGTGAACCACGTATGTGCAAACTACAACCCACCCCAGTTCCCCTGCTGGCAAAAATGGTGGGCGCCAGATTTGTGGAAAGGACATCTGGATTTGGGATTCAGGGGCATTTTGGCTGAGCTGGAAACCCTCTCCATCCCCACAAATATTCAGGCCTTAGACTCAAGGGAGGAGCAGTTATACTGTTGCTACGAAACTTAAATCCTAAATAGGGTAGATAGATTTTTGTTAGACAAGAGAATCAAGGCTTATGGAATGCATACAGGCAAGTGGAGATTAGACCACAACCAATTTAGCCATTGTCTTATTGAATGGTGGAGCAGGCTTGAAGGGCTGCATGGCATATTCCTGCTCCTAAGTACTATGTTCCTGTAGGGATTTTGTCATGGAGCTAGATTGGTAGTAGGGAATTTTTTTTCTAATGATTGGTGTTAAAATTATAGCAGCCATATTTCAAGGAAATAGAGACCAGAATTTTCCGCTCCTGTGGGTGGCAGGCATCATGGTGGGCTTGAGCGGACAATATGGCGAGAAAGCCAAACATCGGTATTATGTTATTGTCACACCAGTTTGCGACTGTTCACTCTGCACATCAAAGGCAGGTCATGTTTCCTGCCATCCAACCTCAGGAACTTAATTTCAATACATTTGCATCTTATCATTGTGGCTGCACACCAGAATCATGCCCCCTCGTCAAATTTACCTCTCACTTCGGCATGACTTCAGAACAGTGTGATTTACGACTGCCTTTAAAAGCTGAACTTTAAGGGGAACTCTGAGGTTTTTTTTTATTATTCATTCTGGGATGTGGGCTTCGCTGGCTAGGCCAGCATTTATTGCCCATCCTCAGTTGCCCTTGAGAAGGTGCTGGTGAGCTGCCTTCTTGAACCACTGAGTACATACAATCATGCGCAGCACTTACGAGGATCGCCCATAGGGCATCAAGGAACAGATGCCGCGCATTTGGAGGGGAGGACACAGGCATGTCACTTTTTCCCGGCTGGTTTTCAGTGTGGTACCGGGGCAAGGGTACCAGTGTGGATGGGGAATGGGGGGTGCACAGTGGTGGTGCGCAAGGCAACACAGACTGAAGGAAGTACACAACCATCTGCTGGGTGTGGTGAGGGTTGGGAGAGGAGGGTTGGGGGTGAGGGAAGTGACCACACACTTGGAAAAACTTGTCAAAAGTGAGCATTCTTCCGCAGCTGAGACTGTTCAGCTGCAGCTCCATTGACATGCTTGGAGTCAGGCCTCTGAAGCTTTTACTGCCCACTCAAGTGACGCAAAAGCATAAATGCACCACCAAATGCTCCAGAACTTTTCACTCCTCAGGCGCAGACTGAAAATTAATGTGCATTTTAGGGGGCTACAGAATAATTGGCTAACTGGGCAAGTTGTAGAATCCTCTTGTGAAAGGTGGCCATGACACAGTCACTGGTGGAGGCACTCACAGCCCCTTGCAATGTCTTTATTAAGGTTTGGACCAGTATTCCTCATGACTCAATCTTACAGTGCAGCCTTGCAGTGCAGGTTAGGAGAATGCCTGCACCTGAGCTGAGAGCACAGCATGCAGTCCGATGGGCAAAGCTGCCGCCAATCAGTCAGGTGGGGTGGATGTGGGTGGGGTTTCTGATAGCCATGAAGCACACTACACACTGGCCATCCAAGTGGTGACCAGCACTCTCCGGCATGTGTGAAGGAGCCTTCAGATTTAACCGAGGGACATAGATGCTAACTCATACGTCTCGTTCTGATCCTGCAGGAGGAGAACATCAGGATCAGGGAGCCTGGTGATCTAGCTGTATGGCTCATGGCTTACAGAGAGCAGAGAGGAAGGAAAAGAGTGCAACAGAGGCACCTGGCTCGCCAATAGGAGGAGCACCACACTCAAGATGAAGGGGTGGCAGGGCCTGCTGCACATGCAACTGAAGATCCACAGTGAACCGTTGCTTGTAAGGGCCTTGCTAGACTGAGGGTCTATAGAAGGTGCTTGTTAATCCTGTAGATGACTGAGACCCAGTGTCGCCAAAGACTGTGTTTGTCTAGGAAGCTGGTCGGTCACATATGCCAACTGCTGTAGGATTTGGCACCATGGAGGCAGGAAGGGTATCCACTGCCAGTGGCCATGAAAGTGACTGCAGCACTCAATTTTTACGTCAATGGCTCCTTCCAGGGCTCCACAGGTGACCTGTGTGGGATCTCGCAAGCCTCCACACACAAATGCATACAGAAGGTCACAGACACCATCTCCACAAAAGCCTTTCAACTGGGATCAAGCAAGCCAGGAAGCAAGAGCGTTGGGATTTGTGGCAATCTTTGGTTTCCCACAGGTGCAGGGTGCCATCGACTGTACTCATGTGGCACTTAGATCTCCATGGCAACAAGCAGTCAACTAAGCCAACAGCAAGGCTTTCCACTTGCTGAATGCTCAGCTTGTGTGTGACCACCACAAATGCATCTTACAAGTCTAAGCACGATCCCCAGGGGGAGTCCATGCTCATCCTTAGCAGGTCTCAAACCCCTGACATCTTCCAGGGTCCACAGAGGATGCAGAGTGGCTCCTTGGGGACAAGGGCTACCCACAGAGAACGTGGCTGATGACACCCGTGCGGCGGTCTCAGACTGCAGAGGAGCAACGGTACAATGAGGCTCATGCCACAATCTGGGCTTCGGTGGAGCAAATAATAGGCATATTAAAAATGAAGGTGCCTCGACAATCTGGTGGAGTACTGCAATACAGTCACACATCATCGTAGCTTACTACGCACTGCACTACCTGGCACTGCAACGATAAGGAGGGTGTCGAAGGGATGACCGTGATGAGATCTGTGAAGGGAAGGATTCCAGTGATGAGGCCATCGCACTGACCAGATGAGGCAGGACGCGCTGGTGAGGCCCTAATATCCACCAGATTCGTGGAGGATGGTGACGAGATGCAGTGAGGACAGTCCTGGCATCCTCATCTTACATCTGTGAATGTTTGACCCATGTGTGGGTGATGGCAGCGCACATACCCTCAGTGCTCAGGCTCATCTCATGGGGACACAGCAGAGGCCCTAATAGTTGCAAGATTTCAGGAGGGTAATGAGAGCATGCAGTGAGGACACTCCATAGATCTTCACATTGCCTCTGTGAATGCCTGACACCTATCTGGCTGAGGGCAACTTGCTTGCGCTCTGTGATCAAGGACATATCATGGAGATGCAGCCCCGAAACTTCAAGTGCACCTGATCTTTCTGCAGCCTTCAGCACCTGCCTCTTTCAGGAGCACAGACACAGATACTGAAGAGATTGGGGGCCAGCCCCAACTCAAAGATGCTGAGAGCACACAGAGAGAATGATGGAACTCTGTGACACCTGCCCACGACATTCTGGCAGCAATGACAAGCACCGTCGATGTGCAGGCGTCAGTAATGTGGCCAGTGAGTGTGAAGCCTGACCATCACTTTGCTCTGAAGGTTACACACTGCACAGGGAAGAGGCCCTGGACTGAGACACCTGCCTTTATTTTGTGCAGGAACCAAGGTTTCACATCTGAATGACACAAACTCTGCTCATCATAATAAGCAGCCAAAGACAATTCTTGGGAGTTCATTTACAGTAGTGAACATTATGCACAAGTGATTAACACCTGTGCCCATGCGATGCAACTTCATCTTTTTAACCTTGCTAACCCGGTCACTACATCTTGGTGCTCCCCCGACATCCACAGTGGAGGTGGAGGAGGCCTGCTAACAGCTAGGCCCTGTTGTCAGTGATGACTTTGGCAGGCATCCTCTGGAGGGCTGAGACTGGATAGCATCTTCTGGAGGGCCTCACCCGGCTTTGGGTATCCTGCTGTGGGCCAGGCACACCCTCCTCGGCCTACACAGCTAGAGATGATGGCGTCACAGGAAGAAGGGATTCGGATCGGCCGGGCATTCCCGTAGTCACCTGGGTGGATGGTCGAGCTGCTGATCCTCCTCTCTGTGGGTGCCCGAAGATGCCTAGCTGACTCCTTGAGGACAAGGGGAAGCTGAGTGAGATCGAGCTGCCTCGCAACCCTCTCGCATTGACGCTGTTGGAGGCCAACTATGGTAGCAGAATGGAGTTCAGCCCATGCAGTAGTGCAGGACCAATATCCTGGACCAAGATTTCCATGGTAGCCGCAATCCTGTGAGTGTTGGCATGCTGGCACCGTCACATCAGACTAAAGGTGGACGGACTCCTCCGTTGTCCCTTGCAATTTGAGGAGTGTACCAGACATCTCTTCCTGATGTTCTGGTGATTGTCTTTGCAGCTCTAAAAACTGACTGAGGACCAAGTCCAGAGGCTCATCATCTGATCAGACTCAGCGGATTCCTTGCCTCCAGCAGTCCCCCGAGTGCTGACGACCTCAGATGTTCCTGCCTCCGCCTGCTCTGGAACAGATTGTGTGCTCTGCTCACTGGATTGTGATCTTGAGGCTGCTCAGCATCTAGATCCTACAGAGGTATGTGCTGCTGCGCTTGGGGAGGGTTTGTGTGACGCCGTGACATGTCTTCAACGGTGCTGCCCTCAGGGTCCTCAGCCAAGGTGCTCTCAGAGCTGGGGCCGGGGTGACGGTTGCCTGAGAGCGATGTGCCTAAGAGAGAAAGTGGAGATTATTAGTGCTTGGCAGTCGCATTACACATGGAACAGTGGACCCAGAGTAGCATTGACAGAGGGGTGATGTGGTGTAGGATCCTTAAGTGGATGCTTGCCAGCAACCTCACCATCGCTGCAGGAACAGTCCACATCCTCTCCGGCCAGCTCCAACACATGACTGTCGAACAGAGTGAGTGTCCGACACTGCACCCCCAGGTCTGGGAACTCTCCCATTGATTGTGCTGCATAAAACAGAGAGAGTGTGAGCAAGGTGCATGTCAGACCAAATGAGAAGGATGCCCGGCATGCATGTGTACTGAGTGGAACCATGGATGGGATGAGGAGGAGATCCCCAGAGATGAGGCCAGATGGAGATGTGAGGATGTGTGAGAGAGTGAGTGGTGATGTCCCTTGAGCTGGTAGCGAGTGAGATGCCAGTGAATGTGTGATGGGCTTGTGAGTGTGTGAATTTAGAGTGATGAGATAGTTGACTTACCCTGGTGGCACGGATGAGATCATTCACTCATTTTCTGCACAGGATGGCCGACCTCTTGTGTGCAGTTTTGACACTGACCATTTCTGCCACCGCCTCCCAAGCCAGAGCAATGAGACTGATGGGCCTCCTATGGCCAGTGGCGATGAGGACATTGCGGCTGGAGTCTATGGTGCCCAAAAGGAGTTCCAGGGATGCATCACTGAATCAGGGATCAGCACTCTTCTTAGCTTTTGGGGCTATGCCTTCACTGGAGCAGTCCTGAGCTGCATGTATTAAAAATTGTGTGTGCGGCTGCAGTTTAAATATGGTGCCCGGAGTGAGGAAGCAGCGAGGTAACAGTGTGGCAGGAAATTCGGAGGCAAGCTGTTAGTGATCCGGCGTGTTTCCTATAGCTGCATAACTTGTGAGGGAAGAAGAGGACAATACGGCACGAAAATCCGCCATTGCAGCCGGTGGGTAAAACATCTTTTCTCATGCCTGCTACCACGCTTAGTACAAGGCTGGGGAGATTCCATCCAGAGTGTCTATTTGTCTATTCCTTTAATAATATTGAGCCCATCAAATATAAAGCTGCCTTTTCAACTTAGGAGAAAACAGTTCCCAATGACTTTAGTATTCTATAATTATAAGCAAGCCACAGCGCCAGTCTGTGGACAAAATTTGTATTTATATTCCTAGGTCTGTTTTTACATATGGACAGCTTTATGTATTTTTCCAGAGTGAGTTGTTTTGATTGTTAAAGTCTTTGGTGAAAGAATAACTAGAAATCCTGCATTTAAAGAAGTACTGTTGCAATAAGGGCACTAATATGACTGCAAATGTTTTGTGGATCACTGCTGGTTAAATAAATAAACAAGTTAGATAGAGGTGACAATGCAGGTGGTGTGCTACAAATGCAGCTTGTTGGGGTTCTTGGAAAAAATTGTGACCTTGGATAACCAAGTCTGCAGCAACAGTTTGCATCTCAAAGAGTGTCAACTCAGAATTGTTGAGCTGGAGTCTGAAGTAAGAGGGGGAGAGTTACCAGGGCATTTTGATCCCGGCTGGCAGCTTCACACCTTAAATTAGAAAATGGTACAGATCTGCATAGCAGTCAGCAAAAGGATGGTGTGACAATGAGTCAGCCCCAGGTGCATTGCTGGAGGAGCCTCAGCGTTACCCAACAGCGTATGAAGTTCTTGCTGCCGGTGTGGATGAGGGAGAAGTCTGAGGCTGGCTGAGCAAACTGACCACTGTTCCATGGTACAGGATGTCATTCAAGTGCCAGTGGGAAAAGGAGGGCACAGTATAGTCAGGGGGATAGATGCTGTATTCTGCAGCTGCAACTAGGAGTTCGGAGGGTTATGGGCCTGCCTGTTGCCGGGGTTAATGACATCTCCTTATAGCTGAAGATGAACTTGGAGTGAGAGGAAGAGGTGTTGTGGTCCATATAGGAACTAACTACATAGGTAGATTGAGAATTTGCTGAGGGAGTTTGAGGAACTAGAATCTAAATTAATAAGCAGAACCTCAAAGGTAATCATCTCTGGGTCAATACCTAGCCACGCTAGGGTCAAACAGATTAGAGAGTTCACTGCGGAGCTCAAAGAATGGTGTGGGACGTGGGGATTTCAGTTCATGGGACAGTGTCAATGTTTGTGTCAGTAGTGGTGAAAGGAAATTTTTCCATTGGGATGGGCTCCAATTAAACTGGGCTAGGACCATTGTCCTGGCGAATTATGTAACTAGAGTGTAAGACAGGAGTTTAAACTAATAAAGGGGTGGGAGGGTGGGTTCAAGTGATGGGAAATTTAAAAATATGAAGAGAAAATTCAAGGCCAGAGGGCAGTATAGCGATTTGAATAAAGATAAGCAGAATGTGACAGGAAGGGATAAATTGTGTGAAATTCCTCTGCATACCACAGCTAGATCTTAGGCTATGGTTTGGGCAATGCTACTCCTGCTAACAAATTCAGAGAACACTCTGTAAACAAAATGTTTTCTGCTGCAAGTTGGGCGGTGAACTTATGTTTAAAGGACCAGGTATTCAAATTCCAGGCAAGGTGATTTTTAAGATCTTCTCCTACTGCAAAGCATCTGGAAATACTCTGAAGTATTTTTGGAGATGCTGTGGTGAGTTCCTGTATGTGCCAGGGAGTGTTGCTGCCTACGCAGCAAGGAAGGTGGGGAACGGTGGGGCATGGTCAGAGGAGCAAGTGACCTGTCGATGCAAAGGCAGCAGTAGGTAGGGGAGCTGTTGTGGCTGTGTCCCTGGGTGTACAGCATGACATGGAGTTGGGACAGAGACTGCAGAGAGGGGAAACTCTGCACAAAGCCCTCTACCAACTTGGATACTTAGGCTCTTTGACACTGACATGAGGCTGCCTGCCTGGCAAGACAATGCGCCCACCATCTTATTGTGCATGCTCATCATCTGAATCGTGGGCAGCGAACTTGGCTGCGACACAAACTATCATTTATCTATGGCCTGACAGCAGCCCACCTATGCCGGCATTACTCAACACATGCTGATCCCAATGTCATACTTGTCTGCAAAGTACGTGCAGCGCCAATATCTGAGCTGGTGGTTGTGAGCGTCAGATCCATTGCAGCAGAACCTGGACAACATTCAGGTTTCTGAGGTTAAGTGGTAATTAACATTTGTGTCACAAAAGTACCAGGCAATGCCCATCTCAAACATAGAGAATATAACCAACTCCCCTTGTCATTCAGCAGCATTACCATTACTGAAACCCTCACCATCAATATCCTTGGGTTCACAATTGAGGAGAAAATTAATTGGACCAATCATATCAATTCTATAGCTACAAGGGCTGGTCAGAAGCCAGGTATTCTGCAGCAAATAACTCACCTTCTGACTCCCCAGTCAGGAGTGTGACAGAATACTCTTTGTCAGTAAAATCTTATTACATTTAAACATAATATTAAACTCAAAACAATATTAAATTATAAAAATTATTTCTGATCTATTGTATGTCGGTGCCAAAATAGAAACGTTAGAAAAATGTCAAATTGCATTCAAAACAGTTAAGCATTACCAGTTAAAATTTTATGGCAAAATGATCAATAAAAATGATCAGCAGTGGTGAGGTACTTTCATTCAGGAAGGAAAAGAGATCAGAATACTTGTTATCCTGGTCTTTTCTTCTTTACTGAAAGTTGTACTCAATTCTGCAGCAAGTAAACCATCTCCTTATTCCCCAAAGCCTGTCCACCATCTACATGGTACAAGTCAGGAGTATGATGGAATACTCTCCAATTGCCTGGATGAGTGCAGTTCTTACAGTACTCAAGAAGCTTGACACTATCCAGGACAAAGCAGCCCACTTGACTGGCATCCCATCCACCACCTTAAACATTCACTCTCTCGGCCATCAGCACACAGTGGCAGCAGTGTGTACCATAAACAAGGCGTACTGCAGCAACTCACTAAGGCTTCTTCAGCAGCATCTTCCAAATTTGCAATCTCTACTGCACAGAAGGACAAGGGCAGCAGACATAAGGGAAAAAACATGTCCCCTTCAAGTTATTCACCATCCTGACTTGGAAATATATTGCTGTTCTTGGCGCTGCGTAAAATCCTGGAACTCCCTTCCTAACAGCACTGTGGGTGCACCTACACCATATGGACAGCAGCAGTTTAAGTAGACAGCTCACCACCACCTTCTCAGGGGCAATTAGGGATGGGCAATAAATGTTGGCCTAGCCAGCGACACCCACATCACAAGAAAGAATTTTTAAAATTGGAGAGTTTGTCTCCAGCCTCTCATCTCCATAAAGATGGTGCTTAGATAGGCCACATGCAATAAGGGATGCGAGCGAACGCCGGGTGGAATTTCCCTGCCCACTAGAGTCCGGCATGTTTGAGCAGACAATATGATGAGAAGGCTAAAAATTGATGCTGTGAAACCAGTTTGCGATCGTCCGCTCTACCTGCCAATGACCACTGAATGTGTGATGGCCAGTGAATGTGTGATGGGCTTGTGAGTGTGTGAGTTTAGAGTGATGAGATAGTTGCCTTACCCTGGCGGCATGGGTGAGATCATCCATCCTCTTTCTTCATTGGATGGCCAACCTCTTCTGTGCAGCATTGGCACTGATCACCATTGCCATCGCCTACCAAGCCAGAGTGGTAATGTTGCTGCCCCTCCTGTGGGGAGAGTGGCAGTAGAGGACATCACGGCAGGCCTCCATGGTGTCCAAAAGGTGCTCAATGTGCATATCACTAAACAGGGGGCTGCAGTCTTCTTGCCTTCTGGGGCCATGTCTTCTGTGCAGCAGTCCTGGGCTGGAAGCACTGAGGGGTGTACGTGCAGCTGCACTTTAAATGTGGCACCCAGCGTGATGAAGCGGTGAGGTGACATCATGGAGAGTGAATTGGAGTCCGCCTGGCATCGAAATGGCGTGTTTCCAGGGAGTGCATGATTAGTGAAATGTGATTGGGATGATATGATGTGAAACGCCGCCATTGTGGCTGGCAGCAAAATATCCTTTTTTCCACCTGCTACTGCACTTAGTGCAAATCTGAGATGATTCCACCTACCTTCTGTCAATGAATACAAAGCAAAATCAGAATTCATCTTTCCTTCCTGCTTGAATGATGATGGCACTGAGGTTGTTATCTGAGGATAATAATGATATTATGATAATGATGCTGAATGGATGTTTCCCCTTGTGGAAGAGACCAGAACTAGGGGACACAGCTTAAAAAATAAGGGGTCTCTCATTTAAAACAGATGAGAGGGACACTTTTTCTTCTGTGGAACTCTCTTCCCTGGAGAGCGGTCGAGGCAGAGTCATTGAATTTTTAAGGCAGAATTAGATAAATTCTTGACTAACAAGGGAATCAAATGGTATCGGGGTAGATAGGATAGTGGCACTAGGGCCACAATCAGATCAGCCATGAATTTCTGTTAATGCAATATAGTTGTTACGTTCACAGATCAAATTATGGAATTGCTCCAAACGGCCAATTTTTATTGATGGCAACGAAAAATATCAACAAATATTAAACATAGATTGACAATGCCCTGTCTTCCAGCAGTATTTTTCATTCACTGTAACTCCTGTCAATGCAGGATGGTTGCTCTGCACATGTACACTGGACCACACATGTGCAGAAATACACTGACCGCCATTCCGCTGCACCCAGCGTGCCAATACACCTCTGCACATGCATAAATAGTTCTGAAGGTCTTGCCAGACACTATTAATAAACAAACTCTATAAATGCATTATTTAATACCTTTGTCTCAACATAAAGGCTGCTAGAAACATGTGTGGGTCAACCCAAGAGCTTAGAATATTTTTAAAAATAGAATTATTCAGTAAAAACTCTTAAGGCTATTGCTGTTCCCGGCCTACATATGAAAAGGGGAAATAACATACAAATAACGTACAGTGAAATCCTGTCAGATGCAAAAGATTAGACAATAGTTATTAAAAAAAAGTGGCTTTCATGCAGTCTTTGGAAATGGCATGGCATTTAGAGTTATTTAATTTCCCATTCCAATTTCAATAATCCGTAAAATCAGCAAATGTGATTTCCATCTTCCCTATCCCTTTTGCGCTGATTTTTTTCAAGATTCACGTCAGTGTTCAGACGAAGTTTTAAATGAAGGTTCCCAATTTGCACTGTTATACAGCCCCATAATAGATGAATAATTCACAATGGTGTTTGCAGTAAAATAGTGGGATACAGTTCAAAACTTTGCATTACTAAACTGTGCTGCAGCTTGGCACTGTGGCTTAGTGGGTTGAAGTGCCTGCCTAGTAAACAGGAGATGCTAAGTTTGAATTTCAGCGGTGCCTTTGCTTCTCCAGCTAATGGGCCATAATTTTTGAGCTCCTAACCCTAACTAGAGGGTACCCCAAAGATGCACTGCCCCCCTCCCCTGACCCCTCCTCAAATTCTAACCACTTACCTGACAAACCTAACTTCATCCGGCTAAAGGTGGATGGACCTTTAAACTCACCTGATATATGGCAGCCAGTGCTGTCAAAAAGGGTGCAAGGCCTCTTTGCGTCCAATTCTGGTAATACATTATCCTGTGCAGTTCCTGCCCAGCCTGAGTTGGAAGGTTGGGCGAAAAGAAATCTTAAAGTTAAAACCATAGGAGCAGAGAGGCAGTCTGATGGCCACTCCATGGAAGTTCAGGCTCAATATTTCAAGATTCTAGATTGCAAAAACAATATTTGGCTGAAAGCTTTGAACGGAATCTTCAGAGAAAGGCAAGACAGTATTCCACAAGTTACAAATAATTTAATAAACAACTATATTTTAATATGCCACAAGATGCAGATTTATACACAATTATCTAGACTCTGTGCCCTTCTTGTTATGGTATTTTTTCTTGTTATCTTTGAATTGATTGCGAGAAAGTATCTGCTAATTCTGCAGACTGACAGGAATGATTCCCAAACTTAAAACTCATGTATATTAAATTTGCATTTTCATTTTTTTTAATGTTGATCAGTAACACTTAATGTCTTGGATCTTTCCTATTTTGCAAAGTTTACTGCCTGAGCAATGGAAAAGAATGGACTCGGTTTAAATGTGTAAATTAAATGTAAAACTTGTTCAAGTGAAAGTATGTTTGACTACTGGGTGTTTATTATTAATTTGTAAATGCTAAAACTGACTCACATTAATAAAATGTGTGAATCGCTGAAACATTACTGTTTACGTATGTGACTGTAACAAATTAAGTTGACATGGACAAAGAATGATGAATGGGAATGTTGTTTTTAAATACCTAGTGCAGATGTATGGGTGAAAGTAATGGATGTGTCCGAATACTCAAAACTACCGGATCAAGGGGAGAAAACATAGCTGTGATTATTTGAATTATTTGGTCCTGGCTGTAGCCGACTCCATCGCCCTCTATGACATAAAGGAACAACAGAATTGACTGCGCATGCCCAGCATTGGCTGCAGCATTGGCAGAGAACGGGGCTTTTTTCATTATCGCCTTCGCATGCTTTTTAGAAACAGCAAGAATTTCAACAGCATTGATATTGAGAATTGTTTGTATAATTTTAAAGATGTCAATGCATGTTTGGGAATATCTATAAGGTCTGAGAACTCTGGTATAGAATAGATATTTAAGAGCCTGCAGTTTTCTCCACCCACTAGAAATGTGGCAACTAGAGCAGAACTTCCACCCATTCATGTGATGCCACCATGACCCTGTCTTAACTTCCCGACAGAGGTGACATTATATTCACAGGATGGATTCAGAAGTCTCCAATTTCTGATCGTTTCCCAACATTGGGTGAGGGAATGCAGGTTGAAGTGTTTAAAAGTGCTCTAGCCTATGATCAAGGCTATTAATTCAAGGTGACTGCATAAGTTAAAATCCTTTTTATTATATTGGATCTCAGAGTCACAACTGGAAGGACAAAGGCAGCAGACAGATCGGAACAACACTGTTATAATTGTAAGTCATACCCTTTTCTTACTGCTGTGAGGATCATGTGACTGTACAAACGAATTGGCCCCAAGCATGGGGAAAATTAGGGGCGGAGCTTTTTAGCCTTGGTTTCGGAACAAGCACGTAGCCTCACCAGGCGTCCATAAATAAAGTTTACTGTTTCTTACAAGAAACTAGCCCTGCATTCCAGGTTTATTACAACTGGCGACGAGGATAAATAGCACTGACGCAGCACCTCGCCTTGCGACTGTGAGGATTTTGATTTTTAAGGAAAGAAAAGAAGTATACTCACCAGCAATGCCTCTCTTTGGCAGAACTGACCCGTTTGACTCATCCGTCAAGATCTGGATTCAATACATTGAGCGACTAGGTTTCTAGCGGTCCCTACCACTGGAAAAATAAAAAGAAATACTGGAAGCAGCTCACCAGTAATCCAGAAGTTCAAGTGTTATCGTTGTGGAGGAAACCATGAACCCGAAGTCTGTAGATTTAAAGAGGCAGAATACCACTACTGCCACAAAAAAGGGCATGTTGTTAAACAGTGCAGGGCTAGATCAAGACAGCCATTCAGACAGCAGGTCAAGTTAAACGAAGTGCACAATATAGATGAGCCAGATTTTACTGAGGCTGATGTTTATTCCCTACACAATCTGAAGGCCAAGAAAACTGAACCAATCACTGTTACCCTTCAGGTAAATGGAAAGCCTCTGCTCATGGAGGTTGACACAGGAGCATCGACCACAGTGGTGGGAGAGCACATCTTTACCTCAGAGAAGGCACACAGCCATCGAGTTTGGAGAAAACTGTTGCTCAGTTAAAAACACATGCAGGAGAAGCAATACAGGTGAAAAGCATCACCTCTGTAACTATCATACAAGCAACAGACGGCTCAGCTACTGATAACTGTGGTAACTGGAGAAGGACCTAGCCTTCTGGGCCATGATTGGTTGAAGGAAATTAAACTAAACCGGTCAGAAATTTTTCAGGTCAGGACAGGAGGAATTCCAGAGTTGATGAAGAAGTATGACAGAGTATTCCGAGATGAGTTTGGGAAAATCAAAGGTCTGCAAGCTAAAATATATGTGAACCCTGAAGCAACACCCTGGTTTTTAAGGCAAGACCTATGCTTTACGCTCTAAAAGAAAAGGTAGATGCAGAATTATGTCATTTGGAGAAATTAGGAATAATGCAGCCAGTCCGATTTTCAGAATGGGCAGCACCCATAGCCCCTGTGATGAAACCGGACCAAACCATTCGCATATGCGGAGATTATAAATTAACTGTGAACCAGGTTGCAAAATTAGACAAATACCCAATCCCAAAGATTGAAGATCTATATGTTAAACTTGCAGGAGGAAGGGCCTATACTAAACTGGACATGAGTCATGCATACCAACAGCTAGAGCTGGACAACACCTCAAGAAGTTATGTCAACATAAACACATACAAGGGCCTGTACCAATATACACACACCTGCCCTTTGGTGTGTCCTCTGCCTTTCTAATTTTCCAAAGAACCATGGAAGGCTTACTACAAGGACTTCCCCGAGTTAGGGTGTACCTGGACAACAGGATCCATGGAAGGAGAGCATTTGGCCTACCTGGAAAATGTTCTGAAGAGATTATTGGAGGCTGGCGTCCGTTTAAAAAATAAGTGCACCTTCCAAGCATAGGAAATTAAGTATCTGGGTTATCGAGTGGATGCCCAAGGGTTGCATCCATTAGGGGAGAAAGTCAGGGCAATCAAGGAAGTGCCCTCTCCTATCACCATCACTGAGTTTAAGTCTTTTTTGGGCATGTTAAACTATTACGGTAGATGTTTATCTAACCTATCTACAGTGTTAGCCCCTTTACACTTATTATTGAAGAAGAACCGCAGATGGTCCTGGAAGGGACAGGAAGAGGAAGCCTTCACAAGAGATAAGAGGCAGGATTTTGCCTTTGGCAGGGGTGCTCAGCAGAGTTGGGTGGGGACAATCAGGAAGCCGCAGTCATCGTGCAGCCATTCGTGGATGAGATTTCCTAAAAAATGTAAAGGCCGCTTGTCTTTTTCACCTGCCCGCCAACCGTTAGGTTGGACGGGCAGCGTAAATTTCAAGTTAATGATGTTGTTAATGGCCTTAATAGGCCTTTCAATTATCGGCCGGCACGCCGCTGACTCCGGCGCATGCCTACCAAACGACATATTGCAAAGCTGCACGATGACTTTGGGACACACGCCCGACGTTATCATGTGTCATTTTAGGCTCGGGCATGTCGTGCGCAAGGGCAGGCACCCTCAGTTGTCTCCTTTTGTCAGATAGTATTACACGTGTTCCAGCACCCCAAGGGATAATACTTGTTTTGAAGTTCCCGGACTCCTTACCGTCTGTGCGAAACAGATAAAGAATTGGATAAATCAAGATCCAATTTAATCAAGAGACCGTGAACAGGTATTGCAAGGATAGTCAAATGCACAAGTCTCTGAAGAATTAAAACCATTCTTTGCCTGTAGATCTGATTTGAGTTGTAAAGATGGTATCTTGCTATGGGAAGCAAGGGTCATTATCCCTGTGTAAGGAAGGGAACCGTTATTGGAAGTACTTCATTGGGCGCATCCTAGTATTTCAAGAATGAAGATGCTCGCACAAGGTTATATCTGGTGGCCAGGTATAGACAGTGATATGGACAAAATGGTGAAATACTGTTTCCAGTGTCAGCAGCAGCAGAAGTTGTCCATTTCAGCTCCACTGCAGCCGTGGGAGTGGCCTGGCCAGCCCTGGGTTAGACTACATATAGACAATGTCGGTCCATTTCTAGGTACCGTGTATGCTGTGATCTTCGACGCACATTTAAAGTGGATGGATCTGTTTGAAATGAAATCACCTACTTCGTCTGCAACCATTGAAAAACTGCGCCAGAGTTTCAGTCTTCATGGTTTACCTGAAGTTATTGTGTCAAACAATGGTATTGCTTTCACTAGTATTGAATTCCAAAGAGTCTTGAACCTAAATGGCACTAAACATATCAGAACAGCACCATATCATCCCTCGTCCAATAGATTAGCAGAAAGAGCAGTACAAACCTTTAAAGCAGGCAAGGAGAAACTATCAGAGGGAACATTAGAAATGCAAATTTCAAGATTTCTGTTCAGCTATCGCACAACTCCTCATGTGGCCACTGGTTTAACACCTTCTGAATTTCTGAGGAAGCATCAACTTTGTACAAGACTGAGTTTAGTATTCCTTAATTTAAAGGAAAAGGTGGAGAGAAACCAGGGTAGTTGGAAAGTGAATCACGACATTCACAGTAAAGTTCAAGAGTTTACTAAGGGAGGGACAGTTTTTGTATGAAAGTTTGCAACTAGACTGAGATGGGTTCCTGCTACAATCATCTCTGAAACAGGGGGTTGAACTGCCCACCAACAATTAAGAGGACTATTACCCTATTAAAAGCGCAATTGACTCTGATTTTTCGTAGCCCATCTAACCCTACAGTTGGCGAATGGGTGAAATGGCCAGGAGGCCTTTGCATTTTTCATCAAACCTCATCCAAGGGCGGGATGAAATTTCCTTTATGAAATAAAATTAAAATAAATATCCGTGGACAGAATTTTTATCAGCTACATTTGATTGATAGATTGATTGATTGTGATGCATGGACATTTTTTTTGCCACTTTTGAAACCTTTATTATAGCATTTTCAGTTCTGCAGCTCCCTGAGGCAGCTGTCTGCCATCAGGGATCTTTCTCACAGTGCTCACCCACACCAGCAGAAACCTCATTGCCCGCCCTCTTCCACGCCCCCTCCCACACCGTCTCCCCACCCCCAACCACCCCCCCACCCTGTCAGTGCTGAGCTTTTCAGAGCGCGTTTCACGCTGTCTGGTCATTATGTGAAATTGCGGTCGGGGCCCGTTCTCTGACTGCTCCCAGGCCCGCCAATTGAGCGCACCCGCCAAAGGTAAAATTCAGGCCAGGACCTTTATCTTATTAAGTAGAAGTGGAAAACAGGATTGTTAGGAAACACGTGGATCATCTCAGAAGTCGAGATACCCTCCAACAACCAGTTAATCCACTTGAAATCAAAGTCGAACCTTCGACACCTGAGGTGCCAGATTGATAAAGAATAGACATACCTGATGTCTCTGTTGAAGTAAATAATTCTGAACTGCCATTGCCAAGGGATGTCCCTGAAGCTGCAGTTCCTGCAAGTCGAACCAATGGAAGAACTTCCAGTTGTAGAGTTGCGTTACTCTACCTGAAGCAGAAAAACCTCCTGAAAGACTAACTTTATAATGGCATTAACTGTATATAATTGTATATAAAATGGGTTAAGATGTTTTTGTAATTAAGATGGTAAAACAAAATTAAAGGGGGAGGAATGTAGTAATTGTAAGTTAACCCTTTTCATACTGTTATAGGGATCATTTGACTGTACAAACAAATCAGCCCTAAGTGTGGAGTATCTTAGGGACGGAGCTTTTTAGCCTTGGTCTTGGAACAATCAATCCTGTAGCCTCACCTGGAGTTTGTAAATAAAGTTTACTGTTTCTTACAAAAAAACAGCCCTGAATTCCAAGTTTATTACAACCACTACCTACAAGATCCCCCCCCCCCCACCCCCACAAGCCACTCACCATCCTGACTTGGAAATATATCATTGTCACTGTCGCTGGGTCAAAATCCTGGAACTCCCTTCCTAACAGCACTGTAGGTGTCCCTACATCACATGGACTGCAGTGGTTCAAGGAGGCAGCTCACTACCACCTACTCAAGGGCAATTAGGGATGGGCAATAAATGCTGGCCTATCCAGTGATGCTCACATCCCATGACAAATAAAAAACAATTAGCATTTTGGGATAATGTTTTGCAATTTGTGTAGAGCTATGAAGCAACAATCTCATCTGAATTCAGGATTCCAAGGCAAATTGTTGGGAAGATTATAAAAGACACAAAAGAATCAGCAGTCCGGCAAATATAATGATGAGCTAAAGTCAGACTCACTTTATAGGGTTGATTCTCCACCAGCAGGAATGGTGCTGCAGCCAGAAGGGGCCAAAAATACATGTGTGGTTCTTTGAGTAAATTATGTCCTTCTACCCAAGGACTTCGGGGCCTTTTTGCTGCTACCACCTGAGTTAAACTGGCATTCTGGATACTGGTGGTAAGAGGGACAGGAGGAAAAAACCTGGGCCTGATTCCCTGCTGATATCTCCAATTCTGTGGGCAGGGAATTGATAACCAGTGGAGTTTCCAACAGAACCAGCAGGAAGGCAATTAAAGTAGAGACAAGAAGGTGTTTGTAGGCCTTGTTACCTAACATTCCTGCTGATTTTGCTATTAACTCAGCCAATTTTGAGTGGGGCAGCAGAGGTAAAATCAGCCTTCAGTGTACCATGCTACCAAACAGTGGAGGTGGCTCCCACCTTGGCATCTAGAGTGGAATTGTGGGCTTGATCTTCAAAGGTAAAGAGAGCTGCTGGGTATTTTATGGAAGGAACACAGCATCTCCCCCCACAGCTACAGTCTGACATGTTGGGATAGGCCCCAGAAGCAGCCCTAGTTGTAAGGATGTCCACTGTACACCTGGAAACTGGATGACTTCTCTCTGATGTTGCCAATGCTGGTATGAGAAACAATGGAGGTCACCTGGCCTAAGTGTCAGGATGAGACACCATCTCACAGGGTGCAGAGAATTAAAATGACAGGTAACTCCTACTCTTCCCTCTCTGCCCTTGGCCTCCCACACTGTTCCAACAAAGCTGAACACAAGCTTGAAGAATAGCATCTCATTTTTTGATTAGGCAACTTGCAGCCTTCTGGACTCAACTCCTTGTTGTTTGGATGGCAGCTGTTGGTGGTGGTGATTCTGCCTTCCCATTTACACCTCCTTTAGATACACTGGGTGGAATTCAATGGAGTCACCGAGAGTGGGAAATGTGATGGATGGGGTGACTTAATCAGGCGAGTGCCAAAATCTCAACTTTCTGATGGCGGTTGAGTTTAAGGGTTTAAGTCGATGATGGTTTAGTAGCGGGTCAGGACTCATAGTGTCCAATTGTAGGAACCTGTTTTCCATATATTTGCATCCATTGAATACTCATTAAAGTACCACTTTTCCAAGTTAAGTCATACCTTCAGGATTAAGTCAGCAGCAAATGGGAAACCCATGCCACCTGATTTACGACTGGTTAAAGGTAGCATGCATCAGGCGAGATAGTCCATTCGGATCATAAGTGAATGGTAGTCTTTGTTGACCTTTGAGGAAAAGAGGATTGGAGCAGGGGAATTATTGCACACTGGACTGTTAGTGGCAAGGGCAAAGCGGGGGAACGGGGGGTGTTCTTGCAGGTGGAGTCAGGACCTGAATAGGAGCAACATGAAGGCACGGCATGTTGGGTGTGGGTGTAAGGAAAGGGAGAGAAGGTATTTCACTGGAGCAAATGTCAGGCCTACAGGGGCAAAGTCTGCCCTGTCTGATGTTCTGGATGTCAAAGGGAGACAGCTGTCCCACAGAAGGAAGGTCCAAATTCAGAGAAAAGAATTGAATCTTGATGGAGGCAGGTCCATCTTGACAGAGGGCAGATCAATGTGTCTGATGGCAAGTCAAGGGCTATACAGGGCAGGTCAATGATATTGGAGGGATGCTCCAGGATCACAGGAGGCAGGTTGAGGGTAAGAGGGATAGGGATGAGGATAAGAGTTGGAAGATCTGGGGTCGCTGTCACTGGGCCAAGGGTGATGATCAACGTGCAAGGGTGATGGAGGGAAGGCGCACAATGATGGTGGGAGTCAAATGCAAAGTGCGGAAGCTTGGGGGTAACAGAGGGAGGCTAGAAAGTGATGGTTGACCACTGAAGGGTTATCCTGAGTATGTCCAACATCATACCTGAAATATACAGGTTCAGCTGGTAGAAGATCAGAAATGAGATTGTTGCTTCATAGAAGATCAGGTTTAAGTAGGAGGAGGCCACTGTGGAGTGGTTTGACTCCTGGGCATGAAACTTAGTAATTCCCATTGAAGCTGCTGCAGGCCATGAGGTGCTCAGATCTTTGCCTGCCCTCTTCCAACAGCTCACTTTGTAAAATTGCAGTGGGTCTCATAAACCCAGCCTTGGCAGGAGGAGGAGAGGATTCACCAGTGGACAATTGTGACCAAACAACAACAGAATCATGGAGCAGACCACTGAATTGCTGAAAATACGCTTCTGCTGCCTTGACCAGCCTGAAGGGGCATTATAATTTACTCCACAGAGGGTATCCAGGATTGTTGTAGTCTGCTGTGCATTACACAACATGGCATTGTAACAAGGGGACGTGTGCTTTGCAGCGTTGAGGATACCGAAGAAGAGTCCAGGAATGTTGTGGCACCTTTCCAAGCAGCAAGTGCCAAGGGGACATGTGCTAGGCATGGCAGAGACAACTGGATTTTAACTTGTTTTGTGCAGTTCTGAGGCACCTAACTGACCAACGCGCCATTGCTAACAATCATTGCCTGTTCCAGATGAACATCCATCTGTGCCAGCCTCTCCCTGGAGCAAGCTAAAAACTGTGTCCTCTACCATCTAGAAGAGCAAGGAGAGTGGAGCTTTCTCATACACAATCGCAAGGGAAGACTGTACCCAAGGACAACTGTGTGCTTGGACATATGTCACCAAAGCCACCATGACCAAGATATTAAGTCCTGGTCTATCTTGATAGGGCTATGAGTGCTTACAGCAGTTCATCTGTGGATAACCTCAGCCAGCCTCTTTGCCACTGCCTGTAAGGGAGGCCACTAGGGACTGCACATTCAGTCATGCTCCCTACAGGATATATTACAAATCTTGCCATGCACATGAATAGCCAATAAAGACTGAAACACAAACACACAACAACATTACTTCCTACACAAGACCTGAGCTGTCCCTCCATCCCTGCAGCCATCAGTGATTACCATGCATGAGGCTTGCCAGGAGAATCTGCCCTCTGACTATCTGAATTCCAATGAATGAGCCTGATGCACATGTGAATAAAGTAAATCAAATTCAACGTGACATACCTACATGTGACTAAGTATAAAATGATTGAAAACCCATGCCATCTTTGTGCCCTCATAAAAATCTTAATTTTCCTTTTCCTCCCATTATGTCTTGGTGCAATCCCAACATTAGCAGTTGAGGTGGAGGCAGCCTGCCGAGTGCTATGCCCCATTGCCAGTGATGATCTTGGTGGCCATCCTTTGGAGGTCCGGGGCCATGAGGGCTCCAAACTATAGGAGGTCTTCTGTACTGCTGCAGGGGCACCCTCCTTTGCCTTGCCTACTAGAGGCATTGGGGTCACCAGTGGAGGGGATGAGGAGCAGCTGCATACCCTGGGAGTAACCTGAGAGGCTGCCCCCGGGGTGACTCATGCTCCTCATCCCGCTCAGTGCACTTTGGCACCTTTCTGTCTCCTTGAGGAGAAGGAGGTCCCAGTGCCTTGCCTCCTACATGCTAACCAATTTGTATGGAACCCATGGCCAGAGAGATGGAATGCAGGTCTTCACCCATTTGCATCATATGATCGACCTGGCTCTCCATGGCAGTTGCCAAACTCTCCATGGGGAAGCCATGCACTCACATGCCTGAGAAATGGCAGAACTCATGACCTGAATTGGCTCCTTCATCGTCCATGCGAGGCTGCGCATTGCCTCTCGCATCTCTGCCAGAAGTTCCCCTTTCAGTCTCTGCATGTTCAGTCAGCTTCTTGTGGCTGCGACCAGAAGTTCATCATCAGCCTGGGACTCAGCATGGACCGGCTCTCCAACGTTTCTCCAAGTGTCAGGGACCTCGGCTGTCATAGCCTCCCTCAGCTGCTGGGGCTTATATGTTATGTGCTCACCAGAATATGGCCCCGATTCTACATGCGATCCCTCCGCAATCCATGTGAGTGTCACTGCGTTGTTGGAGGGTTCCAGAGGGGCAAGTGATGATGCATCTTCTGGGCCTTGGCTTTCATCATCCTTAAAGGTGGCCGTATCATGTGATGGCTGTGGCATCAGGTCCAGAATATGAGGATCTGCAGTGAAGAACACTAAGGAACACATTAAGGTTCAGCACTGTCTATTACCTCATTAAATTATTATGTCTGTCTCGCCCATGTCTTGACACCAGGCTGGAGACATTCTAACTCATATGCCTGACCACTCCAGCTTCACCATCGGTGATGGAATGGCCGCCCTGCTCCCTGGCGATCTCCATCATCTCCTCCTCTGCTGGGATCAGGATCAAGCTGACACTTCTCCAGCATTCTTGACCCCCTTCTCTGGCATTGTGGGTCTGCTTCTCCTGCAGGACAAAGTGGCGATTTAGTGGCATGTCAAATGAGACCTAACCCCATTGTCTGCATGAAATCACATGACACATACTGGCCTGTCATTTGTAAATAGTGCCCATTTTCTTTCTCAAACAAAGCTATCACACGGTTTGACATCACGTGCCATGCAGTTCTGAAGCTGCACACATACACTCACCTGGTCTCCCACTCCACTCGTGCATATACATGGCTTGATAGCCTCATCCGAGCCTTGTTGACCCAATGCCAATGTGCCATTTACCCTGGTGAACTGAAGGAGGTTGTTGATCTTCTTGTGGCACTGCACCCAGGATCTTGGTTAGACACCATGGGTGCTCACCTCCTCTGATCTCCCCCATGCTGCCTTGCTCAAGTAGAAGGGTCTTGTGTTGACATTGCAGGGGAACAGCATCTCTCACCATTCCTGGATGGCCTGTAGGAAAACCTGCAGGGAGGCATCACTAAACTGTGGGGCCCCTTTTTGCCTAGCCTCAGACATTTCATGGGCGGGGGAGTGATGGGGGCCCAGGAGCTAATGTAACATTATGAGGGAGTGAATGGTGGGGTAGAACATAGGAACAGGAGTAAGCCATTCAGCTCATTGAGTCATCTCCGCTATTCAATTAGATCATGGCTGATCATTTACCTCAAAACCACTTTCAGCACCATCTCCATATCCCTTGATGTCATTAGTCTCCAGAAATATATTGATTTCTGTCTTGATCATGCTCAATGATTAAGCTTTCAGAACATTCTAGGGTAGAGAATTTCAAAGCTTCACCACCTCTGAGTGAAGAAATGCCTCCTCATCTCAGTCCTAAATGGCCTACTCCTTATCCTGAGATTATGTCCCCTGGTTTTAGACTCAACAGCCAGGAAATATCTAAAACCACCCTGTCACGCCCTGTAAGAATTTTGTAAGTTTTGATAAAATCAGCCTTCATTCTTTCAAACTCTGGGGAATACAGATGCAGTCTCCCCAATCTCTCACCATAAAACAATCCCACCTTCCCAGGAACAAATCTGGTGAATCTCTGTTGCACTCCCTCTATGGCAAGTATATCTCTCTTTAGATAAGGGGACCAAAACTGTATACAAAACTCCAGGTGAGGTCTCACCAAAGCTCTATACAACTGCATCAAGGTTTACAGCTGCAAAAGGGGATGAACAAAAGCTTGGCTTCCAAACAATATCCTTTCCATGCTGTAATTTTTGGCCCCCCACGCTGACATGCTCCCTGCCTGCGGATCTTGCATACTTGTCCTGGGGAATCTTATAGCATGCAAGAGCTGCAATTTAATCACCAGTCAGCAGGTTCAGCCAATTCCTGCCTGACCCAGCTGTGTGATCCCACAGGCCCCATGTGACTGTTGCCCATCCTTTAAAATTACCATTAAATTCCATGCACGCTGGCTCTCAACATGCAACCCAAAGTGGAGCCCACTTCTGCTTCTACCGTCAGGACCAACACCTCACAGATTAAATTGCACCTTTCTTTTACTTCTTTACTTATCCCATTATCATCTCTTGTCTTGCATTGTCATCCCTTCCAGCATTTAATCTTTCCTGCCTCTCACCCTATCACAGACCTTGCTGTTTACTCTTTCCTCCCTCCCTCATTTCCCTGGCTAGCTTGGAAACTTTCTAAGCATCCGCAATTCTGACACACTGACCTGAAATGTGTTCCTCTCTCGACAGATACTGCCAGACTTACTGAGTATTTCCCACATATCTATTTTTATTGCCTTAACATCAGTCTAACTTCTGTTTGGATTTTGTATAAATTTGGAATTGGTTGCTCAAGTTATCAAAAGAATTAAAAGGTATGAATACATTTGTTCTTGTTATTCATGGTCACTCTAGGGGTGAGTTCACTGCAATGTGCTCTCAGCATAAGCCTTTTTTTAAATTCGTTTATAGGATGTGGGTGTCACTGGCTAGGTCAGCATTTATTGCTCATCCCTAATTTCCTTCTTCAGAGGGCATTTAAGAGACAACCATTTTGCTGTGGGTCTGGAGTCACATGTAGGCCAGGTAAGGACAGCAGATTTAATTCCCGAAAAGACATTAGTGAACCAGATGGGTTTTTACAACAAAAATTAACAATGGTTATCATTAGACGTTTAATTCCATATTTTTATTGAACTCATATTCTACCACAGCAGGATTTGAACCCAGGTCCCTAGAACATTAAACTGGGTCTACTAAATTACTAATTTGGTGACAATACCACTATTCCATGGCCTCCCCCTTACTAGATGGGAACACAGGTTGCAGACAGGGGGCTGAGTTTTATGGCCCAGTTGGGGGCTGGAACAAAGGTGGGCAGCGGCTGAAAGTACCAGCACCAGCCAGTGTGTTAGTTTTAAGTCATCATTCCCAGCTCCAGCAATGTTCACTAGTGGGAGGGGAGAGCAGGAGAGTGATCCCATCCACTTCCCAATTTAGGCCAATAAAGTTGTTGAAGAGCTCATTATGCACTCGTTATAGGGGAGAGGTTAAATTTTTCACAGGGATGCACAGGTTTCAAGTGCTGCCTGAGGCTGACTAGCATAAGGGAGATGGGTACAATATGGGGATCCAGTCATGCCCCCCCCATCCACCCCCTGCCAGGGAATTACCTTGGCCACATTAGAGGGTCAGTAAGCTAAAGGAGGACTCAGCCTTTTGAAAGAGGGGTGTCTTGGTGCTGCACAGGTGGTGGGGAGAGTGTGCAGTCAGTGCTCAGGCATTGAATGGGGTCATCAACTTCCTGGCATCATGGGGCCTGAAGAGAGGGACAAGGCTACCAGTAGCATGGCCACCTGTCCACAAGGAAGGCTGCAATTGGCAATGGGGCACAACTGTCAGAATCTTGGCCCAGCCATGCTGAGGAGCAGTACCCTCTGCAGGAAGAGTTAAACCCTGAACAGCAGGAGGACACAAAGGTGTGGACCTCGAGGATGGTGAGGCCCTGGAAGAAGACTGTTCATCAGAAGACCAGGAACAGCAGGAGGTGAAGGAAGAGGAGGAACTGGAGGCAGAGAGAGATTACACTGAATAGAGAGGTACACTGGCTGCACAATGATGTGGCAAGACATGACATGGGGCAAGGAGGGCTTGTCAGGTTAAAAAATATCAGGAATCTCCTGATCAAGGAAAGTTTCAAACGAGCCCCTCTGACCCTGATTAAGGGGCATGATATGGGAGGGAATCTGAGGTAACTATGTTAACACATGAGTGGGCAACGCTGTCTGGAACTTCTAATCACTTACCACCAAAGAAGGAAGAACATCTGATTAGCCACTTTTCCCTCACAGTGGAGGATCCCTCCACCACCTCATAGACTTCTCCCGTCATAGCAACAATAAAAGGAGTCCCTGATGTGTGGCTTAAATGCCGTCATTTATACAGTGCAAATAGAGGGAAAACAGTAGACAGAGACAGTAAGAACATACCCAGTGATTAAGTAAGTGTTCCGTGCAATACAGTAGCCTCCTGTCTTGGCCACCCCTACACAGTTCTCCCTTTGTGTCCTCGGGGGAATTGGGCAGCTTGTTTCTGCCTGTGGTTGAGGCATTTGGTGGCCATCCTAGTATGGAGATGTCTGTGTGACCATTTCCAGAGACTGCTGCACTGGCATTATTGCACGGCCAGCCTCCTTTCACTTCGTCCTGCTGCACAGTCCCTTAGAGAGAGGAATCAAGGAGACCGAGGATGATAAGGGCATCAGGTGAGGATTGGCACTCTCATCCTTCGCTATGAGGTTCTCAGCCCTTGCTGCGCACTCAGATGCCTGAAGGAAGACAACAGCTGGCTTCCCCTCCAAAGATGTCCGTGCCACCAGATCCATTCACTGGTTCAGACTACACAGTGCCTCATGCTTCCTGTGAACCTCTGTGCATAGTTCCTGCATGCAGTCTTAGTGATGCTGCATAGGTGCTCAAATCCTGAGCCATGATGGCACACATGATCCGGATGGACTCCTCTATCCTCTGCCCACGACACTGTACTGCTTCAGGGATCACTAACATTTTGGAGCTCATCTCCAACTGCTAGTCTAGGTAAAGCCTCCTCGCCAATGACTCCTGAGGGCCTGCATATGTACCTAGCCAAACAGGGCTATGTCCATCCTCCCTCCTTTGAGGGAACTGACCACATCTCTCGCTGGATCTAGCACCTCCTCTTGTCTTATGATATTGTGCTTTTACCCAGTGCCACCATATCTACACACCTGAAAACCCAAAAGGTGACTGTATCTGTGCTGGTGAATGGTGCACTCATAAGGTACGAGGGTGCTTTTTCATCTCTTTCTTGCTCTTCGTGGCCCAGAAAGGGAGAGGGAAAGGGTGCCGAGTGTTGGACATCTGCACCTGCAGGAGACACATGAGGAGATGATGAGAACTAACATTGGAGAGTAGAAACCACTGCAGTGCTGAGGCTTCCGAATGCAACTTATTATGCGACATGCTATCAAATGTGGTGGGGTAATAACCAGATCCATCATGAGCTCATGACTCATCCATTATCCTGTTTATGCCCATGGCTCTCCTCTACACTGGGGTAATGGCGTGAAAAAAATGGCAAGCCTCTTCCCTCCAGGACTGCTCTCGGACATTCTGAGCGAGCACAAAAGAGGAGATAAATGTGATGAGAGATATATATTTTTATGATTATGTTTTCTGTGTAGAGAGATGTGGGCCTGTGTGTCCAGGGCTAACTAAACAGTGGGAAGGTTACAAGAGGTAGGTTGTCTGCAAGGTCTAAGAGATGAAAGGTTAAAGGGGTTAGGTTTGTGCATTCGTAATCAGAATTTATGGTGAGGTTGAGTTACAAGTAAATAGGTTTGATCTGAAATTTGCATTGTGAGATACGTTGGGAACTTGATTTTTCAGCTGTTGAATTTCAAAAGGGAGTTCAGAGGTGACAGGGAACATTTGCATCTTATAGGGGATTCAGGACTAAACAGGGGATGGTATATTAAATTTTATTGACTTAAAAGTAGAAGCAAAATGGAAAACATGAATTTCTTTTATATTTGGAGAAGTTGAGTTTCAAAGATATGTTTGAGGGCAATGGAACCTGAGGTGAAAGAGAAAAAAGATATTCAACTGAAGGTAGAGTTGCGGGGGAGGGGTGGGTGCTCATTGAAGAACAGCTTCTGTGTGCTGGAGTGCTGAAGAGCTGTGAAAGATTTAAATTGAAGAAAGCAACACGGTGCTAAGCCAGGAAAGTCTTTGTTGTCGGAAACAGTTTGTTTCTGAACCTTCATTTGGAATTCCACATCAGAGCGGAAGTGTCTGAGAAGTCATGAGATACACCTTTATTAAAGTGACAACAATTCCCTAATGTGGGTAATATTTACTGGATTTTTATGGTTAAAATGTATAAAGGGTTGTTGCCAAAAAGGTAGTTTAATTGTGTACTTTTAACCAAGCATGTTTTGAGGGGTTGTTCTGTAAGACTGTTTTAACTGTGGAACTTTTATCTTGCGTTTTTTCCCTTTTAATAAATCTTTTAATTTTTAAAGTCTGAAGGTCTTACTGGACTTCTATGCTTTTGAGGTCAGTAGCTCTTCCTCCTCATTTTAACAATAAAAAAACGGTTTATGATCAGCGAGACAGACTTAACTCTAGAGTCTCGCTTGCTCAGCAATAGTATCAGCTGTGGTCATAACATAAGACATTATCTTCTGTGTCAACTGTCATGTGGCTTTATCCAATAGAAGCTGCAGATTTCAATACCGGCAGGGCTTCAGCAGCCTCCTGGTTCAGAGCCATTCTGAGGGGTCAGGAAGTTCCCTGGGCACACACTCCGCCCATGTTCAGGAACAGCATTTGCTCTGAGGCTCTTCAGCTTGGGTCTGCTGGAGGGTGAATACACTGAGGCCTGTCCTGAGGGTTGGGGGTAGCACTCATTTTGCCAGAGTGCATCAGATTATTAAACTTCTTTTGGCACCAGCTCCATGTCTTTCTAATGATGGTCCGGCCACTCACTGCAGCTGCCACCTCCACCCACACCTCCATGGTCTAGACGGAAGGCCTCTTTGATCACACTTCCTCCTCTTCCTTAGAGCCTTAAGCATGATATCAAAGTCCATATCTGAGAATCTAGGGCAACCCTGCCCTGGATGCCAAGTATCCAGCTTTCCTCTGATATCTGATTTGATTCCAGTGCTGTCCAAGGCTCTGACAATCTCTGGAGCTCTCCACCTTCGGTCAAGCGGCAACCTCATGGTTGCTATGATGACTTTACATCAGGCTGGCACATCCTCTGACCTGCCTCCATTCCCACCACATGACCTCTAATTGGACAGCAAATGTGTCTCCATATCAATTAAGGGGTCGCCCCCTTGAAAATTGTGAAGCAAATCAGTATTTCCCCAGGGGTGGGTCCAGGACCTGGTAACAGTCTTAATTTCAGTTTCCTGCCCCCAAAGTGAAAAGTCAGCCCAGGGTTACACACAAAGGGCAGAATCTTCGGCTCGGAGAGTGTGGGCTCACCAAGGTGTAAAATGACACGTGGTGCCATCGGGATTGCACCCCGACATCACCGCGCATCATTTAGATATTGCATTTGGCGGGCCAGTGCTGGACATGAGCTCTGCCAGTGCTGGAATAGATGCACTTAAAAGCATTGCTCTCGGATGTTACACTGCAGTGTATAGATCTTGCTTGGTCTGTTTACTTTTGAGAAGTAAGGCTTACACCGTGTGAATCGTCCATTCAGCTAGGCCATTAGATCTAGGGTAATGAGAAGAAGAAGTCATGTGATCGATATTCCACTTCTCACACATATTCTGAAATGATTTTCCAATAAATTGTTGACTATTATCGTAATGATCTTGCTAGGCACACCAGATAAACTGAAAATGGCACTTAAGAGTTTGTGCAACAGTTGTGCTTCACATATTGTGCAATTGTCAAATAATGGGGTACTTAATAAAGTAGTCAGCGATGATGCTGCAATCAGTGCCATGGACATGGAAAAGGTCAGATGTGATTTTGGACCAAGGATGGGTAGAAACTTCATGCGGAATCAATGGTTCTTTGTGCTGACTTCACATATGCCCTTGACATGCCTCGCACTTTTTGAAGATGACTTCAATGTACCCAGCCAATAGACTGTCTCTCTTGCGATTCTCTCATCTGCTCTGTTCCCAAGTGTGAGTGATGAAGTTGTTGAAGAAAATAAGATCGCAAAGATTCTGGGATAATGACCTGCTGCCTTTAAAAATGACTGGGAGATGCATAGCTCGTCCAACACATTGATTTTATTGAATCACTATCAAAGCATATTGACACAGCATCTTTTCAGCCACATGTTTGTGGATGTGCTGAATTGAATCAGGCCATCTTTCAATGATGATTTTCTGCAGCTTTTGTAGTTTAGAATCTTTTGCCATTTCTTCTTGTAGTTGCTGGCATTTTGCACAAATGTACTAGATCAATTGATATACTTGCATTCTCCCTTGTTGCAACTCCCATGAAACTGCCAATTTTGTCGAATCATTCTGGATATTTTCCTGCTAGGTTGTGAACTGAGGTGATAGGAATAGTTTCTGAGGTTGATCTATCCTGTGACGTCTGACTAATGCCATGAATTGTCACTAGCGCGAGTTCACAGCATACTGGTAGACCTACAATCATCGGGCCTTCAGTCTCCATGATGTAAGACATTTGTGACATACAGGACAATTGATTGTAATTGCACTCCAGATTATGGAAACTGCGCATGGAATTAGTGAACTGTTGTACACCATAAATTGCACAGTAGTAGGTTTCGCCATGGCCATCCATGCATGTCTTTTAGAATTCACAGGGGTAGTATGTTGACACTTGTTTCTGTGTCAATTATGGCCAATAACAAGTAGTTACCAACTTTCTTAGGGCAGATAATTTGAATCTTAGCAAACATTTCGGATGGCAATATGGCATCCATGTTTTCCACAAGATTGACGGTGTGAACGGTATTCACTGCTCTTCATCTCGTCGTGCACATCATCGTCATCTCCTCGTTTAACAATGACCTCATGTATGTGTTTCTTAGAGAAACAGGATGGTCGTACTTATTGCTTGAAGGTACCCGTTGTGTACGGTCTGTTTGAATCACTGCATAGCTCTTTTGTTCTAGTGCACTGCTGCTGCCAATGGCCCTTTCTGCCACATGCCTTGCAGAATTGATTAAAAGCTGGACATTTCCTTGGTGCATGCAGAAGGACAGACCTTCCACATATCTTGCTAGGTTTTGGTGTTCTAGTAAGTGCGTCAGCAATTAGGGTTTTGCTTAGGACTTACAAACATTACCACATGTGAGGATGACTTTGTACTTACGTCCATTCTTGAGTGCTGTATGTTTTTGGCTTGTCCAGCAGATCTTTCCGAAATTCTTCCAACTGTGATCACCAACTTAACAATTCTGTCTGCTAGGTCTGCATCTGAAAAATCACAGTATGTACCCTTTTCACTTCATCTGCTCATGAAGTGGTCTATGGATTCTGCAGTCTGCTGTTGAAATGACAAAAACTCTAGTCGATGAATGCAGCAGTTTAACCTGATACTGAACTGGTCTCCCAATGTAGCCTATATCTTTTGGGGATCCTTTAGCTCTCTTGCTGTTAGTCCTGTTCAGCCTGTGTAGACCTTCATTACCAATTGCTAGGTGAATTTTTGTGGCTTGCTTATCTGGTTCACATTCCAGCTCCTCAAATATCTTGCAGTCCTATTGCATCGAGAATCAGATCCGGAATGAAACCAGATCACTGTGAGCAATTAAAGAACCTCCAGACGAGGTTACAAATATAAGATTTGGGTGTACCAGCAGATTTCCTGTACGCTTCAGAGACTCATTAGTTTATCTGTTCTATACACTTATGTAATGGTAACTAAACATGAACATGTATAGTAAATCATTATATTTTGTTGGGGGGTGGGGGGGAAGTATCCTGAAAAAGAAAGGGGATATTGAGATATGCCTTTAAGGAATTGCAGCATGATGTCACCAGAAGAGAAATGTGTAATGCGATCCAGTTTTCGTTCACTTTTGCTTTTAAACAGAACAATCAGCTCAGCTGCTGGTGTCCTCAAGATTTGTATCCATGTGCATCTGTTCTCCTGTGCCTAGACTTAATAAATGAACCTACAATATGTTCACTCTTATGAGTGATTAGTGTCTTTACATCGCAACATGACACCCATCACGTGCGAGGGGGGCATGTGGACAGGGTAGCCTGCCTCCCCTTACCCTACCTCTGCAAAAATGGTCCAGTGGCACGGTGGAGCAGGGGAACTGACACGTTGGTTGGTGGGGCTATTTTTAGCTACTGCCCCCCTACGATCCCAATCCCGGCAGGAGCAAAACTCCAGCCCCTGATGTCGTTGGATCAACTGTCTGTTATTCATCTCTCCTGATATTCATTTTCACTGAACAGAAGTGAAAAGCGGGAGAAACCGATAGTGGGGGTGGGAGCGAGCTTATCACGAAAGGCCCTCTTTACAATATTGCCCAAAATCAAAGTACCCCTACCTGTGAGGATTTCCAAGTAGCTTGGGATGAAGCCTCCTAAACACAGTGGTGGATTTTTGTTTCATCAGCATGTGACTGACGATAAAGAAATGATTATCAAGCTTGATTGCCCGTTCTTGAATGTCTCTACTTTTGAGTCATTTTATAAATGTTTAATACTCAAATAACTCACAAAGACATTCCATTGTGCACAGTCCGTAGAGAGCAACAATGACCCTCTGTTCACATTTTGATTTCAGCAAGCATCAAGTGCCTGTCTGATTTTACTACTCGGGTGGTAACAAGAGCAGCTCAGTGGAAAGTTCAGCTTTTTTCATGGAAAACTTTCAATCAGTAACTATTTAAAAAACCAATTTTTCTGGATTATCTATAGGGAGCTGCAGTCTTCCAAGTCAGAAAACATTGGCTGAAAAGATGCTGTGTCAATGTGCTTTGATAGTAATTCAATAAAATCGATGTGTTGTCGGGGATATTGACTCTTTAAACTGGTTGTTTTTAATGGCTGGGAGGTGAAAAGCCCCTTCTCCCACTGGGCCCTGGCGCTTATTCAGCCAGATCTTTGCAAACAGTTAGATTAGGCACAGTTACCACTCCATTTCTCTGCAGTCCGAACTTATGATCAGAAAGGAGCTCTTTCTTTCAAGCGTAAGGGTAAGATCAGAATCCTTCACCGCCAAAGCCAATGTTTTACCACTTTTCAGGATCATAATATATTTTCAGATTAATTTCATAACATACAAAGAAAAGGTAAACTCAGCAAAATATAGGCTGTATGCTCAGGGGATCATTTTAGATTTCAGCATATTTCCAAAAATAAACAGAAGTAGGTTTATGTATGTTTTCAGCTTCTGCTGGAATTGCTAAACTCTTGGCACAGAATGTTTGAGACGGAGCTGTTTTTCTAAACTGATCTGGACAAAGTGGAATGGTAATAAATCTGCTCAAAAACACTGAATTCAAAACTTGTGTTTGCTTTTCTTCTAATTCAAAGCAGGCTGATCAATTTAAGCTTAATGGAATAGAGCATCATTTTCTGAGAATCAGCTGGTTTCTATCAGCTGATCCAACAAGTAGAAAAGTGGTGACAGTTAGTTTATTAGGAACATCAAAGGTGCAATACCTGACTCAGTCAATATTATACAAGCAAAGGTTTATATTTACAATGGGTCCCTCAGAAATTATCTTGCTATGAATGGGAAATGAGAATGTTAATTTGCTGTACTCTCTTCAGAGAATGTTTTGACAATTAAAAGTGACCCATTACTAGAGAGGTCCTTGTTTTCTCTCCTGCAGTAAACTCATAATCAGATGCTGTGAAAATAGAAAAATAGCTATGGAAGAATGGAGATGAAGGAGAAAAAGACAGTGTAAAGAGGAGGATTGCTGGGGCGTAAATTCAATAATATTGCAACGGTTTTTCAGATGTGGGACTTGTGCAAGATGGCAGATTTAGCAGAACGATCACCCCTGCCTGATTTATGCCTGGGCCACCATTAAATTTGTCAGAGGCATTTTTTAGGCAGTATTGTTGCCCACCTGACGTGATTAAAGCACTCACTTCATCATTGAAATTAATGACTGATATCCTTTTTCATTAAATGTATTCAATCTAGCTGGTGCAACCGGTTTTGCTCTTCCTGACTCAACATTAGGTAAGTTAAAAAGAACCGTTAGTCATGTACAATCTCCAGCTCAATTGAAAAATGCCATTTGCTAAATTTGTCATCCTCACAGCCATTCCACATCTGTAAAACCGGTGCAATGGAATTGATTTCAGGCCCCAGCAATTCTCCTTTCCTTGTCTTTCTCTTTTTCTATCATTTCCTTTCTCTTTTGTGCAGTACTGAGGGACGCTGCACTAATGGAGTTGACATATTTTGGATGAGACATCTGCCCTTTCAGGTGGATATATAAGATCTCATGACACAGTGCAAGGGAGATCAGCAAAGTCACTCCATTGTCTTCGCCAAAGTTTATCCCTTAACCAACATCACGACAGAAAACAGATTATCTGGGTATTATCATATTGCTATTTGAGGGACCTTGCTGCGTGAAAATGGAGCCCAATTTTAACCCATTCAAGATCCACCCACTGGCACAGTTAAAATAAGGGCTATTGGCTGTCACTTTCTTGTATTACAACACTTCAAAAACTATTCTATTGGCTATAAAAGGCTTTGGGATGTTGATGCCATGAGACTCAAAATAAATATGAATTCCTCCTTATATTTTTGGATGAGGTAATTTGTGGTGGAAAATTTCACATACTGAGTTTCTCAGATGGCCTACAAACACTTAGGCCAGAATTTTGCCCTTGACAGGCGGGCGGGCGGGCCCGACCGACTCAGCGGTGGGTGGGCAACTGATTGTCGCCACCAAAGCGGGCTGCGCCGCTATTTTCCACGGGCGGGCCAATTAAGGGTTAGCGACTCCTGTGGAGAATGGGAAAATAGTCACGGAGGCGGGTGCGCTCAGACCGCCAGTTCCAATGGGGAACCAGCAGTCTGTATCAAGAGTGGCCAGGCAGCCTGCTTGAGGCAGTGCACCATGGCCACTCAGGGAGAGAGAGGTAGCTGTCACAGGACAGGAGCATGAGCAGGAGGAGGGGGGAGGCTGCAGGAGAGGCCAGCAGGGGGCCAGTGTGCCCTTCGCCTCTCTAATGCATGCCTTGCTGGCCTCCTCCAAGAGGTGTCCAGCCGTCGGGATATATTGTATCCGAATGACGGGAGGAGGAGGGCCCCCATGTCACCAGGCAGGCATGGGAGGAGGTTGGTGACGCTGTAAGTGACCATGATGATGTGCGGCGCACAGGCACGCAGTGCCGCAAGAGATGCAATAATTTGCTGCGCTTTGGAAGGGTGAGCACCATGTCGGCCTTGGCTATTTGACCCAGAAGGTAGCCTTAGCCTTTGAGCCACCCACCCCCCCACCCTCCCATGTCTTGCTGTCATTACCGCATTGGGCATTTGGTGCATGCTGGGTGGACAAACAGATACTGACCATGCTTACATAGTGGTTGAGGAGAAGATGGGTTCTCCCTGCAGCATATGTTGGTGTTTGTTGCATTTGAGTAGTCTGGGGGCAACCTGCAGGGGAGGTAGCTAGACACATACTCAGAACTCCAACACATGTCTTATTGATGGTGATGAGATGGTGGAAGGAGAGCCTCAAGGTGTCATGGCCAAGTGCCATCTGCTTGCCTCGGTGCCACACCTAGTTGCGCCTCCTTGCCATGGGCACTAAGACCCGTGTGTTATTCAAAGTGATGGATGCTGAATGTGTCCAAGGTGGCCATTGGGGGAGGGAGTTGGGAGCAGCCGTACTATTTTCTGGGGACTGATTACCAGTCGTGTGGACAGGAGCCACCAGAGGCCTCAGATGGGCCACTGTGGTTGGGGTGCGGCGTGCGCGTGCAGAGTACATGAGCGGTCAGCCCCAATAAATCCTCTTCTCTGTTCTGCAGGCAAAAACTGAACACAATCAGCGGGAGCGCCAGAGGACTGGAGGTGGGTACACCCTGCTCCAGCGCCTCACAGCCTTTGAGGAGCAGGCCATGGAGCTGGGGAGGAGGCAGGTGGCCAGGGCAGCCGGGGGCGGTGAGGCTGGGGTCCTGCGGGCAGGTATTTGAGGTCCACAGTCCCATCCACTCTGTCTGCCCACCATCCAAACCACTGATGGTTGCTGCAATCATTAATGCTGCCACACTGCTCATTCACAGACTGAGACATTCTGACGTGTGGGTCGTCCCCTCGAGGATTCGCGTCTCCACCACCTTCCAAAGTCCCCTTATCCCATTCGTGACAACTGTCATCGTGGCCTAACATGTCATGGCATCGCTGCTGCACAGTCAAAGACTTATTGCATCTGAGGGGGTTTGGGACCTCCTGCACCCTTTCAGCCAGTGAGCCCCACATTACTGTGTCCAAAAGGTCCTCAGCACCTCAGCTGTGAACCTCATGACACTCAACTTAAATAAATGCCACCACGTTACTCATCCCTGCGCCAAGGGGAAATGTTGCCTCCTGCACACCTGGTCTATGCCCCTCCTAACAGTATGAAGGTCAATAATGTGACCTCTCAATCTCCTGTGATCCACGGCAAAAGTCGCAAGTGTTTGCGATGTTTCCTCAGCACCACAACTCTCCAGGCCAGAATGCTTCCAGGTCAGGTACCTCTGCACTCTCCCCAATCCAATGGCACATAACATGCCGTGTGGCATTCCTAAGGCCATCTGACCAGCCTGTTTGTATGCACATCTAATGTTTGTGCCTCCTCTTGACTCTTTTCCACCCCACCAATGTTTGTCTCCTTAGGGCCTTGAAGGGTGAGCGACTTATGAGGCAGGGGGGGAAAGGGATGAAAGGTTTAACTGATTGTACGCTAACTGATGCACTGTCCTTGTTGTTAATTACAGCATCACCACCAGGTGGCCACGCCCAAAGACACCTCAGCACCCCCCCCCTCCGCACCTGAGGCACAACACGTGCAACTTGCGGCACATCATTTCAGCCAGCCAGGCACCAGCGCAGACACAAACACCTCGGTGGGGAATTTACTGTCGGCTAGTGTCCCAGGTCACAGTGGAGAGGGCACTTCACAATCGCTGGAGGAGATGGTAGGGACAGAGAGTGCCAATGGCGCCAGCAGCCAGAGGACTGCAGAGGATGAGGCACATGCTGAGTCTGGCACTGATGATGTACCTCTGGAGTTGTCACCAATGCAGCAGCTGCAGGACAAGCAGCAGGAAGTGTGTTTGCATCTGGCAGGGTTGCATGAGGGTATGCTTCAGTTGTCTCTGCGATGGAGGAGTCCAGGCAGAGTGCACGTGAAGGCACGAACCTCAGGGCAGAGCTTCAGGCTTCCTCCACTGTGAGATTGGCGACTCTCATGGAGAGGGGGTTCAATCGGATGGAGAATCTTCTGATTGGGTTACGCTCTGACCGAGCCTTCACAGCAGTACTGGCCACGGGTGGTCATTCCCAATGTGGGAGAAGTTGTGGGCACCAAGCGTCGGCGCTCGGTGCCCCTACATCTCGGTGAGCAGGGAGGTCGAAAGGGACCTCACTTCAGAGCAGCAGCTGCCTGTTGTTGCTGTGAGCTCCTCTCAGGGTGCTCCAGATGAGGGCAACAGCTCCTCCGTCCATCTGCCAGTCAACATTGCTTCCGTTAAGGCTGCGACAACTGGGGAGGTGCCAGTTCTGGAACTGGCCACTCCCTCCCAGGCGGGGCCAGCACAGGCTCCACAGGCCAGAGGATGTCAGCCAAGGTCATTGAGGCCAACAGGACAGCAGAGTCAGCAGGCTCACAATCCACTCGATGAGGCGGCACCTAGACGTAGCACCCGCAAGCGAAAGCATAAGGCACGTTAGACACTCAACAGGTTTGTCACTGGTGATTTTGTGTTGGCCTTAGAATAGGGAAAAATATACTTATGTTTGCAATAGAGACGTTAGTTATATGTTGGACATAATAAAGTCCACTTTTCTGACCATGGCTGAGGGTACTTCCTTTGTGCTGCATTTGTCTTTTTCACAGACATATCATGAGTGTTTGAGTGGACATTGATGTTTCTGTTCTAAACCCTTAGTTGCAGCTGATAAGATGGAAGATGTAGCACCTAAATGCCACTTGTGGAAGCGCCAGGCAATGCTGGTCCTGCTGATCCATGTATGCGGAGCTAGCTGAAGGTTCGTTGGATTAAATTGTCCCAGGTGTCCCTGCTTCCTTGGTGTAATAGCGGGTCGGCGTGCTGCCCCTCATCATCGCCCTGTGCTGCCTCATCCTCTGAGCCACTCATCATTCATCATGTGCAGCCTCATCTAAAGCGTCAAGGTCTTCATCATCAACTGCATCCCCCCTTTCCAACGCAAAATTGTGCACAGTGCAGCATGCTACCACTATCAGAGAGATGCGATCTGGGGGGTTACTGGAGTCTGCCGCCTGAACGGTCCAGGCATCGGAAGCGCATCTTGAGAAGACCGATGGCTCTCTCCCCCACAGCCCTTGTGGTGCCATGGCTCCTATTGTAGCGCTCCTCAGCTTCTGTTCTTGGATGGCGGAGAGGCGTCATAAGCCACCTTCTGAGGGAATAACCCTTGTCACCCAGCAGCCATCTATCCAGTCAGTCTGGAGCACTGAAGAGCTCCGGCACCTGGCAGTGTCTGAGGATGTAGGTGTCATGGGAGCTGCTTGCGTACCTTGCACAGACTTGGAGAATCTGCATCCTGTGGTCAAACACTATCTGCACATTCATGGAGTGGAAGCCCTTCCTGTTGACAAAGGCACCGGGCTCACTGGCTGGCTCCTTGATGGCCATGTGTGCAGTCTATTGCACCCTGGATGCGGGGGAAGCCAACAATGGCCGCAAAGCCTCTGGCTCGCTGTGTCTGACTTGCCTGGTCGCAGCGGAAGTGAATGAAGGTCAATACCCATCTGAACAGAGCATCTGTAACCTGCTTAACACAAGTGTGGACAGCTGATTGGGAGACACCGCAAAGATCACCCACCGAGCCCTGGAAGGATCCAGAGGCATAGAAGTTGAGGGCAACTGTGATCTTCAGAACCGCTGGCATGGGGTGTCCACCCACACCTAACATCTAGTTAGGAGATATCTCAGGGCCAATCATTTGACAGATATAGTTGACTGTCTCCCTTGAGAGTCAGAGCCTCCTTCGGCACTGCACCTCAGTCATATTGAGGTAGCTGCTCCGCCGTCTTTATATGCTAGCAGCAGGATAGTGGCGTCTTCTGTGGCCCCTTCCACCTTGGACAACCTCTTGGCCCTGCACCTCTTGTGCCTGTGCCTGGCCTCCCAAACGTGATTCCCTTGCAGGCTGATTGTCCAGTCCTGGCCTCCTCCTTATTCTAGCCCTCCCTTCCTCCTCAGAGGAGCTGCCTCCAGTAGAGACGTCAGAACCCATAGCCCCAGGCTAAATGGAGGCGTCTGGAAAGCTGCAGGCCCGAGAAAGATTACTGTCTGCAGACTGATTTCAAAGTATACAAAAAGCTCTTGGAAATCGATGTGAACTGCTAACAATCAAACAGGCAACTTTAAAACACTTCCTGCAATTAAAACTTTGTGGAAAACATGAACAACCCCTCTGAGTCCATATATCCCGTCAGTGCATGAGTTTTATTAAAAAATCTCCTACCCGCCTGCCCATTGGGCCCATGTGCCAACCCGAAGTTCGCATGGGCCCCTCAAAATCCTTGACAATTGGCAAGTTAAAGGCCTTAACGAGGCCTTTAATTAATGGCGGGCACGTGTCCCACTGCTGTACGCGCCCGCCGACTGAAATATCGCAATGCCGCATGCTGACGCCGGGATTCCGCCACCCGCACATCAGCCAGAAAATTCTGCCCTTAGGGTGGGATTTTCCACCCCCGCACCCCTCCACCAGGATTGCCCAGTCCCGCCAAAAGTCAGTGGAATTTTGGCTGGGCCACTGAATCTGCCGTGGCAGGTCCATCCACAACAGGGCAGGAAAATCCCGGCCTTAGAAAATGTTGCTTGGATGCTTTGTACTCCTGGTGGAGAGCCTTGTCCACTGGTAGCACCAACCAGAAATTCATTTACATGTAAACTTTGATTTCTGAAAACCTTGTTCAGTATGAGCCTAAACTTCCAACATCCACATCCTGTGCATGACGTTCCTGTGAGGAGAGAAAATTACCTCTTAAGAATAGAACTTGCAGTTACTGACTCTGATTCTGAGAAGAAGCTTTGGAACATTCTCAAATCTAGGGCAATAACATCTTCCTCCCTTTTGTTGGCAGCACAAACACTTGTCACACAGGGAGGGTACAGAACAGATACGCTCAGTTTGTGTTGGTTTGCACTAGCCTTGGGTTCACTGATGGGTCTGTACTGCTTCCTCAAGAAGTCCCTTTACGGCATGGATTTAGGAACAGATTGTGTGCCCTCACTGCTCTGGGAATTCTCATGTGTTGTTCCCTTGATGTGGCACTCCACACAGTTAAAAGCTAAAGCACACTGCAGCAGGTTCACAATCAACAGATCCTTTTTAAAGATGACAATTTGCTGTGATGTGTGAGACCATTTGGTTGCATTATTTTCATTCCCTTTAACTGTTTTCAGATCATTGTTTCTTCATATTGAACCTTTAAAAAGTTGTCTCTTTTTCAACTTAAGTTGCCTTCCTTTACCAGTGTAGATAATGAAACAGACAGCAATTGTTTTAAGACCCAGGATTGTGTGTCAAGAGTTGACCAATTCCTTTTCCTTTAAAGGTCAGATCTCACTGTGTGTACATGTTGTGCCTACATGTTGCAATCTTTTAAACTTTGAGGATGATGAGAGGGATGGATTTCATATTCCTTTAGTCTCAATGAAATGGATGTACATGATGTCTTCAGTTTCAGGATCTAGAGGGGTATAAACTCCACTAGAGTGTAGTTCAACCTATGAACGAACATTTAACATTAAGCAGGGAAATAAATAACATTCAATAATTGCAAACTTTATTAGTCTCCTCAAAAGGCCTAAGCAACAAATATATATTACCTACAATCTCCTCATAAAATTGATCCTTGAGTAATGACCACTTGCTTCTCATGAAGTGAAACATTACCAAGAACTGTATCACTACCTCAGGATCTCCTGTTGCTTTCGGGCTGACTTCCAACTGGAGGAAAAAAAATCAGTCGCAGGTTTTTTTTAAAGAATATATCCAGAAAGAAACAAAATTAAAAACTGGGATTGATTTCCACTGTTGTTTTTTTTTATTCATTCATTGGATGTGGGCTTCGCTGGCTGGGCTAGCATTTAGTGCCCATCTCTAATTGCCCTTGAGAAGGTGGTGGTGAGCTGCCTTCTTGAACCGCTGCAGTCCATGTGGTGTAGGTACACCCACAATACTGTTAGGAAGGGAATTCCAGGATTTTGATCCGACGATAGTGAAGGAACAGTGATATATTTCCAAGTCAGGATAGTGAGTGACTTGGAGGGGAACTTCCCATCTATCTGCTGCCCTTGTCCTTCTAGATGGTAATGGTCATGGGAGTCTAGGGAGCCCTGGTGAATTCCTGCAGTGCATCTTGTAGATGGTACACACTGCTGCTACTACAAATGTTTGTGGATGTGGTGTCAATCAAGCGAGCTGCTTTGTCCTGGATGGTGTCAAGCTTCTTGAGTGCTTGCGGGAGCTGCACTCATCCAGGCAAGTGGAGAGTATTCCATCACACTCCTGACTTGTGCCTTGTAGATGGCGGACAGGCTTTGGGGAGTCAGGAGGTGAGTTACTCATCACAGGATTCATAAGACCATAAGACATAGGAGCAGAAATTAGGCCATTCGGCCCATCGAGTCTGCTCCGCCATTCAGTCATGGCTGATAAGTTTCTCAACCCCATTCTCCCGCCTTCTCCCTGTAACCTTTGATCCCCTTACCAATCAAGAAACTATCTATTTCAGTCTTAAATAGACTCAATGACCTGGCCTCCACAATCTTCTGTGGCAATGAATTCCATAGATTCACCAATCTCTGGCTAAAGAAGTTTCTCCTCATCTCTGTTCTAAAAGGTCTTCCCTTTACTCTGAGGCTGTGCCCTCAGGTCCTAGTCTCTCCTACTAATGGAAACATCTTCCCCAAGTCCACTCTATCCAGGCCTTTCAGTATTCTGTAAGTTTCAATCAGATCCCTCCTCATCCTTCTAAATTCCATCGAGTATAGACCCAGAGTCCTCAAACGTTCCTCATATGTTAAGCCTTTCAATCCTGGGATCATTCTCGTGAACCTCCTTTGCACCCTCTCCAGGGCCAGCACATCCTTCCTGAGATACAGGGCCCAAAATTGCTCACAATATTCTAAATGTGGTCTGACCAGAGTCTTATAAAGCCTCAGCAGCACATCCCTGCTTTTATATTCTAGTCCTCTCGAAATAAATGCCAACATTGCATTTGCCTTCCTAACTACCGACTCAAACTGCAAATTAATCTTAAGAGAATCCTGGACTAGGACTCCCAAGTCCCTTTGCACTCCAGATTTCTGAATTCTGTCCCCATTTAGAAAATAGTCTATGCCTCTATTCTTCCTACCAAAGTGCATGACCTCACACTTTCCCACGTTGCATTCCATCTGCCACTTCTTTGCCCATTCTCCTAACCTGTCTAAATCCTTCTGCACCCTCCCCACCTCCTCAATATTACCTGTCCCTCCACCTATCTTTGTATCATCTGCAAACTTAGCCAGAATGCCCTCAGTTCCTTCATCTAGATCATTAATGTATAAAGTGAAAAGTTGTGGTCCCAACACTGACCCCTGCGGAACTCCACTAGTCACTGGCTGCCATCCTGAGAAGGACCCCCTTATCCCCACTCTCTGCCTCCTGCCAGACAGCCAATCTTCTATCCATTCTAGTACCTTGCCTCTAACACCATGGGCTCTTATCTTACTGAGCAGCCTCCTGTGCGGCACCTTGTCAAAAGCCTTCTGTAAGTCCAAGTAGATAACATCCATCGGGTCTCCTTTGTCTAACCTGCTCATTACCTCCTCAAAGAATTCTAACAGATTTGTCAGTCATGACCTCCCCTTGATGAAACCATGCTGACTTTGCCCTATTTTACCATGCACTTCCAAGTATTCTGAAATCTCATCCTTAATAATGGACTCTAAAATCTTACCAACGATCGTGGTCAGGCTAATCGGTCTGTAATTTCCCGTCTTTTGCCTCCCTTCTTAATTAGGGAGGATTATATTAGCGATTTTCCAGCCCTCTGGGACCCTCCCTGACTCCAGTGATTCTTGAAAGATTGCCACTAATGCCTCCACTATCTCTTCAGCTATCTCCTTCAGAACTCTTGGGTGTAATCCATCAGGTCCAGGTGATTTATCCACCTTCAGACCTTTCAGTTTTCCTAGCACCTTCTCTTTGTAATGGCCACCTTACTCACCTCTGCCCCCCGACTCTCTTGAATTTTGGGGATGTTACTCGTGTCTTCCTCCATGAAGATTGATGCAAAGTACCTATTCAGCTCCTCCGCCATTTCTTTGTTCCCCATTATTACTTTTCCAGCATCATTTTCCAGTGGCCCAATGTCCACTTTTGCCTCTCTCTTGCCCTTTATATATCTAAAAAAAACTCTTGCGATCTTCTTTTATATTACTGGCTAGATTACCCTCATATTTAATCTTCTCCATCCTTATTTCTTTTTTAGTTGCCCTCTGTTGGTCTTTGTAAGCTTCCCAATCCCCTGGTTTCCCACTGCTCTTCGCCGCATTGTGTGCTTTCTCTTTAGCTTTTATGCTGTCCCTGACTTCCCTTGTCAGCCATGGTTGCCTCGTCCTACCTTTAGTATGCTTCTTCTTCCTAGGGATGAAATTTTGCTGTGTCTCCCAAATTGCTCCCAGAAACTCCTGCCATTGCTGTTCTACTGTCTTTCCTGCTAGGCTCATCTCCCAGTCAATTCTGGCCAGCCCCTCCCTCATGCCTCTGTAGTTACCTTTATTCAACTGTAATACTGTTACACCTGATTCCAGCTTTTTCCTTTCAAATTGCAGGGTAAATTCTATCATATTATGGTCACTTCCTCCTAAGGGTTCCTTCACCTTAAGCTCCCTTATCAAATCTGCCTCATTACACATCACTAAATCTAGAATTGCCTGTTCCCTAGTGGGCTCCACCACAAGCTGCTCCAAAAAGCCATCTCGTAGACATTCCACAAATTCCTTTTCTTGGGATCCACTACCAACCTGATTTTCCCAGTCTACCTGCATATTGAAAGCCCCCATGATCACTGTAACCTTGCCTTTCTTACACACCTTTTCTATCTCCTGGTGTATCTTGTGTCCCATATCCTGACTACTGTTCGGAAGCCTGTACATAACTCCCATTATGGATTTTTTACCTTTGCGGTTCCTCAACTCTACCCACACAGATTCTACATCATCTGACCCTATGTCGTTTCTTGATATCGATTTGATTTAATTTCTTACTAACAAAGCAACCCCACCCCCTCTGCTAACCTGCCTATCTTTTCGATAGGATGTATATCCTTGGAAAATTAGCTCCCAGTCCTGATCCCCTTGCAGCCATGTCTCTGTGATGCCCACCACATCATTTTCAATCTGCGCCACAAGCTCATTTACCTTATTTCGTATACTGCGTGCATTCAGATACAGCACCTTCAATCCTGTATTTGCCGTCCCCCTTCTCATTGTCATCCCTTTATCTGACGTTCTTGAAGTTAGATTCCTAGCCCTTTCCAAACACTCTGTCCTATTTTGTGTTCTGGAGACTTAAATAGCCTCTTTTGGGCTCTCCTTCCTTTTCAGTTTTTTCATAATTTTCCATGAAGTTGAATTCACCCCCCCACATGCTAACCTGCCGCTTCCTTTCCAGTTAGTCATACTTCTTGGAGTTTTACCTTTCCCTTCCCCCTCACTTTCTAGTTTAAAGTCCTGTTGACCTCCCTATTTACCTTTTCGCTAGAACATTGGTCCCAGATCGGTTCAGGTGGAGACCGTCCCAATGGTACAGATCCCTCCTGTTCCAATACTGATGCCAGTGCCCATGAAATGGAACCCCTCTTTCCTGTACCACTCCTTTAGCCACGTGTTTACTTCCCTTATTCTCGCGCCCATATGCCAATTTGTACATGGCTCGGGTAGTAATCCGGAGATTATAACCCTTGAGGCCCTGTTCTTTAATTTAGTTCCTAGTTCCTGATAATCCCCAAACAGGTCCTCTTTCCTAGTCTTACCTATGTTATTTGTCCCGACATGGACCACAACAACTGGATCCTCCCCATCCCTCTCCAAAATCCTTCAAGCCGGTCAGAGATGTCCCTCACCCTGGCACCTGGCAGGCAACATACCATGCGGGACTCTCGATCCTGCTTACAAAGAATGCTATCAATTCCCCTAATTATTGAATGCCACTTGTCTTTTTGCTCCCCCCTCTTGAATGGCCTCCTGTGCCACGGTGCCGTGGTCAGCTGGCTCATCCTCCCTACAGCCCTGTTCCTCATCCACAAGTACCTCGTACCTGTTGGACAAGGTCAAGAGCTGAGTTTCCTCTGTTCCTGAACACAGTATCCCTCTGCCTGCCTCACTTGCAGTCACACCCTGCTGACCCTGACCACTGACTGAACTTGAGGTACTTAACCTACCGGGTGTGACCGCATCCTGATTCTCCCCCTCCCGGATGTGCTGCAGCGTCTGGAGCTCAGACTCCAGCTCATCAATTCTGAGCCGGAGTTCCTCCAGCAATCAACACTTGCTGCAGATGTGGTCACTGCGGCTCGCAATGGGATCTGCCAGTTCCCACATCATACAGCTACAGCACATCACCTGCCCAGCCATCTCGATTTAGTTAATTAATTTATTAATTAGCTTTGCAGTTTTTTTTTCAAATTTGGTGCAGATTTCCTACTAACCAATCAAGTCACAGCTTTCCTGTGACGTCACTTTTTCAGTTTTATCCTGTGTCTCCGCTCTCCTCACACTCTTTTATCCTGTGGCTCCGCTCTCTTCACACTCTTTTATCCTGTGTCTCCGCTCTCCTCGTGCTCTTTTATCCTGTGTCTCCACTCTCCTCGTGCTCTTTTATCCTGTGTCTCCGCTCTCCTCATGCTCTTTTATCCTGTGTCTCCACTCTCCTCGTGCTCTTTTATCCTGTGTCTCCGCTCTCCTCGTGCTCTTTTATCCTGTGTCTCCGCTGCTCTCCTTGCACTCTTTTATCCTGTGTCTCCACCGCTCTCCTCGCGCTTTTTTATCCTGTGTCCCCGCCGCTCTCCTCATTCACTTTTATCCTGTGTCTCCACCACTCTCCTCACGCTCTTCTATCCTGTGTCTCCGCTCTCCTCGTGCTCTTTTATCCTGTGTCTCTGCTCCCCTCATGCTCTTTTATCCTGTGTCTCCGCTCTCCTCGCGCTCTTTTATCCTATGTCTCTGCCGCTCTCCTTGCGCTCTTTTATCCTGTGTCTCCACTGCTCTCCTCGTTCACTTTTATCCTGTGTCTCCACAGCTCTCCTCACGCTCTTTTATCCTGTGTCTCCACTGTTCTCCTCGTGCTCTTTTATCCTGTGTCTCTGCTGCTCTCCTCATGTATTTTTATCCTGTGTCTCCGCCGCTCTCCTCATTCACTTTTATCCTACGTCTACGCCGCTCTCCTCACTCTTTTAACCTGTGTCTCCGCTGCTCTCCTCGTTCACTTTTATCCTGTGTCTACGCCGCTCTCCTCACTCTTTTATCCTGTGTCTCCGCTGCTCTCCTCATGCATTTTTATCCTGTGTCTCCGCCGCTCTCCTCATTCACTTTTATCCTGTGTCTACGCCGCTCTCCTCGCTCTTTTAACCTATGTCTCCGCTGCTCTCCTCGTTCACTTTTATCCTGTGTCCCCACCACTCTTCTTGCACTTTTTTAACCTGTGTCTCCGCTGCTCTCCTCGTGCTCTTTTATCCTGTGTCTCTGCCGCTCTCCTCGTGCTCTTTTATCCTAGCCTCTGACCTGCTTTTGTAGCCACAATATTCATATGGCTAGTCCAGTTCAATTCCTGGCTAATGGTAACCTCCAGGAAGTTGATAGCGGGGGATTCAGTGATGGCAATGTCAGTGTACATCAATGATTAAATTCTCTTTTGTTGGAGATGGTCATTGCCTAACACTTGTGTGTGTGAATGTTATTTGCCACTTGTCAGCTCAAGTCTGGATATTGTCCAGGTCTTGCTGCATTTGGACATGGACTACTCTATTATCTGAGGAATTGTGAATGATGTTGAACATTGTGCAATCATCAGCGAACATCCCCACTTCTGACCGTATGATGGAAGGAAGGTCATTGATGAAGGATCTGAAGATGGTTGAGCCTAGGACACTACCCTAAGGAACTCCTGCAGTGATGTCCTGGAGCTGAGCTGACTGACCTCCAACAACCACAACCATCTTCCTTTGTGCTAGGTATGAGTCCAACCAGCGGAGAGTGTTCCCCCTGATTCCCATTGCTAGGGCTCCTTGATGCCACACTTGGTCAAATGCTGCCCAGTCACTCTTGCCTCACCTCAGGAGTTCAGCTCTTTTGTCCATGTTTGAACCAAGGCTGTAATGAGGTCAGGAGCTGAGTGGCCCTGGCAGAACCCAAACTAGGCATTAGTGAGCAGTTATTGATAAGCAAGTGTCGCTTGATAGCACTGTTAATGACCCCTTCCAATTCTTTACTGATGATAGACTGTAGACTGATGGGGCAGTAATTGGCTGGGTTGGATTTGTCCTGCTTTTTGTGAATGGGACATACCTGGGCAATTTTCCACATAGCCGGGTAGATGCCAGTGTTGTAGCTGTAATGAAGCAGCTTGGCTACGGGCGTGGTAAGTTCTGGAGTGTAAGTCTTCAGTACTGTTGCTGGAATATTGTCAGGGCCCATAGCCTTTGCAGTATCCAGTGCCTTCAGCCGCTTCTTGATATCATGTGAAGTGAGTCGAATTGGCTGAAGACTGGCACCTGTGATGCTGAGGCCAAGATGGATCATCCACTTAGCACTTCTGGTTGAAGATTATAACAAGTGCCTTATCTTTTGTACAGTAGTGCTGGGTTCCTCCATCATTGAGGATGGTGATATTTGTGGAGCCTCCTCCTCCAGTGAGTTGTTTAATTGTCCAACACCATTCATCACTGGATGTAGCAGGACTGCAGAGCTTAGATCTGATCCATTGGTTGTGGGATCGCTTAGCTCTGTCTGTCACTTGCTGCTTATGCTGTTTGGTATGCAAGTAGTCCTATTTTATAGCTTCACCAGGTTGACACCTCATTCTTAGGTATACCTGGTGCTGCTCTTGGCATGCCCTCCTCAACTCTTCATTGAAGGGTTGATCCCCTGGCTTGATGGTAATGGTAGAGTGGGGGATATGCCAGGCCATGAGGTTATAGATTGTGTTCGAGTACAATTCTGCTGTTGATGGCCCACAGTGCCTCATGGATGCCCAGTCTTGAGTTGCTGAAGCTGTTTGAAATCTGCTTAGCACGGTGGTAGTGCCACACAACACAATGGAAGGTATCCTCAACGTGAAGGCAGGACTTCATCTCCACAACGACTCTGCGGTAGTCACTCCTACCGATACTGTCATGGAAAGATGCATCTATGGCAGGCAGGTTGGTGAGGGCAAGGTCAGGTATGTTTTTCCCTAGTTGGTTCCTTCACAGACCCAGCCCCAGGCCTAGCAGCTATGTCATTTAGGACGTGGCCAGCTCATTCAGTAGTGGTGCTACTGATCCACTCTTGGTGATAGACATTGAAGTCCCCCACTCAGAGTACACTCTGTGCCCTTGCCACCCTTAGTGCTTCCTCCACGTGGTATTCAACATGGAGGAGCACTGATTCATCAACTGAGGGAGGGTGGTACTTGGTAGTTAGCAGGAGGTTTCCTTGCCCCATTTGACTGGATGCCATGAGACTTCATCAGGTCCGGAGCTCTCCCAATTTTGGCACTAGCCTCCAGATGTTAGGAAGGAGGAGTTTGTAGGATTGACAGGGATTGCTGTTATTTCCAGGTGGTCCGTTTCTGTGACTTGATACAACTGAGTGGCTTGAAAGGCCATTTCAGAGGCAATCATATTGCTGTGGGTCTGGAGACATATGTAGGCCATTTCAGGATGACAGATTTCCTTACCTAATGAGCATTAGTGAGCCGGATGGGTCAACAACAGTTTCATGGTCATCATTAGATTATTAATTCCAGATTTTTACTGGATTCAAATTTCATAGGATTCCAACCCGGGTCCCCAGAGAATTATCTTGGGTCTCTGGATTACTAGTCCAGTGACAATACCACCACACCATTGCCTTCCCTAGTTGTGTCAGGACATGAACATTAATTTGCCTGCAGTGGATAGAAGACAATCTGACAGGAGGGTCAAAGGTCCTTGTAAGCCTAATATATGATAAAGAAAAGTCAGCATGGATTTTAAAAGGAAAGGTCATGCTTGTCCAACCAGATTGAATTCTGTGAAAACAGTAACAGGTAAAGTAAACAAGGGTAATGTGGTGGATGCAATATACAAGGACTTTCAATAAACCTTCATAAAGAACCACATTGTAGCTTCATGATTAAGATCAAAGCATGGAGTGGGAAATAGCAAGCTGGCTACAAATTGGGTCACGGAGATTAAATCGCACTTATTTGGGGGACCTTATCTGTGTTCAGAGATGGCTGAATAAAGTTGGTGAATCAGATCAAATCTTAGTCTTATTAAGTGTTTTCATTGATGAATCCAACATTGATGATGAGGCTGGAATGAAAGATTAGTCTTTGTCCAAGAGCAGAAGGATGCACTTTTGCAGCACTTAACGAAAGCTTGAAAAGTGCTCAAACTCTTGGATACCAAGCTCCACAAGCACCAAGGTAGGATATTGCGGATGAAGTGCTGTAGAACGAGGAGCAGTACTAGTGCTGACATACACTGGAGGGCAAGAGTCATTGTTTACACAAGTTGGTGTTTGATGGATGTGGGGAAGTGATATTCTCAGACAGGGAAAGAGACCTTGGGACTAATCTGGGCACATGAAAGAATTCCTGTATAGCTGTTTGACATTGAATTTGAATTGTTGACAGGCCAAAAAGCACTGGAAGTGCGATTCTCTCTAGTGTCAAAACCATGTGCTAGGATCAAGATTTGAATTCTTCAACTTCAGCAATACAAGTACAAGGTTATTCACACTGTTGGAAAGATGAGCATTGCTAATTCACTATCAAGGCCACTGAACATGGACAAGATAGGAGGGTCTACGCTATGGAAGGAAGCAGATATTGTTTGTACAATTTTTCAGCAGTACATTCAACACTTAGAGCAATAACAATTTGGGAGAGAGTCGGACAGAGGTCCAGAATTAGAAGATGTCAGACCGAAAGTCCTGACAGGAGAGCGGAAGAATTGTCCGCACAAGTCCTGTGTTGCTGTCAATGCTGAACTGTGCACACTTGGGAAGTGTTTGCTCACAGGCAACAGAACTGTAGTGCCAAGGCAGCTAAAACATAGCATGGTGGCATTGGCTCATGAAGGTTATTTAGAAGTGGTTGGCATGATCCAGAACCTGAGAACCAAGGTTTTGTGGCCTGGTATATACAGCAGGAAGCTGAAAAGTTCACCAAATCCTGTCATGAATGCCAAGTTGTTAGCCCACCCAGCCCAACTGAACCAATGTGCAACATATTGCTACTGGCCGGACCATGGGATGATATAGCTTTTCTAGGTCCATTTCCATCAGGAGAGTCAATTCTGGTTATGATTGACTATTCCAGTTGCTACAATGAGTGTGTTGTGATGAAATCTACATTAGCAGAGAAACAGTGACAGCATTGACTGAGGTCACTTTGTACTCAATGAGCCGCAGTTTATCTTTTTTGTTCGTTTACAGGATATGGGCATCGCTGCCTAGGCTAGCATTTATTGCTCAACCCTATGTGCCCTTGAGAAGATGGTGGTGAGCCACCTTCTTGAACTGCCGTAGTCCATTTGGTACATTCACCATGCTGTTAGGAAGAGATGTCTAGGATTTTGATCCAGTGATAGTGATCTCACAGATGTTTGCTAACTCCATGCAAGCCATAGGGATTTTCCATCACAGAGTAATGTCAAAATGGTCACAAGAAAGGTGGCATGTCAGAACCAGTCCCTAGAGAAGTGGATGAGAGTTGCCCAAGCGGAAGGCAAAGACTGGAAGGAGGTACTTCTGTCATATGTGGCTGTGTACAGAGAAATTCCATATACTATTAGAGGGAAGAATCCACAGAATTGCTGTTTGGATGCAAAATCCACACTAAGATGTAGGAAATCAGAGACATCACCAATGATCATGAGAATCGAGAGCATGGTGCTGAGAAAAAATGTGTCTTGAAATTTGATGCAGATCATAGAAGGGGTGCCAAAGACTCTGCTCTGATGTCAGGCAACAAAGTGTTGGTTAGATGAGAGACTCTGAGCAAGATAGTCATAACCTTTCTTTCAGCAGCATACACTATTATTTCTAAGGCTGGGAATAGGGTAACTGGGAGGTCACCGGAAATAGTAGAATATGACAGAAATACGTCACATGTTAAGAAATACTAGCATCGCAATAGCTTTGTGATGCAGAATCCAGAGTCTGAGCTAAATCTGGTTCCAGATCAAGACAAGCAGGTGGTGGAACAGCAAACAGCAGCTTGATGTCGTGGTGAGGTTTAGATGGTGACAGGGACTGGTTCAGAGTTCCTGACAGCTTGCATCCAGAGACAAAAGTGATGGCTCGTGAGAGGAAGCTGATACCCTCAAGTCCAGGGATGTTAACCAGAGTTCCGGAGATGTAGGTTCAGACACCAAAGTAGACCACCTAAGGGATATGAGGATTTTATCTAATGCTTAGCTTCAAAAGGAGGAGGAGATCAGCGATTGAAGTTGATTCATGATTTTAGAAAACCAAAAGCTCAACAGAGTTGACCAAGGTGTGAAATTCATAGGTAAAGTTGAAAAATACAAAATGAAATCAAAATACAAAACATTGAACTCATTTGATTCTAGTGATTCAAGAAGTAATTTCCTTTGTTTTTACATTTGAAAGTAGCGAGTAATAGGTCACTGCTTGGAGTTAAAAGAATCAAACAGGAAATTATGTTAAGTGAAATGCCACAACAAAAAATCATGATGTATTGCGCATTTCATATGAGGTCACTAAGATCAAATTACACACATCTGGGAGACTGTATCTGGGGGTGAAGATGGCTGAATAAAGTCAGTGAATCAGATCAAATCTTAGTTTTGTGGTGTGTCATCATTGATGGATCTGACAATGTTCTACAAAGACTGTGGCTAGGATCACTGTTGTTCTCCATTTGCATAAATAACTTGGACTCAGGAATTAGAAGAAACAATATCAATATTTGCAGAGGACACCATATTGGGATTTCTTAATATGTTTTTATTTTGCAGGATGCCTGCAAAAAAAACGACATAAACGAACTTGCAGAATGCCTGTGTAAATGCCAAATTAATTGCAATATAGATAACCGTGAGGTGTTGTATTTTGCTAGGAGGAATAAAGAGGCCACCCATTTTTTTGAAAAATAACAATCCAATGGGATAGGGGCAGATAGGGATCGAGGGGTTTTCAGTGGTCAATGGGCTTTTGGCTGGGCTGCTGAATCTCCCGTGATGCGTCCCACATGACGGGACTGGAAAAGCCCGGCCATAGGTCCTATTTAGGAAGGCTGTGAAGGCTTTAAGGAGGATGAGGAAAGATTTATGAGGATGAGGGACTTCAGCTACATAGCCTGGAGAAATTGGGCTTGATCTCCTCAGAGAAGAAATGGTTGAGAGGAGATTTGGTAGATGTGTTCAAAATCATGAGTGCTTTAGACAGTGTAGGTAGAGAGAAACTGTTCCCATTGGAAGGGTCAAGAAGCAGAGGACAGTGATTTAAGTTGGTTGGCAAAAGAACCAACAACACAAGGAAAAGCCTTTCTATGCAGTGAGTGTTTATGACCTGGACTGCACTGCCTGAGAGTGTGATGGACGCATATACAATCGGGCTTTCAAAAGGCAATTGGACAAGCGCCTGAAGAGTAAACATTAGCAGGGTTACGGGGAGCAGTGGGACTAGTTAAATTGTCTTACAGAGAGCCAGCGCAGACATAATGGGCTGAATAGCCTCCTCCCATGCTGTAACTATTCTATGAATCTATGATGCTATGAAGTGTAAATCAAAGGCAATGAACTCCAAGGCTGTAGAAATGAACTGCAAAGTATTGAAAATAACCCTCAAAGCGACAAAAACACAATCTGACAACAAATCCTGTGAGTAAAAGCCTTTCACCTAGGAAAGGAAGTAGGCATCAGGTATTCAGCATTCGAAGCATTTCTTGCCTGCCGCTTATTCAGCCCCATCAACCCCACTGTTCTCTGAGTGAGAGATGGGTGTTGTGGTAGGTATGAGATGTGAAGCATTTACTCACCTTGACTCCCCAGTTGGGGTAATTTAACTTTATTTTATCACTGCTTCATTCTCCTGGGTGCCATGTTCTGGGAATTAAACTTTCTTGTCACATGCTCTCATTCCCTCCGGAGGATCAGTCTTGGTGGTTTCCTGCCTCCTGGTGGGAACAAAGCCACCTTCCTGCCCTCCATCTCTCAGACCAGTGTGACCAGTGCGTCCAGGGCAGCATCACTAAAGTGGGAAGCTCCTTCCCTGGCATGCTGTACCATTCTCTTTCTCCTTCAATGCTGCAATGTAATTATTACGCAACCTGCAGTGCAGTGCTGCAACTCTCCTCTTATAGGGACTGCACCTTTCAAAAGGGAAGGCTGGTTGGAGCACACAATACTCACCCTTCCTGCAATGTGCAGAGGATGTGGCAGTGCAATGGAGACGAGTACAAATTGAGAGCTGCTCATGGTCACAGTACAATCAGGGAAATGAGATGGATATACCTATGGCACCTCCCCATGCCCACACAAAAGATGCAACACCTGCCCCTTCACTTTCTCTCTCCTCACCGCCCAAGGGCCCAAACACTCTTTTCAAGTGAAGCAGCATTTCACTTGCATTTCCCCCAACTTAGTCTACTGCATTAGTTGCTTCTAATGCGGTCTCCTCTACATTGGAGAGATCAAACGTAAACAGGGCGATCGCTATGCAGAACACCTGCGGTCTGTCCACAAGAATAACCCAAACCTCCCTGTCGCTTGCCATTTTAACACTCCACTCTGCTCTCTTGCCCACATGTCCTTGGCTTGCTGCATTATTCCAGTGAAGCCCAATGCAAACTGGAGGAATAGCACCTCATCTTCCGACTTGGCACTTTACAGCCTTCCGGACTGAATATTGAATTCAACAACTTTAGATCTTGAACTCCCTCCTCCATCCCCAACCCCTTTCTGTTTCTTCCCCCTTCCTTTTGTTTTTTCCAATAATTTATACAGATTTTTCTTTTCCCACCTATTTCCATTATTTTTAAATCTTTTATGCCCTGCTAGTCTTTCCACCCCACCCCCACTAGAGCTGTACCTTGAGTGCCCTACCATCCATTCTTAATTAGCACATTTGTTTAGATAATATCACCACCTTCAACACCTGTGTTCTTTTGTCTGTGACATCTTTTGATTATCTGCTCCTATGACTGCTTGCTTGTCCCTACAACCACACCACCACCACCCCCCACTTCTCTCCCCCCACCCCACCCCCACCTTAAACCAGCTTATATTTCACCCCTCTCCTTATATTCACTCAGTTCTCTTGAAGGGTCATGAGGACTCGAAACATCAACTCTTTTCTTCTCCACCAATGCTGCCAGACCTGCTGAGTTTTTCCAGGTAATTCTGTTTTTGTTTTGGATATACAAACTTTATGTGTTGTGCACCTCATTCCCAACCAGTTGAGGCAATATCCTGGCCCTCACAGCCAAAAGTTGGAGCAAACAATTTTTTAACTCACTTCTTTTGTGAAGGGATCATATGGGCAGTCCAGGTGTTCTCCAGGAATGTGACCTACCATATCCCCTGGGCTGGACAGCTTTATTAGCATCTCCACAGTTTTCCCTGGGGCAAGGGAAACCATTTAAGATCCACGTTGGGGATTTCTCCCCCTATCCAATGGACTTTAGCCCTGAATGCAGGAAAAAGTAAACAGAAACAAAAATAAAAAATGCTGGAAAAATTCAGCAGGTCTGATAGCATCTGTGGAGAGAAAGACAGAGTTAACATTTCAAATCTATATGACTCTTCTTCAGAATTAAAGAGAAGTAAAAATGTGGTGACATTTATACTGTTTAAGGGGGATGAGACAGGTAAAGCTGGATAGAGGGCCAATGGTAGGTGGATGCAAAGATCACAAAAGATGTCATAAGCAAAGGGTCGAAGGGGTGTTGATGGTGATACTGGCTAAAGGAGGTGCTAATGGTGTTAAGAGTAGAAAGCAGAATGAGCAAGTGACAGAGGCTCTAGTGGGGTTGGGGTGGGGGGAGGGGACGGTGTGGGAAAAAAGATTGAAATAGGCTAAAAGGTGGGGATAAAACAATGAATAAAAATTGAAATAATTTTCAAAAATAATAATAAAGAAGCTCGGAATCTCTCAAAAACTCTGACTCGAAACGTTAACTCTGTCTTTGTCTCCACAGATGCTGTCAGACCTGCTGAGTTTTTCCAGCAATTTTTCTTTTTGTTCCAGATTTCCAGCATTTGCAGTACTTTGCCTTTATAGAAAGTAAACAGATCTCTTTATGCTGAGAAAACATTTATGCTGCACCATATAAGGCCTTTCACTTTCTAAAGTTCATATGAAATTCTGACATGAGGACATGAAAACTAACTTGAAATAACATAACCAGAACATTGAACATTTACTGGATAATGATACAAGTTGCTGATTAAAAAAGTAAAACATTTCATTTAATTGGCATGTTTCAAGACCTCAGGATGTCTTAAAGTCAGGGCCAGTAGACTAATAGTGTTACAGACAGGAGGGGTTTTAATTTACTTTAGTGTCTCCTCTCACCACCCTCCATAAACAGAAAGGTGTTTTGATTTTGATTTCCCCCTTTAATAAGCGGTGGCATATTTCCCAACCTCCAAGTGTTGGTGTGATCAACTTCTATTAAAAACCCCACAGCAAACTCGAGATAGGATGAACTCAGAGTGTTAGTTTATTTGCACACACTCAAACGTGAGAGGAAGGTTGCAACATAGCCCCCTGTGCATTCATACAATAGCAGAAGAATAAGAGAAAGAAAGGTTTACAGGGCAAAGATCACAGGGAAGAGAATTATTATTTCACGTGAGCCCAGAATCAAAGTCCAATGGTGTATTCCTTCACAGAGGTCAGCAGGCTGGAAATTGATGCTGGATAATTCATGTTTCCAGTAGAGATGACTTCCAAAATGGGATAGGCACGCAGAAATGAATTAGTCTTTTCAACGATTGTATAGAAGTTCAGAAGTTCCAGTAGAAACAGTACAGATGGGGCCAGGTATTCAAACTTGGACAGAGCCCTTTTTCTGTGCTGCAGCATGGTAGATGGAAAGATGGGAGACTGCTTTGTAGTTCTGGGTTCCTGAGATTATAAATGCCTCAACCAGTAAGAATTTGAAAGGAAGGTTGCAAAGCTCTTTGTCCTAGCAGACTAGTAGTCTCCAGTTGGCTAACCTGGGTTCTGAAATGCAGATGGCCTTTGTATTGTTCCCTATGAATTTGGTCTCTGCAGTCCACAAGGATCATTAGAGATTCTTCAGAGATAACGAGGCAATAATTTATTGAGTCTTATTGTCCGAGGGTCACAGGCAGACATTGCTTCAGTCATTTTAAAATGTCATTGTCCAGCTTTAAAATTTTAACAAGTAGCTGTGAGGACATATGTATTTCTATATGTATATATATATTATAAAAGATATAGTGTGAGGCCTTAGCCGCATTACACTAAGGAAATTAGATGGTTACCTAGAGCGGCAAAAATGGGGATAGAGGCATGGCAAAAACTGAATTCATGAAACTCAGGGATGAGAAATTTCCACTAAATGGCAGATTTCTGACATTGGGACTTTGGAAGCCCACCACTGGCATCTTCCTTTCTGACTTTCAGACCTGAAAGACCAGATTTAAAAAGAAATCAGACTGGCAGCTTCATTGACAGTTGCTGCAAGTAGGAACTGCTGCTTATGACCTTTGGGCCGCTTCGTGGTGGGCTTTAAAACTCAAAACTGTCAAGTCTTCTCAGCTGCCAGCAAATGTCAGTTTTATTTTTTTTTCAGCTGCCAGCAAATGTCAGTTTTATTTTTTTTTAATTAACTGTTAGTTAAACAGTTAAGCTGAGAGTGGGAACTGACTGCAAAGCAGTCATTAGAGGAGCAGCATGCTTTGTCTTGGGTTAAAGGTCTGGATAGGGTTTCTTTAGGGGTTGCCTCTTACCCTAAGAATGCTACAAAAACCATTATTTGTAAAAACCATTCTTGTTTATTTACAGATCTACATATATCCCAGTACCTCTGCTTCCCATCAGATCTCAGACTCTTAGTCATATGACATTGTATCACGGTTCCATCAGTAATTACATCAGTATCAGGTACTCCTGATGTTAACCTTTACTCCACTTAATTAGCATAGGAAAGTGAGAGCTGTTCCTCCAATCACAGACTCTGTCTCTCCCATGCTGACTGTTCCAGCTCCACCAATCACAGGTCCCCTCTCTCCTGATTTTGCTGCTCTGCCAGGAACAGAATCTATGATTGGAAAAGCATCAAGGATGGGAGGGAAGGAGCCTGTAAGTGGAGGTTGATGAGCAGTTATTCTGACCATTCCCACTGTTGAAATGCAGGAGACTTTCAGCTGGCCAGCGCCCATCACTTTGACCAGATGCTTAACAACCATTCCAACCTGTTCAACATCTTCCATTACACTGAAAACAAGAAGCTAAATAAGAAAAAAGAGGAGGTAAGAGACAGGCTGAAACACAGAGTAGGGTGGGGTAGGGGTGGCAGTCTGACCCGGGATGGGGTGGGAACTTGCACTGGGATAGGGTAGGAACCTGCAATGGGATAGGGTAGGATGGGAGTCTGTACTTGGATGGGATGGGGTGGGGTGGGGTGGGGTGGGGGTCTGTACCGGGATGGGGGAGTGTACTGGGATGGGTTAGGGTGGGAGTCTGTACCAAGTTGGGGTGGGATGGGAGTCTGTACCTGTACCGGGATGTGGTGGGGTGGGAGTCTGCGCCGAGCTGGGGTGGGGTGGGGTGGGAGTCTGCGCCGAGCTGGGGTGGGGTGGGGTGGGAGTCTGCGCCGAGCTGGGGTGGGGTGGGGTGGGAGTCTGCGCCGAGCTGGGGTGGGGTGGGGTGGGAGTCTGCGCCGAGCTGGGGTGGGGTGGGGTGGGGTGGGAGTCTGCGCCGAGCTGGGGTGGGGTGGGGTGGGGTGGGAGTCTGCGCCGAGCTGGGGTGGGGTGGGGTGGGAGTCTGCGCCGAGCTGGGGTGGGGTGGGGTGGGAGTCTGCGCCGAGCTGGGGTGGGGTGGGGTGGGAGTCTGCGCCGAGCTGGGGTGGGAGTCTGCGCCGAGCTGGGGTGGGAGTCTGCGCCGAGCTGGGGTGGGGTGGGGTGGGAGTCTGCACCGGGGTGGGGTGGGTGGGAGTCTGCGCCCAGCCGGGGTGGGGTAGGGTGGGAGTCTGCGCCCAGCCGGGGTGGGGTGGGGTGGGAGTCTGCGCCCAGCCGGGGTGGGGTGGGGTGGGAGTCTGCGCCCAGCCGGGGTGGGGTGGGGTGGGAGTCTGCGCCCAGCCGGGGTGGGGTGGGGTGGGAGTCTGCGCCCAGTCGGGGTGGGGTGGGGTGGGGTGGGAGTCTGCGCCCAGTCGGGGTGGGGTGGGGTGGGAGTCTGCGCCCAGTCGGGGTGGGGTGGGGTGGGAGTCTGCGCCCAGCCGGGGTGGGGTGGGGTGGGAGTCTGCGCCCAGCCGGGGTGGGGTGGGGTGGGAGTCTGCGCCCAGCCGGGGTGGGGTGGGGTGGGAGTCTGCGCCCAGCCGGGGTGGGGTGGGGTGGGAGTCTGCGCCCAGCCGGGCTGGGGTGGGGTGGGAGTCTGCGCCCAGCCGGGCTGGGGTGGGGTGGGAGTCTGCGCCCAGCCGGGCTGGGGTGGGGTGGGAGTCTGCGCCCAGCCGGGGTGGGGTGGGGTGGGAGTCTGCGCCCAGCCGGGGTGGGGTGGGGTGGGAGTCTGCGCCCAGCCGGGGTGGGGTGGGGTGGGAGTCTGCGCCCAGCCGGGGTGGGGTGGGGTGGGAGTCTGCGCCCAGCCGGGGTGGGGTGGGGTGGGAGTCTGCGCCCAGCCGGGGTGGGGTGGGGTGGGAGTCTGCGCCCAGCCGGGGTGGGGTGGGGTGGGAGTCTGCGCCCAGCCGGGGTGGGGTGGGGTGGGAGTCTGCGCCCAGCCGGGGTGGGGTGGGGTGGGAGTCTGCGCCCAGCCGGGGTGGGGTGGGGTGGGAGTCTGCGCCCAGCCGGGGTGGGGTGGGGTGGGAGTCTGCGCCCAGCCGGGGTGGGGTGGGGTGGGAGTCTGCGCCCAGCCGGGGTGGGGTGGGGTGGGAGTCTGCGCCCAGCCGGGGTGGGGTGGGGTGGGAGTCTGCGCCCAGCCGGGGTGGGGTGGGGTGGGAGTCTGCGCCCAGCCGGGGTGGGGTGGGGTGGGAGTCTGCGCCCAGCCGGGGTGGGGTGGGGTGGGAGTCTGCGCCCAGCCGGGGTGGGGTGGGGTGGGAGTCTGCGCCCAGCCGGGGTGGGGTGGGGTGGGAGTCTGCGCCCAGCCGGGGTGGGGTGGGGTGGGAGTCTGCGCCCAGCCGGGGTGGGGTGGGGTGGGAGTCTGCGCCCAGCCGGGGTGGGGTGGGGTGGGAGTCTGCGCCCAGCCGGGGTGGGGTGGGGTGGGAGTCTGCGCCCAGCCGGGGTGGGGTGGGGTGGGAGTCTGCGCCCAGCCGGGGTGGGGTGGGGTGGGAGTCTGCGCCCAGCCGGGGTGGGGTGGGGTGGGAGTCTGCGCCCAGCCGGGGTGGGGTGGGGTGGGAGTCTGCGCCCAGCCGGGGTGGGGTGGGGTGGGAGTCTGCGCCCAGCCGGGGTGGGGTGGGGTGGGAGTCTGCGCCCAGCCGGGGTGGGGTGGGGTGGGAGTCTGCGCCCAGCCGGGGTGGGGTGGGGTGGGAGTCTGCGCCCAGCCGGGGTGGGGTGGGGTGGGAGTCTGCGCCCAGCCGGGGTGGGGTGGGGTGGGAGTCTGCGCCCAGCCGGGGTGGGGTGGGGTGGGAGTCTGCGCCCAGCCGGGGTGGGGTGGGGTGGGAGTCTGCGCCCAGCCGGGGTGGGGTGGGGTGGGAGTCTGCGCCCAGCCGGGGTGGGGTGGGGTGGGAGTCTGCGCCCAGCCGGGGTGGGGTGGGGTGGGAGTCTGCGCCCAGCCGGGGTGGGGTGGGGTGGGAGTCTGCGCCCAGCCGGGGTGGGGTGGGGTGGGAGTCTGCGCCCAGCGGGGTGGGGTGGGGTGGGAGTCTGCGCCCAGCCGGGGTGGGGTGGGGTGGGAGTCTGCGCCCAGCCGGGGTGGGGTGGGGTGGGAGTCTGCGCCCAGCCGGGGTGGGGTGGGGTGGGAGTCTGCGCCCAGCCGGGGTGGGGTGGGGTGGGAGTCTGCGCCCAGCCGGGGTGGGGTGGGGTGGGAGTCTGCGCCCAGCCGGGGTGGGGTGGGGTGGGAGTCTGCGCCCAGCCGGGGTGGGGTGGGGTGGGAGTCTGCGCCGAGCCGGGGTGGGGTGGGGTGGGAGTCTGCGCCGAGCCGGGGTGGGGTGGGGTGGGAGTCTGCGCCGAGCCGGGATGGGGTGGGGTGGGAGTCTGCGCCCAGCCGGGATGGGGTGGGGTGGGAGTCTGCGCCCAGCCGGGATGGGGTGGGGTGGGAGTCTGCGCCCAGCCGGGATGGGGTGGGGTGGGAGTCTGCGCCCAGCCGGAGTGGGGTGGGAGTCTGCGCCCAGCCGGGGTGGGGTGGGGTGGAGTGGGAGTCTGCGCCCAGCCGGGGTGGGGTGGGGTGGGGTGGGAGTCTGCGCCGAGCCGGGGTGGGGTGGGAGTCTGCGCCGAGCCGGGGTGGGGTGGGGTGGGAGTCTGCGCCGAGCCGGGGTGGGGTGGGGTGGGAGTCTGCGCCGAGCCGGGGTAGGGTGGGGTGGGAGTCTGCGCCCAGCCGGGGTGGGGTGGGGTGGGGTGGGAGTCTGCGCCCAGCCGGGGTGGGGTGGGGTGGGGTGGGAGTCTGCGCCCAGCCGGGGTGGGGTGGGGTGGGAGTCTGCGCCCAGCCGGGGTGGGGTGGGAGTCTGCGCCCAGCCGGGGTGGGGTGGGGTGGAGTGGGAGTCTGCGCCCAGCCGGGGTGGGGTGGGGTGGGAGTCTGCGCCCAGCCGGGGTGGGGTGGGAGTCTGCGCCCAGTCGGGGTGGGGTGGGGTGGGAGTCTGCGCGAGCCGGGGTGGGGTGGGGTGGGAGTCTGCGCCCAGCCGGGGTGGGGTGGGGTGGGAGTCTGCGCCCAGCCGGGGTGGGGTGGGGTGGGAGTCTGCGCCCAGCCGGGGTGGGGTGGGGTGGGAGTCTGCGCCCAGCCGGGGTGGGGTGGGGTGGGAGTCTGCGCCCGGGTGGGGTGGGGTGGGAGTCTGCGCCCAGCCGGGGTGGGGTGGGGTGGGAGTCTGCGCCCAGCCGGGGTGGGGTGGGGTGGGAGTCTGCGCCCAGCCGGGGTGGGGTGGGGTGGGGTGGGAGTCTGCGCCCAGCCGGGGTGGGGTGGGGTGGGGTGGGGTGGGAGTCTGCGCCCAGCCGGGGTGGGGTGGGGTGGGGTGGGAGTCTGCTCCCAGCCGGGGTGGGGTGGGGTGGGGTGGGAGTCTGCTCCCAGCCGGGGTGGGGTGGGGTGGGAGTCTGCGCCCAGCCGGGGTGGGGTGGGCTGGGAGTCTGCGCCCAGCCGGGGTGGGGTGGGGTGGGAGTCTGCGCCGAGCCGGGGTGGGTCGGGTGGGAGTCTGCGCCGAGCCGGGGTGGGGTGGGGTGGGGTGGGAGTCTGCGCCGAGCCGGGGTGGGATGGGGTGGGGTGGGAGTCTGCGCCGAGGTGGGGTGGGGTGGGAGTCTGCGCCGAGCCGGGGTGGTGTGGGGTGGGAGTCTGCGCCGAGCCGGGGTGGGGTGGGGTGGGAGTCTGCGCCGAGCCGGGGTGGGGTGGGAGTCTGCGCCGAGCCGGGGTGGGGTGGGGTGGGAGTCTGCGCCGAGCCGGGGTGGGTCGGGTGGGAGTCTGCGCCGAGCCGGGGTGGGGTGGGGTGGGGTGGGAGTCTGCGCCGAGCCGGGGTGGGATGGGGTGGGGTGGGAGTCTGCGCCGAGGTGGGGTGGGGTGGGAGTCTGCGCCGAGCCGGGGTGGTGTGGGGTGGGAGTCTGCGCCGAGCCGGGGTGGGGTGGGGTGGGAGTCTGCGCCGAGCCGGGGTGGGGTGGGGTGGGAGTCTGCGCCGAGCCGGGGTGGGGTGGGAGTCTGCGCCGAGCCGGGGTGGGGTGGGGTGGGAGTCTGCGCCGAGCCGGGGTGGGGTGGGGTGGGAGTCTGCGCGAGCCGGGGTGGGGTGGGGTGGGAGTCTGCGCGAGCCGGGGTGGGGTGGGGTGGGAGTCTGCGCCGAGCCGGGGTGGGGTGGGGTGGGGTGGGAGTCTGCGCCGAGCCGGGGTGGGGTGGGGTGGGAGTCTGCGCCGGGGTGGGGTGGGGTGGGAGTCTGCGCCGAGCCGGGGTGGGGTGGGAGTCTGCGCCGAGGTGGGGTGGGAGTCTGCGCCGAGCCGGGGTGGGGTGGGAGTCTGCGCCGAGCCGGGGTGGGGTGGGGTGGGAGTCTGCGCCGAGCTGAGCCGGGGTGGGGTGGGGTGGGGTGGGAGTCTGCGCCGAGCCGGGGTGGGGTGGGGTGGGAGTCTGCGCCGAGCCGGGGTGGGGTGGGGTGGGAGTCTGCGCCGAGCCGGGGTGGGGTGGGGTGGGAGTCTGCGCCGAGCCGGGGTGGGGTGGGGTGGGAGTCTGCGCCGAGCCGGGGTGGGGTGGGGTGGGAGTCTGCGCCCAGCCGGGGTGGGGTGGGGTGGGAGTCTGCGCCCAGCCGGGGTGGGGTGGGGTGGGAGTCTGCGCCCAGCCGGGGTGGGGTGGGGTGGGAGTCTGCGCCCAGCCGGGGTGGGGTGGGGTGGGAGTCTGCGCCCAGCCGGGGTGGGGTGGGGTGGGAGTCTGCGCCCAGCCGGGGTGGGGTGGGGTGGGGTGGGAGTCTGCGCCCAGCCGGGGTGGGGTGGGGTGGGGTGGGAGTCTGCGCCGAGCCGGGGTGGGGTGGGGTGGGGTGGGAGTCTGCGCCGAGCCGGGGTGGGGTGGGGTGGGGTGGGAGTCTGCGCCGAGCCGGGGTGGGGTGGGGTGGGGTGGGAGTCTGCGCCGAGCCGGGGTGGGGTGGGGTGGGGTGGGAGTCTGCGCCGAGCCGGGGTGGGGTGGGGTGGGGTGGGAGTCTGCGCCAAGGTGGGGTGGGGGTGGGGTGGGAGTCTGCGCCGAGGTGGGGTGGGGTGGGGTGGGAGTCTGCGCCGAGCCGGGGTGGGGTGGGGTGGGGTGGGAGTCTGCGCCGAGCCGGGGTGGGGTGGGGTGGGGTGGGAGTCTGCGCCGAGCCGGGGTGGGGTGGGGTGGGGTGGGAGTCTGCGCCGAGCCGGGGTGGGGTGGGGTGGGGTGGGAGTCTGCGCCGAGCCGGGGTGGGGTGGGGTGGGGTGGGAGTCTGCGCCGAGCCGGGGTGGGGTGGGGTGGGGTGGGAGTCTGCGCCGAGCCGGGGTGGGGTGGGGTGGGGTGGGGTGGGAGTCTGCGCCGAGCCGGGGTGGGGTGGGGTGGGGTGGGAGTCTGCGCCGAGCCGGGGTGGGGTGGGGTGGGGTGGGAGTCTGCGCCGAGCCGGGGTGGGGTGGGGTGGGGTGGGAGTCTGCGCCGAGCCGGGGTGGGGTGGGGTGGGGTGGGAGTCTGCGCCGAGCCGGGGTGGGGTGGGGTGGGGTGGGAGTCTGCGCCGAGCCGGGGTGGGGTGGGGTGGGGTGGGAGTCTGCGCCGAGCCGGGGTGGGGTGGGGTGGGGTGGGAGTCTGCGCCGAGCCGGGGTGGGGTGGGGTGGGGTGGGAGTCTGCGCCGAGCCGGGGTGGGGTGGGGTGGGGTGGGAGTCTGCGCCGAGCCGGGGTGGGGTGGGGTGGGGTGGGAGTCTGCGCCGAGCCGGGGTGGGGTGGGGTGGGGTGGGAGTCTGCGCCGAGCCGGGGTGGGGTGGGGTGGGGTGGGAGTCTGCGCCGAGCCGGGGTGGGGTGGGGTGGGGTGGGAGTCTGCGCCGAGCCGGGGTGGGGTGGGGTGGGGTGGGGTGGGAGTCTGCGCCGAGCCGGGGTGGGGTGGGGTGGGGTGGGAGTCTGCGCCGAGCCGGGGTGGGGTGGGGTGGGGTGGGAGTCTGCGCCGAGCCGGGGTGGGGTGGGGTGGGGTGGGGTGGGAGTCTGCGCCGAGCCGGGGTGGGGTGGGGTGGGGTGGGAGTCTGCGCCGAGCCGGGGTGGGGTGGGGTGGGGTGGGAGTCTGCGCCGAGCCGGGGTGGGGTGGGGTGGGGTGGGAGTCTGCGCCGAGCCGGGGTGGGGTGAGGTGGGGTGGGAGTCTGCGCCGAGCCGGGGTGGGGTGGGGTGGGGTGGGAGTCTGCGCCGAGCCGGGGTGGGGTGGGGTGGGAGTCTGCGCCGAGCCGGGGTGGGGTGGGGTGGGAGTCTGCGCCGAGCCGGGGTGGGAGTCTGCGCCGAGCTGGGATGGGATGCAGGGTTTGTACCCAGCTGGCTGTTACTCTGGATTTGCAGGGCTCTTTGCAAGAGTGGGAACCTGACCCAGGATTGTCATGGCAACACCCTGGGACTCTTCTCTTGGTTTAGGAGGATCCTGTGCACAGTGTTTTGAACACAGGGCTATAAGTGGTTGAATGATATTTAAAATTGTATGTGAGGGATGATCTACTGTTGGGGAAATAGGCTACCTTCATTCCCAAAGTGTTGCATCAAACTGAAACTTGAATGCTTTGATTCTTGGCTGCAAATACAAAATTTTTATTCATGCTAATGCACAAAATTCATTTTTGAAAGTTAATTGTGGGTTGAGCGTGGGCTGGGGCAAGGTTCACCTCAGGTGCTGAAAGCTCTAGCACTTACCCTGCCTAAATTGCTTTACAGGTTTTGAAGTGTAGACTTTGTTGTAATATAGACAACACAGCAGCGAGTCTGCACACATCAGAATTCATAAACAATAATGAGATAATGCCCAGATAGCCTGTATTGTTTAGTGATGTTGGTTGAGGGATAAACATTGGCCAGAACATTTGGTAGAAGTCACCTGCTTTTCTTTGGGGTCTTTTGGCCTTGGTTTAACATCTCAGCCAGAAGACAGCAGCTCCAACAGTGCAGCATTCTCTAAATACAGCATTAAAGTGGATGTGATAAATGTCTGGATTGGGATGTGAACCCAGAGGTGAGAGTGCTACTACTGTGCAAGGCTGGCACCTGGTTCAATTGCAAAGCAGCGTGTGAAAGTGCATTATGTCTGTTTAAGCACTGATGCATGACTCACCAGTAATATTCAACTCTAAATTTTTGGCTTCAGAAATGCAACACTGAGCACTCTGTTTCTGTAGAAGAGCCAGCAATGAAAAGGCTTATGCTGCCATCTAGGAGGGATGAAATGCACTGACAGGAAAAGAAACATAAATACTAATCATGAGTTTTTAAGATTGAATCAAATACAGCAACACACTTCCTTAAACAAACTGATGAGTTCTAATGACATTAGAACTTCCTAAAGTAGCAGCTACCATTGCCTCAAGAGCGTGTTAAAGATCAGCATGAACGTAACATTTTCACAAGGCATCCAAGGTTGGGGCTACTCTATTTGGTCTATACCATTATTAACCAGTAGTGCACCTATGCCTGTGCCATGCACCAGCAAGCTGCAAGGAATGGTCTCTGTCTCTTGTAATAATGAAAATCACTTACTTTTTTATGGTCTCTTCAAATTTCAATACTTGAGGGAGTTGGGGATCTGCAACTAGCTCCCCTAGTAATTTTAGGAAATAACAATTAGAAGAAAAGCTTCACGGAGATGTGAGTTACTTCAGTCTTCAAAGGCTCAGATGAATCATCCCAGCCACCAACTTCTCAACTTTACATTGACTGGGATGCAACTCGTTGAAGTTGTAGATGAGGAGCTGGATCAAGAAACAAAGTATAGGCACAGCTGCAAGAAATATTTGTAGCATTATGTGAAACTATTGGAAACTTTTGGTGAACTTCATTTTGGAAAGTGAAAATAGGTTGAACACACAGGACTAGGTTTAGTGTGCCCCCCAGGTGTGTTTTCAGCAGGGGGGAGGGGGGGGGGGAACACGTAAAATTAGCTGGGTGGCTAGCCCACCACCTTCCCACCCAAGCCCAAGCTGACTCCCATTATTTGGTGGATGAAAGCAAAATACTGCAGATGCTGGAAATCTGAAATAAAAACAGATGCTGGAAAAACTCTCCACAGATGCTGCCAGACCTGCTGAGATTTTCCAGCATTTTGTTGTTATCCCATAATTCAGTAGATGGGCAGGTGCTGAAGTCAGCAGCCCATCCACCATATGTAAATTAATAACTACAGGTCATTTAGGCTTGATAACAAGCCTACTGACCTAATACGCTGACCATGCCATTACACAGTTGGCGTGGGCAGTTGAGTGGGAGTGGGGAGGCTGTTTTTAAACACCTACATGAAAAATGGTGAGAAGGAAAGGGGAAGCACTACATTCAGGGGGAGGCCTGCATGCATTGGGAGCACCTCCCCCAAGATGTCACCCAACCCCTTCCTTCTGCGCCATCTACCCAACAGAACCTGGCCCTCCCACCCGCCCTGGGCTCTGAGATCCCTCCCCACCATAAAACCCCAGTACTCACATTCTTGGGGCAGCCATGATCTTCTGTGGGCCTTTATTCTGCAGTCATGGCAGCGCCCACTGTGCCCACAGCAGTGCTGCCAGGACTGATGTAACTGCTGGCCAATCTGATTGGCTAGCTCCTCCCAAAGGGTGAGACTTTCTGTCAATGGTGGAGGTCCCAGGTTTGAGAGGCACTCTTGAAGAAGCTTCAGCTGACTGCTGCAGTGCATCTTGTAGATGGTACATCTTGCAGCCACAATATGGCAGTGGTGGAGGGAGTGAATGTTTAAGTTGGTGCAGGGGCACCTCGTGGATTATTTTGTCCTGGGTGACATTGAGCTTCTTAAGTTATCTTATCATTTGATTTTATTTTGATTTCATCATGCCTCAGGTATCAGATCCAATTACTTAATCATAAAACAATGTAATGAATTATATGACAATAAATAAAATTGACACATCACTTTAGTGACATGGTGAAATAGTGGAAATCATATCTATATAAAGTGCATACTAATTACATTCATCCAAAAGACAATTATTGATCCTCCCAAAATCTGTGCCAAAATAAACAACATGGAGCATTCTAAGTTGCAAATCTGCAGCCTGATGCATCCAGCACATTCTCTGCTGGGATTGCTTTGGAAGGACCACAAATTCAAAATATGGGTCCTGGCCTTGTTTGGGAGACTTGTCAGAGGTGCAGCCTCCAGCTGATCCAAACAAGTCCAGCAACATTAAAGGGAGCATAGCCAGGGATGGAAACTTGATGGACTCACAATCAGTCAACACATCAATGGATCAATGGTGGGTAAAATAGCAGGCTGCAGGACAGAGGAGGCCTGGCACTGGATTAACTTGCCAATCTTCCTCCCCCAGAATGCAGCACACAGAGCAAGGTGGGTGTTCCATATGTGTCCTTGGCGGTGTGAATATCTGGCACTGACAAGGAAACTAAGAGAAGTCTCTGGGCCCTTGTAACTTTGGAAGCGTTTCCAACTGTTATATCCCCCTGCCACAGCATCGCCACCCCCCCCCTCCCCCATCCACCCGCACCCCCCAAAACACCCACCGCAGGTTTTTAGTCGTTCCATGCCTATTGTTCATTGTTTGCTGGTCAAATCTTTAAAGACAAATCTTAAATGTACATTTCCTGTACATGCTTGGCACATTTCCGTTAATTGCCTCCACGCTCCCTGCAAATACCTTGTACACTCAGCATACATTCTATTAACACTTTTTTTCACTCAATTCATATTTGTAATTATCCAAATACTTCTATTCAGTTTTAAAAGGAACAAATGTGTATGAGCGCTACTGGGTTTCCCTTTCTCTTTGGTAGAATGCCCCATCCGGTGGCCTGTTTAAGAATTGACAAATTCTTCACACAATCAAATTGTTAATTGTTGGCTGCTTGATCTAGGGGTTAGTGCTCTCATTACACGGCACTTATGGCAGCAAGATCTTACAGATTCCTTCCTTTCTCCTCTCTTTCTGCTTTCCCCATTTTACATGAGGTCACCACAACGCTGGTTGATCACTCCTTCCAGGTAAGCTATTAATTAAGGATGAGCAGGAGTTCCCTGCCTTCCTTGAACATATCACCAACAATGGAATCTGTAATTACAATTCGATCTATTCAATCATATTTTTAAAATAAACTCTGATCAATTTTATGTTGAAGCTGCTGAAAATGAAAACCAGGAGAGAACAGTAAGTTGCAGCTGGTTCAATAATACCCATTTTACACTATTATACAAAAGCAAAATTACTCCCACACACTTTTCTCTTCCCCCTGCAATTTGTTTTCATCTGGAAAGCATTGACTCATATAGTATATATTAGTGTAGAAACTGAGCCCCCTCCAGTAACACTGTTCATGTTCTTTCATTGTTGCAACTCTTCTGATAATGAATTAAGCCATCCAGTTTATAGCAGGGCATGGATAACATCTAGGCTTAGATAACAAGTGGCAGGCAACACACACACTATATAATTTTCAGTAATAACCATCCTGGAAATCAGAGAAAACCCAGCTCTCCTTATCACCTTCAATGTCGCAGCTGTCTCTGATCTCCACTATCAATATCTTGAGGAATCACGATTGACCAGAAGTTTAACTGGACCAGGCATATCAACATTGTGGCTACATAACCAGGACAAAGACTGGGTATTTTATGATCCGTCTGACCCTCAAAGCCTCTACATAAGGAAAATGGCTTATCTCTTGTTTAAGTGGGTGCAGTCACACCAGCACTCAAGAAGCTCAACATTTTATTAGCCCTACCACGCAGTCCCTTATCAGTAGACTCAATATACACCCCCTATATCACCAGCGAACTGTAGTAACCTTCAGTAAGTAGGACCTGTGGGTGCACCCTAGCAACTCACCCAGCTTACTTAGCAGCACTTCGCGCCTGTGACCTCTATCACAAAAATGGACAAGGCCAACAATGTCATGAAAATTTGTAGCAGGCCTACAAGTCGCACACCATTCTGTAGGGGCATACGTCACCATTCATTCATCGTCACTAGCTCAGAATCCTGGATTTTCCTATCCAACACCACCATGAAGACATCATCAACACAAAAACTACAGCAGTTCAAGGAGAAGGCGCACAAAGAGCTATTCAAGGTAACTAGAGTTGGCAACAAATGCAGTCTCGATAGCTTCTGCAAAATCCTTTTAAGAATTGTTTTTAAGGTATGCGCATGAATAGAGATTGCTATTCCACCATAGAGGCATCTAAGCCTGATCCTGTCTTCACCTCGTACTCGTTCTTAAGGGAAGGTGAGGTGAGTGGTGCCAATAGCACATGGAAAATCCAAAAGTAAGTGCGCCATGTCTCAGCGCCTTTTTAACGCGGTCATCTCATTCTCGTTTTACTTCCGGATTTTCTGTCCATCTAGCGCAGATAATGCTCCGACGACCTGTATGACGTGTCTGAACTGCAATATTTAAAGAGACACTTCAAAGATACAAGCTGAAGGGTTTTAGGGTTGTTATGGAGAGCCGCAGGCCTCTTGATATGGAGTCAGGATGGGAAAAGGTTGCATCTCGCTTGGTTAACACCTCCCTGAATGTGCTGTTGGAGGCTGTAGGAGCCCAGAGGGAGATACTGTTCTCCAGTAATGGGAGGAGGAAACGATGTTGACACAGAGAAGGTTTGGTTGGAGGTTCCCTAGGTCAGTAAAATGTGCGTGTTGTCACACTCCTGGATCTAAGTGATTCAATGACCTCAGCTGGGCAGGAACAGTAAGTACAGTACATTCACCTACATCCTGATGTCTGTAAAACAAAAACAGAATTACCTGGAAAAACTCAGCAGGTCTTTTGTTTTTATCCTGATGTCTGTATCAACCCAATCCCCTCACTCTGCCTTCTCAAGCTGATTCCAGCGCATCGCCCTCCCGCTCACTTACCTTGCAGATACACCCATCTCTATAAACTTGTTCACATCGCCACCTGTCTACCTATCACTTTACAGGCAGGAGCAGACGGTGGGGGCATCAGTGGAAAGTCTGCAGCAGAGGGCACAGGGCGGTCCACACTCAGCTCAGTTGCTGTATCTCGGGTATCGTCAATGAACAGAATTATTCTTGGGCAGCAGCAAGGACATTCCAGCTACACTGTACACGATTGCAGATAGTTTGGGGAAGCCCATCTCAAGCACGAGTACATTGATATCACAGGCCTCTGTGATGATGTCTTTTTCCATTTAAAGAGTGGCCAATTTACCTTGGGACTGAGAAAGGAACCGGCCAGCCCTCAGTTCCAAAGGAGAGTGAGATAAAGAAATACTGACATCACAGGAAAACTGTACCTCCATTGGTTGATAAGAAACAATTGTTAGGGACTGTCTTTAAATTGCTGTAAATTTAAAAAGCACATTATTTTTTAAAGAAGTAGATATACTTGGAGTTAAGTGAGAAACGTCAGGGGCAGGATTTTTGGGTCGTTGGGCGGGTGCAGTGGGCGGGTCCCGGAGTGGCCAGGAAATGATCGCCGTCCGCAATTGGCCCCTAACCACGATTTCATGCTGGCTGGCCAGCCAGAGTGAAATGTGCGCTGAAAGGCTCAGCTGGGTTGGGAGCGGGAGGAGGACAAGCACTGAAGTTTGCACAGGCAATGAAGGAAGGGATGTCAGGGAACACTCAGTGAAAGGCAGAGAGCTGCCTCATGGAGCTGACGAATTTTAAAATCAAAAATAAAGATTTGGAAAGTCTGGGGAAAAAATGACTCCACATAGGACTCACTCACATAAACATATGCATAATAAAAAATTATGTCAAAACACTTTTTAAAATTAATGCCAGAAACCTCATCCTGCCCGTGAATGAGGTTTCCTCAAAAATGCAAAGGCCGATTCGCCCACCCGCCAACCATAATGTTGGACAGGCAGCCAAAAATCTTTCTTAATAAATTAATGGCCTTAATAGGCCGCTTAATTGTCGACAAGCACGCTGCCGACTCTCATGCATGCCCACTGTTTTGTTGTGCTGTTGGGAGGACTTTAAGCTAATTTGGCAGGGTTGTGGGAATCAAGAGAAAATATTAGAGGAATACCGGGGTGCACAAAATACTGGGAGAGACAGATAGCACTAGTATAGAGAATAGTAAGTTAATAGATGCATTCGGAGTAAAGGAAAAAGTCATGAAGTCTAAATCATGCATGTATGTGAATGCACGGAGTATACTAAATAAAATGAGGGAGTTACAGGTACAGATTGTCATTGGAAATATGATGATGTGGCAATAACAGAGACCTGGCTCAAGAAAGGGCAGGACTGGGTGTTAAATATTCCCAGCTACAAGGTGTTCAGGAATGATTGGGCAGGAAGAAAGGGAGGAGGGGTGACAGTATTGGTTCAGGAGAGCATTGCAGTGCTGGAGAAAGAGAATGTCCCAGAGGGTTTAAGGACAGAATCAACTTGGCTAGAGCTAAGGAACAAAAAGTGTGCAGTTACATTGCTCGGTGTAATCTAAAGACCGCCAACTAATGGGAAGGATGTAAAGGAACAAATCTGCAGGGAAATTACAGAGAGATGCAAATATTATAGAGTAGTTATAATGGGGGACAAATGTAGACTGGGACAGTGGTAGTATAAAGGACAGACGGGCAAGAGTTCCTAGATTGTGTTCAGGAGAATTTTCTACAGTATGTGTCCAGTCCAACAAGAAGGGATGCACTGTTGGGAGACCTGGTTCTTGGAAATAAGGTGGGCCAAGTAGATCAAGTGTCAGCGGGGAAACATTTGGGAGACAATGATTATTGTATCGTAAGGTTCAGGATGATGGTAGAAAAGTACAATGTGCAGTCCAAAGTAAGAATAATTAACTGGGGGGGAGCTGACTTCAATGGGGCAAGAATGGAACTGGGCCAGATAGACTGGAACCAAAGTTTGGTGGGAAAAACTGTAGCTGAACAATGTGCTGCTTTCAAAGAGGAAATGGTTAGGGCACAGCCAAGGTATAGTCCTTCAAAAGGGAGAGGTAGGGCAAACAAATCCAGAGCTCCCTGGATGAAAAAGGAGGTAGAAATTAAGATAAAGACAAAAATGTGTGCTTATGACAGGTGTCAGGTAGAAAATGCAACTGAGAACGAAGCAGAATACAGAAGGTTCAGAGGGGAAGTGAAAAAGCAAATAAGAGAAGCAAAGGGAGATTATGTGAAAAGACCAGCAGCCAATATAAAGGGGAATCCCAAAGTTTTCTATCAGTGCATAAATAGCAGGAGGGTGGTAAAAGGGCAATTAGGGCCGATTAGGGACCAAAAAGGGGATTTACATATGGAGGCGGGGGAATGGTTAAGGTGTTAAATGAATACTTCGCATCTGCCTTTACCAAGGAACCAGATGCTACTGAGGCCAGGGTGACAGAGGAGGAAACTTAGTCACTAGAAGGGTTCAAATTGATAAGAAGGAAGTGTTGGATAAACTGTCGGTACTTAAAGTTGACAGGGCACTGGGACCAAATGAAATGCATCCAAGGACATTGAAGGAAGTAAGAGTGGAGATTGCAGGGGCACTGGCCATAATCTTTCAGTCTTCCCTAGACTCAGGAGAGGTGCCAGAGGACTTGAAAATTGCAAACGTTATGCCCTTGTTCAAAACAGGTTGTAAGGATAAGCCCAGCAGTTACAGACCAATCAGTTTATCTTCAGTGGTGGGGAAGCTACTAGAAACAGTTATTCGGGATAGAATTAGTAGTCACATGGAAAAATGTGGGTTGATTAGGAAGAGCCAGCATGGATTTCTAAAGAGGAAATCATGTTTAATTAACTTGCTGGAATTTTTTGAAGCAGTAACAGTTGATGCGGGTAATGCTGTTGATGTGGTGTACATGGACTTTCAAAAGGCATTTGGTACAGAGCCATACACCAGACTTGAGAAAAGTTTATAGCACCTGGAATAAAAGGGACAGTAGCAACATGGATACAAAATTGGCTGAGTAATAGGAAACAGAGGGTAATGGTCAATGAATATTTTTCAGGCTGGAGGAAGGTTTGTAGTGGAATTCCCCAAGGGTCGGCATTGGGACCCCTGCTTTTCTTGATATATATTAATGATCTAGATCTTGGAGTGCAAGGGACAATTTCAAAGTTCGCAGATGATACAAAACTTGGAAGCATTGTAAATTGTGAGGAGAACTTCAAAAGAACATAGACAGGTTGGTGGAGTGGAGGGACAGGTGGCAGATGAAGTTTAATGCGGAGAAGTGTGAGGTGATGCATTTTGGTAGGAAGAACTGGAGAGACAATATGAAATAAGGAATGCAATTCTTAAGGTGCAGGAGCAGAGGGACCTGGGTGTATATGTGCATAGACCATTGAAGTGGCAGGACAGGTGGAGAGAGCAGTTAATAAAGCATATAGTATTCTGGGCTTTATTAATAGGGGCATAGAGTACAAGAGCAAGGAGATTATGCTGAGCTAATATAAGACACTAGTTAGATCTCCACTGGCATATTGCATGCAGTTCTGGGCTCCACACAATAGGAAGGATGTGAATGCATTGGAGCGATGCAGAAGAAGTTTCCAAGAATGGTTCCAGGGATGAGAAACTTCAGTTATGAAGATAGGTTGGAGAGGTTGGGACAGTTCTCCTTTGAGAGAAGGCTAAGTGGAGATTTGATAGAGCTGTTCAAAGTCATGAGGGGGCGGGATACAGTAGATAGGGAGAAGCTGTTACTGCTCTTAAAAGGACCAAGAATGACAGGGTGCAGATTTAAAGTGATTTGCAAAAGAAGCAAATGTGATGTGAGAAAAAAACTTCTTCACACAGTGAGTGGTTCAGGTCTGGAATGCACTGCCTGGAAGTGTAGTGGAGGTAGGTTCAATTGAGGCATTCAAGAGGGCATTTAATGCTCATTTGATAGAAACAATGTGCAATGGTATGGGGAAAAGGCAGGAGAATGGCACTAAGTCATAATGCTCAGTTGGAGAGCCGGTGCAGACATGATGGGCCAAATGGCCTCCTTCTACGCTGTAAGGATTCTGTGAGCTGCATGGAGCATCAAATGCAACATTTGAATGAGAGCATGAAAGCCTTCACCAATGGCTTGCACGCTATGAAATAGGCTTTGGCTTTTCATCCCCCCCAGTGACCTGTAGCAAAGTGTTGGCCAGCACATTAGTCCTGCTGCTAGTCATCTTCACCCTTATCTGAGATCCAGTATGAGGCACACATTTTGCTTTAATAAGTCAGAGCTCCAAAATGCAGTTTAGGCCTCCAAACCTCCAAACTGTAGATGGAACCTTCAAAGTATTGAAGAAACCTCCAAAATGCATAAAGTAATATCTGAGCACAAGTCCTGTGAACAAACACTTTCCCATAAGCAGAGCAGCTCTGAGTACTGGGTAATTGTTGAAATTTTTCCCTGATATGGATTCAGTCTTCTCTATTGTCATTGTGTACTTTCTTTCACTGGTAAGTTCCAGGAAGCCTGGGACCCAGAGAACAAAGTTAAAGTAGAAAACCCATCATGATATTGTTCTCAGAGATAAAAACAAAAAACTGCGGATGCTGGAAATCCAAAACAAAAACAGAATTACCTGGAAAAACTCAGCAGGTCTAGCAGCATCGGCGGAGAAGAAAAGAGTTGATATTGTTCTCATTGAACAATTAAGATAAGTTAACTGGCAATCCACCTCTCCTGAGAGGGTTGCTCACACAGTACGAAATGCGGGAGTTGGCTTCCTGACATCAATTTTGTTAGTTCTAATCCCCTGACCAGCAACCAAATCCATGGGCTCCGACACATTATTTAATCCATTGATTTGCAGTAGATACAGTCTTAGTTTGTAAAATTAAAAAAAGAGCAGTCGCATTGGTCACATTAAATTACCATTTAGCTGGTTGAGGTACAGGATTCCTAATTATTAACTTTCAAGTGGCAGTTGTTGGTGCATGTTAATGGTGCATGTCTCTCTCTCTCTCTGTTGCTTCTTTACCCAAACTTAGTAAGACAAGTTGAGAAATACTTCTCAAAAAATGACTGCAGCAAAGAAAATTTCAATATGTGCTCCTTAAACTTCAAAAGGGCTTTCACAGTATCTTTACTGTGCAGAAGGAGGCCGTTTGGCCCATAGAATCTGCAATGGCTCTCTGAAAGAGCATTCCACCTAGTCCCACTCCCTGCCTTATCCCTGTAACCTTTCACATTCAACCTTGCACACTGCACAATATGGAAACATAGGAAATAGGAGCAGGAGTAAACCGTTTAGCCCCTAAATGAGATCATGACTGATCTTCTACCTCAATGCTATTTTCCTGCACTATCCCCATATCCCTTGATGTCTTTACTATCTGGAAATCTATCAATTTCAGGCTTGAACATACTCAACGACTAAGCCTCCACAGCCCTCTGGGGTAGGGAATTGCAAAGGCTCACCCACCCTTAGATTGAGGCAATTCTTCCTCACCTCAGTCCTAAATGGCCTACTTCTTATTCTAAGATTGTGTCCCCTGGTTCTAGACACCAAGCCAGCGCTAACATCCTTCCTCCATCTACCTCGAGAAACCTTGCAAGAATTTTGTATGTTTTAATAAGATTGCCTCTCATTCGTCTAAACCCGAGAATACAGGTCCAGTCTCTTCAGCCTCACCATTGGCCAATCCAGTCATCCCAGGAATCAGCTCGGTGAGCCATCGTTGAACTCTATGGCAAGTATATCCTTCCTTAGGAAGGAAACCAAAACTATATACACAACCTCAGATGTGGTCTCACCAAGAGTCTATATTATTGCAGCAAGACATCTTTACTCCTGTGCTCTAATCCTCTTGCAATAAAGGCCAACAATACCATTTGCCTTCCTAAATGCTAGCTTCCAGTGACTCATAAATACTTTTATCAAAATGGATAACTTCATATTTTCTACATATATTCCATCTGTCATGTCCTTGCCCACTCCCTTAGCCTGTCTAAATCCCCTTGAAGCCTCTTCACATCCCCCTCACAATTCAAATTCCTACCTAGTTTTGTGTCATCAGCAAACTTGGAAATATTACATTTGGTCCCCAGATCCAAATCATTTATATAGATTATGAACAGCTGTGACCCCAGCACTGATCCTTACGGTTACCCCACTAGTAACAGCCCAGCATCCTGAGAATGACTTGTTTATTCCTACTTCTTGTTTTCTGTCTGTTAACCAATTATCAATCCATGACAATACGTTACCCCGATCATATGCACTCTAATTTTGTTTACTAACTTCTTGTGTGGTACCTTATAGAGAGCCTTCTGAAAATCCAAGTGCACCATATCCACTGGTTTTTTCTTTCATTTCCTCATTCCTGCTAGTCCCTTGGTTCTTTATTACTGTATATCTGGGAGGAATTTTGTATCTTCCTCCTTGATGACAGACAAAATATTTGTTTAGTTTCTCTGCCATTTTCTTCTTCCCGATTATAAATTCTCCGAGTTCCAGTTTCCAGCTGCATTGAGCTATAAATGGTTCCTAGGGCTTCTCTGACACGGAGCCCGTGACCTTCCGCCACCTTCTCAGCTTCCCAGGACCTCTCTGAGCCCTAATTTCACCAAACAGCTCCCAGGGCTTCTCTCTGAGCTGCAAACCACATGAGGTCTAAACTGCAACCCTCAGCTACACCGAATAGCTCCCAGGGCTTCAAACCCTAACTGCCTGGAGCCTGCTAACAGCAACACCTTCTCGGTATTCAGCCTCTTCCCTTGCTATAGAATAAACAGAAGTTGAAACTAGAGAACCTTCTTAAGCTCCACCATCTCCATGATGACATAACGTTTCAGGGTTTACTGAATGCTTTCAAACTAATTTAGCTCTAATTCCCAAAACAAAACATCTCTTTGAATTGCACTTCCTTGCAAACAATGTTGACATCACATCTCTTGCTCCCCAGCTAATTAAGCCCACCTGATGTTTTACAGCCTCATCTCTTCTATTCTGACGCTATTAAACAAACATGGATAACCTTTTCAACTGCCATTTACTTTTAGGTGCTCTGGCAATCTCTAAAGCCCAGCAATTTTAGTTACCTTACCTTCATAACAACAATCTTCCCAAAATAAATTACCTCTAAAATATTAACATGAACCATAAACTAGATATTCATCACACATATTAATTTTCATGGTCGGCTGTCTCTCGATTTGAGGATAGCGCCTACTCAGGGTCGCGAGTTTCTGTCATGGGTCTTAAAGTGACTGAACAGGCTAATTCTCGACCCTCAAATCTTTGAGCACATGGGGCAGGATGAAGGGATCCAGAGTGAATGAATTGCTTCCTTTTCTTTCCTTCTCTGCCACTGTTCTGCCTCATCATTTAGGCTTTGGGATTCAAAGCATGATGCAGCTTGATCGACAAGTTGTCGCTATTTTAAACGATTGGTAGCAAGCTTTTCCGAGTCATTAATGTCAAAGCTGACATGCTTGAAGGAGAGCTTCAGAGTGCCTTTGAAGTGTTTTCTTTTTACTCCCCGGAATGTTGGCTTTTTCATTGTTGAGAAAACAAGATCTGGCAGGGGAGATGCTTTTCAGCCATCCAGACACAAGTGTCTAATCCATTAATATTGATTTTGCAGGAGTTTTGCCTAAATGTTTGTGGATCTGGCTTCAAGAAGGACACTAGCATTTGTTCAGTGCTCTTCCCATTGAATCCAGTGATGCGGCAGATCTACTGCATTGGAACTTCTCTAGAGCTCTTATGTGTCGCTGATACACATTCCAGGTCTCACAGTACTGGGATGTGGTGACGCCAAATGGCCTGTACACCAGGGTTTTGTTGCGGAGGTTTTTGTTCTCAAATACTCACTGCCGTAGTTTGTCGTAGGCTGAGCTGGCGCAGTTGATCCAGTGTTAAATTTCATTATTGGTGGCCTTTTGAGAGAGGTGGCTGCCAAGGTATGGGAAGTGCTCAAAATAGTCCAGAATTTCTTCTTCAAAGTATTTAGGAGGTAGAATATTTGGCTAACCAGGAATGGGTTGTTATGAGTTTTGTGTTGGCAACATTCAGGGACAGGCCAAGTTTCTTGTAAGCAGAATTCAAGGGATCGAGAGTGACTTTGCAAATCTGGTACAGAATGGGCAACAATACCGCAGTCATCTGCAAACTGTAGATCATGTAAGTCTATGGTGGTCAGTTTAGTTTTGGCACTGAAAAGACTGAGGTTAACGTTTTCTGTCTGGTGTCATGAAAATATAATAATTTTCATAATATTATAATTCATTGTAAAGATAGGTTAATAGTGGGGTTTGGATTAGTTTCTGTATGTAGGTGTATGTGTGGGTTTTAATTGAATTACAGGCAGCTGGTCTGGGTGTTTTGACATATCAGAAGGGAAACTAGGTTTGAGATGCTAAATACGTGAACATGGCTGAAGTTTTAGAATGTGAGGTGTGAAGAGCATATACATTTTTAGATAAACCAGAGTCATGAATTTCAAAAAGATGGTAAGGTGTTACACCTAGCCAACAGAGGCTAAGCCAAACTGTGTGTTTATTTTTCCCAAAGATTACTGAAAATACGAGTACTATGAAAGATTTATATTATGGAAAAAGCAAAGTTGCAAAGATATATTAGAACAATGGGATTTACATTAAAAAGGGAGAAACATGTATAAGGGAGATGAGGTTATGTGACGGAAAGAAGGAATTCTGAGATCTAACAAGCCTCTGAAAAGCCTCCAGCTGCTGTCTCCAGGAACCGAAGCTAAGAGAATTCATTTTAAATATCACTGTCAAGGGCAGTGTGTGCTTTGCCTGGGTCTGTTTAAATCTATGTTGTTTTATTGTTCCCTTAACGGTGGTGTAACTGGTCAGATTAATTAGGGGAGCTAGGAGTTATCATAGTAACAATTTGTAGATCTATGTATGTGTTTAAAATCTTTTCTTCTATTAATAAATGTTAAATTTATTTTTGTAAAAAACCTCTAAGTCATGGTGGACTTATTACTGCTGAATTCAAGGCACACATCTAGAAATTAAAATACAAATTGCAAAACAGTTGTGGCAGCTGTTTCAAGGTTCCCTCTGGGATTTGAGCAGCTCAGCATTTACTATCCGCTATGCCATAATATTAAGTAGCATTTAATACTCACACCAGAGAGCAGTTGATCTTTGAGATGAATAGGCACAGTCAGGTAGATTATAAATAATATGGAGGCTATTACATTGCCTTGCTCGACACCGGTCCAGATTTTGAAGGCATGTTTCAGATCTCTCACTGAAGAAATTTGCAGTCATAACAACTGAAAGCAATTGCATGATTGGACAATGGGGAAATACCACAATGGTTTCCACAGCATAATTTATCTCTTTTCTTAAAGACAGTTACAATTGTCACATTCCTGAAGTTGGGGGCGTGGGGAGACAGGCGTTCTTTTGCCTCCCAAATATGACTGCACTGAGCCTTAAAGTGAACAAAAGCCACCACAGCTTTGAAAACCTCAGCTGGAATACCATCGGGGTCTCAGGCTTTGTTGTTTTTATCATCCATTTGATTGCTTGTTGCAGCTCTCCCATCAAAGGTGGCTGTTAAGTTAAACGTAAATACAAATAAATCTATAAGGTATCTGTATTTAAATTGAATAGCTTGGACACCTGACCAGACAACAACATATGGTTGTGTGCCAGAATAAGCTGACCCTTTCTGTGACCAAACCTAATTTTTAACTATGTGCTGAGACAGAAAGCAAGAAATTAGTGCCATTTTTATATCAAAAATGTTCAATTTTTGACATTGCACTGTCGTTTATCTTTTAGTAAATTCATTGAGGCATTTTATGTTTAGTAAGCAAAAACACCAGGAACACTTCTAGCCCAAAGGGCCTGATACTCTTGTTGACCTGGGCACTTAGATGGCACACATTATCTCTCGCATTCCTTTCTATCATATTTCCCTTTTTCTATTTGCTTGCAGGTGGAGGTTTCAAATAACAAGAGACAGCAGGTGCAGACAGGAGGAGCTCACTAAAGTCATGATTCTTGACTTTTTATAAGTAGAGGGCCTTAAAGATTCTAGTTTTCGAAATAATAGAGTGAGTGGGAGAGCTTTCGTTCCAGCTCGTGACTAATATATTTTGCTTCCCATTTCTTATCTTCTTAATTTGTTCATTGGTTCATTTTCTCACACACAGACAGACACTTCAACATTGCAGCGAAGCTATGCTTCTATAATACCGTGCCATGTAAGATGATATTTCATGAGGTGTTTTACTGCCAGAATTCTAAAATATGTTCTTCTGTTTCCCTAGATAAGATGATAATGTGCACTGTCCAACATACAGACTTGATTAACATCCTTGGTCATCCACCTCCAAACAGTAAATTGTACTGATATATGCACTGGGTGGAATCATCCATGCCCACTGGCATCAGGCGTGCTCAGCTGCATGAGCAGACAATATGGCGAGAAGGCCAAAAATTGGTTTCACGGCATTGTGAAGCCAGTTTGCGATCGTCCACTCAACCCATCGATGGCGAACTGTGTTTCCCACCATCGGATGTCAGGAACCTCATTGTAATACATCTGCATATCATTATAAGACTAGCCTGCCGTAATCAGACCCCCACTGGATTATCCACCCACGTCGGTGTGATTACACATCAACGTGTTTCACAACAGCACATAAGGCGTGCACCTGGTGGGCTGCACTTTGAGGGGAATTCGGAGGTGAGCACACAGTAATGTTGCGCAGTGCTCACCTGGGTTGCCTGTTGACTTCAATGTTGAGGTGTGTTGGAGGTGTCGGAGGGTAAGGGCAGCCCTGCGGTTGAGGTGACTTAGGGGTGGGGGCAAGGGCAGCCCTGCAGTAGATGCGACTTGGGGATGGGTTCAACGGCTGTCCTGCGGTTGAAAATAGCTTACAAGCACATGAGGGGTTGAGGGGAGGGAAGTGGCCATGGATTAGGGAAACCGTGTATAAAGGGACAATTCCTGGTCAGCTGAAACTGTTCAGACACAGCCATATTTACATGCTTGGAGCTGGGCTTCTAGATCATCTGCCCACTCAAGCAAAACTGAGGTATGAAAGTGCCACCAAGTGCTCCAGAGCTTTTCACCCCTTGGGCACAGACTGCAAACTAATGAATGTTTTAGTGGACTGCAGAACAGTTGCACAACTGGGCATGTTGTACAATCTCCTTGCTAAAGCTGGCCATGGACCAGTCACTGCTGGAGGCGCGCTCAGCCCCTTGCATTCTGGTTTGGGCTGTTCTCCCCCATGGTTCCAGCTAACACGGCAGTCTAACACGGGTTAGGAGAATGCCTGCTCCTGAGCTGAGAGCACAGCATGCAGTCCAGTGGACAAGGCTACTGCCAATCGGTCAGGTGGAGTGGGGCAGAGGTGGTTGGGGGTTTGGGCAGCCATGTAGTGCACTAATCTCTGGCCATCCAAGTGGTGGCCAGCACTCTCTGGGATACATTAAACAAGAGAGGTTCTTAGTTTACCCAAGCTAACCCCACACGTGTCTTTCTTTCATCCTGCTGGAGGAGTACATCAGGAGCATGGAACCTGGTGAACTAGCCGTACTCCTTGTGGCTTATAGAGAGCGGAGACAGCAGAAAAGAGAGCGACGGAGGCTCCTGACTGGGCCAAGGGAGGGGCAGCACCTTCAGGAAGAAGGGACTGATCTGTTCAGTGCCTTCCTGTCTCTTGACCAGGAGAAGGTATTCGACAGGCGGGTCACGAATATTTATTTGGGACTCTACGAGCATTCGTGTTCAGGATGCATTTCATCGCCCACAACTGACTTCTGTATGCTGCCGCAGAGCCTCTAGTTAAGGTTAACGGGTCCCTGACGGCACCCCTTTGCTTTGGGAGAGGAGTACGTCAGGGCTGCCCCCTGTCTAGTCAGTTGTATTCTATTTGCATGGAGCCTTTCCTGTGCCTTTTGCGGAGGAGGTTGTCAGGATTGATTCTGCGTGGGCCGGGCCTCAGGGTCGTCCTCTCAGCTTACGCTGATGACGTGCTCCTCATGTTCACCGACCCAGCTGACCTGCGGAGGAAGCGTGAGTGCCAGGAGGTCTATTCTGCTGCGTCCTCTGCCAGGATCAACTGGGACAAGTGTTCTGGACTTCTGGTCTGTTAGTAGCAGATAGATCCCCTACCCGAGGAGCTCAGGCCTGCTCAGGAATCCTGGCCAGCAAACAGGCGGGAGCTGGAGGCCAAAGTCACCAGTTGCCTGCGGCGCTGGACAGGACTGCTCCGAATGCTGTCTTACCAGGGTTGAGAGCTGGTCATAAACTGACTGATTGCCGCCATATTGTGGTACTGGCTGGTCACTTTGACCCCTCCCCTGGATTTTGTCACAAAAATCCAGAGAATGCCCGTCAACTTCTTCTGGGACAAAAGGCCACACTGGGTGGCTGCTGAGGTTCTGAGTCTCCCGCTTAGTTTGGGCGGTCAGGCACTAGTGTGCCTACGCACCCAGGTGGCGACTTTCCACCTTCAAGCCCTGCAGTGATACCTCTATGTCGAGCCCCCTCCGAGATGGTGTGCCCTGGCGACGTATTTCTTCCGCCAGCTGCACAGCCTGAATTATGACGTGCAGCTCCTGTTTGAGGGGCCTTTCTGGCTCCTTGCAGGTGTTGCCCGTCTCTTACCAGGACCTGAACAAAGTCTGAAACATGGTTGCTTTGCGACGCAGCTCTCCCCAGTCAGGAGTAGTGGCTGTCGTCAGAGAGCCGCTGCTCAGGAATTCACACCTCCACCCTTCTCAGCGGCTAATGGAGAGGAGGGCTGTGGCTGCTGTGGTGACCAGGATCGGGGACGTGCTGGGTGGCGGAGGAGTGGGCTGGATTATTCCACAGCAGTTGGCGCATTGCACGTCCGTGGACATCCAGCTCGTGGCCAATGCCATTCAAAACCTTAGGAAGATTGTGTTTGGCCTCGAAGTCTTTCTCGGTCTCGAGGTGGCTCAGGTGCGCGATGGACTTCCGTCTGAGTGTACCCTTGTTCGGACAGATTTCCACATTAACCCCAAGCCCCAAATCCTCCCTCGGGAGCTGGTGCCCTGTAACCTGAGTTGCTCCCAGAAATACCCTCTATGTCCTTTAGCACAGCGCAGAGGGGTTTCCTGTATGGGCTGCTGCCCTTCACTTCCTTGCCCTTGCTGGCCTGCCTGGACATGCCCTGGCATGCCTTGTTGCCGTCAAGCAGTGGAGGTCCCCAGTGAGGGGTCCTCTATGGAGATGTCCTCCCACTTTCCATAGGGGACCTGGGTGGAGGGTGTTGCATGCAGCAGTCCCATATAACTGTAGGCTGTGTCAGTTCACAAAACACCTGCGTCTTTTGCGGCCTTGTGGAATCTGTGGACCATGTATACATAGGATGTTGTAGGCTGCACTCCCTTTTCAGATATTTAAAAAACCTTTTTATTGTTGTTTTGTTTGCACTTCAGTCTCATGCTCCTGATCTACGGGCACCCAGTGCGGTGAGCGGCCGGGAGGGAGGAGGACCTCCTTGTGAATGTACTCCTGGACCTGGCCAAGTTGGCCATTAACAGGTCCAGGCAGCGGGTGATTGAGAGGGTCGTCCGACCTAACTGTCTGCCCTTTGTCCATGGCTATGTTCGTGGCTGGGTGTCCCTGGAGGGGGAGCATGTTGTGTCTGCCGACACTGTTAAGGCCTTCCGTGCTCAGTGGGCACCACAGGGAGTGCGGTGTTTTATTGACCCAGTTAATCACATTTTGGTTTAATGTTTGTAAGTTTGCTTTAAATTCTGTCTTTGTTTTTGCAGTCTCCCTTTCAGGGGCTGCTTTTTAATTTGTCCCCAATTTTGTTAATTTAGTTTATTTGGTTGACTCAAATGAGTTTCTTTACCTTACTAACCCTGCCGCTATGTCTTGACGCTCCCCAGACATCCACAGCAGAGTTGGAGGTGCCTGCAGACTGCTGCGCCCTGTATGTAATGATCTTGGTGGGTGTCCTCTGGAGGGTTGAGACCTGAAGGGTGATGGCCCGCTTTAGGGGGTCCTGCTGTGTGGCAGTGGCACCCTCCTCGGCCTTTGAAGCTGGAGCTGCTGAGGTCACAGGAAGAAGGGATCTGGATGGTTCAGGCTCCTGGAGTCACCTGTATGGATGGCCCCGTTGGGTGTGCACCTGCTGACCCTCCTCCCTATGGGTGCCCAAGGGCCCCTAGCTGACTCGTTGCAGAGACGGGGTAGCTGGAGTGAGATCAGGCTGCCTGCACCCCTCTCTCATACATATAGGTGGAGACCAACTATGGCATCAGCAATGGAGTTCAGCCCACGTAGTTGTGCAGAAGCGATGTCCAGGACCAAGGCCTCCATGGCGACCACCATCCTACCAGTGTTACCTCGGCGTGTTGGCATGCCAGTGCTATCACCTCAGCCTGAATGCGGATGGACTCTCCATTGTGCCTTCCAATCTGAGGAGTACAGCAGACATCTCTTCCTGTTGTTCCCAAGCTTGCCTTTGCAGATCCAGCAACTGTGACATGATCGAGTCCAGAGACTCGTCAACTGACTTGGACTCAGCTGATTTCTGGCCTCCAGCAGTCCGCCGAGTGTCGAACACCTGGGAAGTCCTTGCCGCCGCCTGCTGTGGATTATAAAGTTTGATGTGACCATAAGACATAGGAGCAGAAATTAGGCCACTCAGCCCATCGAGTCTGCTCCACCATTGAATCATGGCTGATATGCTTCTCAACCCCATTCTCCCACCTTCTCCCCATAACCTTTGATCCCATTACCAATCAAGAACCTATCTATCTCGGTCTATCTCGAACCTATCTATGTGGCCTCCACGGCCTTCTGTGGCAATGAATTCCATAGATTCACCACTCTCTGGCTAAAGAGGTTTCTCCTCATCTCTGTTCTGAAAGGTCTTTACTCTGAGGCTGTGCCCTCGGATCCTAGTCTCTCCTACTAATGGAAACATCTTCCCCACGTCCACTCTATCCAGGCCTTTCAGTATTCTGTAAGTTTCAATCAGATCCTCCCTTATCCTTCTGAACTCCATCGAGTATAGACCCACAGTCCTCAAACATTCCTCACATGTTAAGCCTTTCATTCCTGGGATCATTCTTGTGAACCTCCTCTGGACCCTCTGCAGGGCCAGCACATCCTTCCTGAGAGATGGGGCCCAAAATTGCTCACAATATTCTAAATGTGGTCTGACCAGAGCTTTATAAAGCCTCAGCAGCACATCCCTGCTTTTATATTCTAGTCCTCTCGAAATAATAAATGCCAACATTGCATTTGCCTTCCTAACTACCGACTCAACCTGCAAGTTAACCGTAAGAGAATCCTGGACTAGGACTCCCTAGTCCCTTTGCACTCCAGATTTCTGAATTCTCTCCCCATTTAGAAAATAGTCTATGCCTCTTCTTCCTACCAAAGTGCATGACCTCATACTTCCCCACGTTGTACTCCAACTGCCACTTCTTTGCCCATTCTCCTGACCTGTCCAAATCCTTCTGCAGCCTCCCCGCCTGCTCAATACTACCAGTCCCTCCACCTATCTTTGTATCATCTGCAAACTTAGCCAGGATGCCCTCAGTTCCTTCATCTAGATCATTAATGTATAAAGTGAAAAGTTGTTGTCCCAACACTGACCCCTGCGGAACTCCACTAGTCACCGGCCGCCATCCTGAGAAGGACCCCCTTATCCCCACTCTCTGCCTCCTGCCAGACAGCCAATCTTCTATCCATTCTAGTCCTTGCCTCTAACACCATGGGCTCTTATCTTACTGAGCAGCCTCCTGTGTGGCACCTTGTCAAAGCCTTCTGGAAGTCCAAGTAGATAAAATCCATTGGCTCTCCTTTGTCTAACCTACTCATTACCTCTTCAAAGAATTTTAACAGTTGTCAGGCATGACCTCCCCTTGATGAAACCATTCTGACTTTGCCCTATTTTACCATGCATTTCCAAGTATTCTGAAATCTCATCTTTAATAATGGACTCTAAAATCTTACCAACGACCTAGGTCAGGCTAATCGGCCTGTAATTTCCTGTCTTTTGCCTCACTCCCTTCTTAAACAGGGAGGGGCACATTAGCGATTTTCCAGTCCTCTGGGACCTTCCTTGACTCCAGTGATTCCTGAAAGATCACCACTAATGCCTCCACTATCTCTTCAGCTATCTCCTTCAGAACCCTGGGGTGTAATTCATCTGGTCCAGATGATTTATCCACCTTCAGACCTTTCAGTTTTCCTAGCACCTTCTGCTTGGTAATGGCCACCTTACTCACCTCTGCACCCTGGCTCTCATAACTTTGGGGATGTTACTCATATCTTTCACCGTGAAGACTGATGCAAAGTACTTATTCAGTTCCTCCGCCATTTCTTGGTTCCCCATTATTACTTCTCCAGCATCATTTTCCAGTGGCCCAATGTCCACTTTTGCCTCTCACTTACCCTTTATATATCTTAAAAAAAACTCTTGCGATCTTCTTTTATATTACTGGCTAGTTTACCCTCATATTTAATCTTCTCCATCCTTATTTCTTTTTTAGTTGTCCTCTGTTGGTCTTTGTAGTCTTCCCAATCCCCTGACAATCCACTGCTCTTCGTCACATTGTATGCTTTCTCTTTAGCTTTTATGCTGTCCCTGACTTCCCTTGTCAGCCATGGTTGCCTCGTCCTACCTTTATTATGCTTCTTCTTCCTAGGGATGAATTTTTGCTATGTCTCCCAAATTACTCCCAGAAACTCCTGCCATTGCTGTTCCACTGTCTTTCCTGCTAGGCTCATCTCCCAGTCAATTCTGGCCAGCTCTTCCCTCATGCCTCTGTAGTTACCTTTATTCAACTGTAATACTGTTACACCTGATTCCAGCTTTTTCCTTTCAAATTGCAGGGTAAATTCTATCATATTATGGTCACTTCCTCCTAAGTGTTCCTTCACCTTAAGCTCTCTTTTCAAATCTGCCTCATTACACATCACTAAATCTAGAATTGCCTGTTCCCTAGTGGGCTCCACCACAAGCTGCTCCAAAAAGCCATCTCGTAGACATTCCACAAATTCCTTTACTTGGGATCCACTACCAACCTGATTTTCCCAGTCTACCTGTATATTGAAATCCCCCATGATCACTGTAACCTTGCCTTTCTTACACGCCTTTTCTATTTCCTGGTGTATCTTGTGCCCCACATCCTGACTACTGTTCGGAAGCCTGTACATAACTCCCATTATGGATTTTTTACCTTTGCGGTTCCTCAACTCTACCCACACAGATTCTACATCATCTGACCCTACGTCATTTCTTGCTATCGATTTAATTTCATTTCTTACTAACAAAGCAACCCCAGCTCCTCTGCGAACCTGGCTATCTTTTCAATAGGATGTATATCCTTGTATATTTAGCTCTCAGTCCTGATCCCCTTGCAGCCATGTCTCCATGATGCCCACCACATCATACCTGCCAATTTCAGTCTGCGCCACAAGCTCATCTACCTTATTTCGTATACGCTCAGCAGACTGTGATCCCAAGGCCACTCTAAAGATAGGTCCCACTGATGTGTGCCTCTCTGTGCTGGTGGAGGGCGTAGGTGAGCGCTGTGATGAGATTTCACTGAGGGTTTCAGCGGATTCCTCTTCTGAGCTTCCCTCAAGGCTTGATTGTCAGACCTAGGTCATGGACTCCCTTGGCAGTTTCCCAGATGTGCCTGTGAAAACAAGGGGAGATAATTAGTGCAGGGCAGTGGCCTGTGAAACAGGACACGTCACTCACAGCATGTTATCTGATGGATGTTGCACTGCTGGATCCTCACTTGGTAGAGCACCGTTGACCTCACCATCAGCACAAGATCGGTCCAGATCCTGGCCAGCCAGCTGGATGGCTCCGTTTTCAAAGCCCATGAGGACCTTGATTTCAGGATTGCTCCACTGGTCTGTGACCTCTCCCTGTTGTGTGCTAGCTTGTCCTGCATGAATAGATATGGAGAGAGTGTAAGCAGGATGCCTACCAGGCCAGATGATAAATATGCGTGACGTGTGCGTGTGTGGTGAATGGATCCATGGACAGGATGAAAATGAAGGTGTGTTAGAGAGTGAATGATGTCCCTTGAACTGGCAGTGAGTGAGGGTCCTGTGTATGTGTAATGGGTTTGAGTGTGTGAATTGAGACAGATGAGAAGAGTGACTTACCCTGGTGGAACGGAGGAGACCATCTTCTTGAGGCACTGGGTGGCTGTCCTCTTTTGCAGGGCATTAGCGCTGACCACTGCTGCCACTGCCTCCCAAACTAGATTATTGATGTTGCTGCCCATCCTGCAGCCAGGGCAGAGGTAGAGGACATCACAGCGAGCCTCCTCTGCCTCCAAAAAGCATTAAAGGGATGTGTCATTGAACTTGGGGGCTTCAGTCTTCTTGTCTTTCAGGGCCATGTCTTCTTTGCAGCAGCCAAGGGCTGGAAGCACTGAGAGGTGTGTGCATGGCTGCACTTTAAATATGGTGACTGGCATGAGGAAGCAGTGAGATGATGGTGTGGTGGGCAAATGAGAGCCCACCCGCCATGGAAATGGTGTGTTTCCTGGGAATGCATAAGTAATGCGGTGGGTTTGTGATGATACAGCGTGAGAAGCCGTCATTGTGGCCGGCGAGTAAAACATCTTTTTACCCGCCCACTACTGCACTCGGTGCAAATCTGGGATGATTCCGCCCTATCTGTGGGGAGCAGTTAGTGAGCTACAAGAAAGAGCACTTGGTGAAGCACCTATACAAGTGAGGAGGAGCATGTACAAAAAGAAACTTCAGAGGGGACACAACCCTGCTCACAAGGTCAAGATTCTGACTCCTAGAATCCAACCTTCGGGATCTATGTACAAATCCACCATGGTAACCTCATATAGCACATCATTCGAGAGTGTGCTTAGTGACCTGTATAGTTTGAGGCACCGATGTGCTGCCATATGAAATGCTTTGACTGGTTCTCTTGAGCGCCTGGCTCTCTCCTCGCTGTTTTAAACTGAACTCTTAACACTCCTTGCTTCTACGCACATCTCTGGCCACACTGAGGGACAGTCCTGCTGAGGCGAGAAGACAGATTTCAGCACAAGGAAGAACAGGAGCAAGCCATTTTCCTTGGAGGCAAATCCATCTATCTCATTACCTGTTCTCACTGCAGGGGGGTCACAAAGAGCACACGGTTATCCTTCAACATTCAGGAAATTGTTACAACACTTTCATGTTATGCAAATATAAAATACCAGTCCACATGACTCAAAGCATGTACATGGATGATCAATTATGATTTGAGCTATCTCCTGCAAATGTGACTTTTGACTTATTTTAGACTTCCAGAGTGGGAAACATCATTTATAAAGTTTGGTCTAACTTTTTAACATGTTTTCCACTGGAAAGTTGGGCAGTAGACATACTAATTTTGGGCAAGGATCTTGTTCAACTGGGCAGAATATTTGTTGTGAAATGGAAGCAGATGGGGCTGAAACTTTGCATTGGCCTGTGTCATCATAGCTTCCTGATGTGCACCATTTTGGGAGCCAAGGTTGGCAAATGGGACCCAGCAACTTGCCCAAATATTGCAATTGCCTCAATTGACAATGGTAGTGTGGCAGGGGGTGCTTGTGAGCCTGCAGGGATCACAAGATATAAGAGGAGGGTCCAGGAAGTATTACTAATGCAGCCGACCCCGAGCAAGACAACAGCTGGAGAAAGGATTAATCTACTCAGGCTCGAGCAGCAATGAGGATCACCATCCTCACCAGCAAGTGCAGAGCCCTGGGAATGGGGACAGCAGAGGAGAGCAAAGAAAGGGCAAGAGCCAATGGAGGCCATACCCTCAGCATAGAATGTACCACTGTGTATTAGGCTACCTCAACGTGTCAGAGATTCATTGCCACTGGAGACTGTGTCTATCCAGACAGAGGTTCCTCAGACCTCAGAGCTGGCGGGACTGGTGGCCATGCCTTGAACTTCTTTGCCTTTGGCATGTTCCAAGGAAAAGCGGCAGACTCGGTGGCATCTCTTAAGTGGCTGCACACCATTGCATAAGGCAGGTTACTGATGTGAGACCAGGGGACTACAATGACTTTCAAATGGGATGGGAATCACAAGCACTGATCTCCATCTCTCCATCGCCCACTTCCTCGTGGTTTGCGAACCTTGCCAACTCAAGTGCTGCCTCTCCTATACTTGTCAGTATTATGGCTCTCCAGACCCAGTCTGCATCCTTCCTTGGACATTGTGCACCCTCTTCTCCTGCAAGGACAAAGGAGAGAAAGATAAGATAACGCTGGCCCCTCCTCAACAATTCCATGCAACTTGCATACATGAGTTTTTTTTTTGAAAACATTCTTTATTCATAAAATATTTGGAAGAATGTAACACAACATTTCTAAATCACCATCACAAAAAGTGCAATCAGATTCAACTTTTACACATGGATCATGAGGTTCTTCAATACAATCAATGAATATTATCATTTCAATATGGTCATAACAGACAGTCAGGCAGTGCAATGGTATTGGAGTTATCAACATACATCATGTTGCACTCTGAGGTGCTTCAATACAATTGTAATACAATTAGTATTCAATGCAAACATTCATTGTGAGCCATACAGCCCGAGGGGTCTATACAGTTCCCAGCCCCTCGGTGCGCTATGGCAGAAAGGTGTTAGACAGCGACCTTTCCCCATTGCGCCTTTGCGGCGGCTGCCCCAAGCTTTAGTGCATCCCACAGCACGTAGTCCTGGACCTTGGAATGTGCCATTCTGCAACACTCGGTCAGGGATAACTCTTTGCACTGGAAGACCAACAAGTTTCGGGAAGATCAAAGAGTGTCTTTCACCAAATTGATGATCCTTCAGCTGCAGTTGATGTTTGTCTCGGTGTGTGTCCCTGGGAACAGCCCGTAGAGCACAGAATCCTGTGTCACAGAACTGCTCGGGATGAACCTCAACAGAAGCCACTGCATCTCTCTCTCCAGAACTTCTTTGCAAAGGCACTTTCCACAAGGAGGTGAACAACAGTCTCATCCCCACCTCAAGGGCAACGTGCAGAGGGGCTGAGATTCCTCGCATATAGGAAGGATCTGACTGGGAGGGCCTTTCTCACCACCAGTCAAGCTACATCTTGGTGCTTGTTGGAAAGTTCTTGTGATGAGGCATTCTGCCAAATGACTTTGACAGTCTGCTTGGGGAACCATCCGACAGGATCCACCATCTCCTTTTCCCTCAGGGCCTCTAAGACATTACATGCCGACCACTGCCTGGTGGACTTGTTGTCAAAACTGGTTCTCTATATAAATTTTTCCACAATGGACAGGTGGTACAGCACGGTCCAACTACTTGGAGCGTTCTGCAGCAGTGTGGCCAGACCCATCCTTCGCAACACCGGGGACAGGTAGAACCTCAGCACATAGTGACACTTGGTGTTTGCGTACCGAGGGTCTACGCACAGCTTGATGCAGTTGCACACAAAAGTGGCCATCAGGATGAGGGCAATGTTGGGCACATTTTTTCCCCCTTATCTAGAGGCTTGTACATTACGTCACAATCCACTTTTGACCTCCAGATAAAGAGAAAGATGGCTCAGGTGATCGTCATCACGCAGGAGTCTGGAATGGGCCAGACCTGCACCAAGTACAGCAACAGCGAGTGTGCCTCACACCTGATGACCAGGTTCTTACCCGCAATGGAGAGGGACTGTCGCTCCCACATGCCCAGTTTTCTTTGCACCATAGACACTCGTTCTTCCCAGTTTCTAACACATGCCCCGGTCCCTCCGAACCATATTCCCAGCACCTTCAGGCCGTCAGCCCTGACGGTGAAGGGGACAAAGGATTGGTCAGTCCAGTTCCCAAAGAATATGGCCTCACTCTTCCCATGATTCACTTTGGCTCCTGAGGCCTGTTCGAACTAGTCACAGATGTGGATCAGTCTGCGCGCCAACAGCGGATCTGAGCAGAAGGTGGCGACATTGTCCATGTACAGGGAGGCTTTGGCCTGAGTGCCTCCACTGCCTGGGATTATTATTCCTCCTATGCCCAGATCCTTCCTGATGGACTCAGCAAAGGGTTCTATGCAACATGCAAACAGGACAGGGGAGAGAGGGCAGCCCTGTCTGACTCCAGATTTATTGTGAGCTGCCTGATTCCCACCCATTGATTGATTGAGACGTGCTACTGATAGTCTACCCAGTGCTGGCTGCTCCTCAATAGCGCTTCAATTTGAGCCTTGCTAATGGGACAGTAAAGCTTCTGTTCACACATTTCACCTATGTTCAGGAGAACTATGCACCTTTGAGCTGCTGAGCTCACATGTCAGCTGGTGGCCTCCCAATTGGGTGTTGCACTGCACTCACCTTGCTAAACATTTGAAGGTCATTAAACCTCTTACAGCATTACATCCATGTCTTCCTCACCGTTCTGCGCTTGCTGACCTGGTTTGCCACCTTCAGCTAGGCCTGCTTCATCTGGCCTTCTCTAGCCACCTGCCCAGAACAACACACTTGTCAATCTCCCACTCCCACCAAAAGCACCTCAAAGGATTAAAGAGGGCGGAGAGGGAGAGGCACTAGGCCGTTAAAGAGGGCGGAGAGCAGCTGATTGGTGAGTATTTCTAGGCTTTAAAGTAAAAGTAAGATCTCTAGTTTGTGTTTAGATCTCTGGTCTATTTTTTCTCATTTCCTTAAAAATATCTTGTTAAGTATAAGATAGATACTGGTGTAAAAAAAATCATTACAATTAAGTGTAAAGGGCAGGGATATTAGAGTAATTCATTAATAAATTAAATTAAATACAATAGCGAAGGCAGAATGGGTGATGTGTTGCTGCTGCAGCATGTGGGACCTGCTGGACACTAAGGTAAACCAGAGCGAACACATCTGTAGTATGTTTGTAGCTCGAGAAACTTCGGATCCAAGTTGAGGAGCTGGAGTCCAAGCTGTAGACATTGTGCACATCAGGGAGAGGGAAAGTTACCTGGACACTTTGCTCCAGGAGGCGGTCACACCCCACAGATTAGGTCATTCAAATTTGGCCTTTGATCAGGAATAGGAGGGTGTGACTGCAGTTGAGGCAGGTATGAGGACCCAGTGGGCAGCGTTCAAGGATCCTCAGCCTCTTGTAACTGCTGGACAGTTTCAGGTTCTTACAAGCTGTGTGGACGAGAGCAGGGACTGCAGGGAGGATGAGTGAACTGACCACAGCACTGTGGTACAGGGAGCCATTCAAGCAGAGGGAGGAAATAGGAACGTAGTAGCGACAGAGGACAGTATAATTAGGGGCATAGATACTGTTCTTTGCAGCCTTGAACTGTACTGGAGAGGGAATAAGTATGTTTACAAAGCAAAAGGATATGGCAGCATTGCAGGGCAGCTATTTAGGTAATGATACCAGAATGTGACAGGAAAGGCCAGAATGTACAAACATTTAAAAAAAAACAGCAGCAAATAGGGTCAAAGGGGGAAAAATGGTAAAAAGGTAAAATTAATGGCTCTTTACTTAAATGGATGTAGTATTCAGAACAAAATAAATGAATTAGCGGCACAAATAGAGATTAATGTGTATGATCTTATAGCCATTATGGAGGCATGGTTACAAGGAGATCAAAGTTGGGAATGAAATATTCAGGGGTATGTGATTTTTTGAAAGGACAGTCAGGAAGGAAAGGGTGATGGGGTAGCTTTGTTAGTGTGGGATGAAATAAGTACAATAGCAAGAAATGATCTTGGATCGGAAGATGTAGAACCCATATGGGTGGAGGTAAGAAATAACAAGGGGAAGAAGACACTTCTTCTATAGTAGTCTATAGACCCCCTAACAGTAACTATACTGTAGAATAGAGAATGAATCAGGAGATATTGAGGGCATGTAAAAAAGGCAGTATGTTAATCATGGGTGACTGTAATCTTCATGTAGATTAGGAAAATCAAGTTGGTAAAGGTAGCCATGAGCAAGAATTCATGGAATGTATTCAGGACAGTTTCCAAGAATAATATGATGTGGATCCGACCAGGGATCAGGCTATTTTGGATCTGGTAATGTGTAATTAGGCAGGTTTAATAAATGATCTCGGAGTAAAAGATCCCCGAGGAAACAGTGACCATAACATGGTAGAATTTAGCATTCAGTTTAAGAGTGAGAAACTTGGGTCAGGAACAAATGTGCTAAACTTAAATAAAGGGTAATTACAAAGGAAATAGTGCACAATGACGTCGTGCGAGCGTCCCGACACCATTGCACACTTGCGTGATATTTTGTTCAGCAGGGTGCGCTGAAGTCAGCAGTACACCACCAACAAATAAGAGGGCTGTTGAGCCCATAAAAGGCCCAGTGGCCTTTGGGTTTTTGAGGAAACCTCATCCATGGGCAGCATGAGGTTTCCCATGTTAACTAAAAATAAAACAATTTTTAAATCTCATTTTTAACATGTCCCTGCTCATGTGATAGACTCATATGTTTAAAATCTTATGTGTAAAATCTTTATTTTTAATGCTAGAAATCTTCAGCTCTCTGAGGCAGCTCTGTGCCTTCAGGCAACTTTCACTAAGTGCACGCGTGCGCTGACTTCCATGCTCACCCTCCTCCCCCAAACCTACCCAGGCAGCACTGAGCCTTTAAGTGCGCAATTCACACTGGCTGGCTGTCAATTGACGAGCCAGCATGAAATCGCGGTTGGGGCCCAATCGCGGGCAGCGGACCACTGTGTGGCGGAGGAATTTCTTCTCTGAGAGGCTAGTGGATCTGTGGAATTCTTTACTGCAGAGGGCTGTAGAGGCTGGCTCATTAGGCATATTCAAGGCTGGGATAGACAGATTTTTAATCAGTAAGGGAATCAAGGGTTACGGGGAAAAGGCAGGAAAGTGGAGTTGAGGATAATCAGATCAACCATGACCTCATTGGTGAAGTAGGCTCGATGGGCCGAATGGCCTACTTCGGCTCCTATGTCTTATGGTCTTAATCTATGATCTAAGGAGGCATCACTAAACATTGTGGTTGCCTTGGTATGGATGTTGAGTTGTTGCATTTCTGCGCCTAGAGTCAGAGTCATAAAATAATTAATGGCACTGAAGGAGGCCATTCAGTCCATCAAATACATGCCAGCTCTCCATGCAGCAATCCAGTCAGTCCCATTCCCCCGCTCTATCCCCATAGCCCTGCAAGTTTATTTCCTTTGAGCACCCATCCACTTTCGTTTTGAAATCATGGATTGTCTCTGCTTTCACCACTCTTGTGAGCAGCAAGTTCCAGGTCATTACTACTCACTCTGTTTAAAAAAAAAAGTTTTATTTCACATTCCCCCTGCCTCCCTTGCCCAAAATCTTAAATCTGTGTCCCTTACTCCTTGCACCATCAGCTAATGGGAACTGTTTTTCTTATCTACATTATCCAAAACTGTCATAATCTTGAACATCTCCATCAAATGTCTCCTTAATCTTCTTTGCTAAAAGGAGAACAGCCCCTGCTTCTCCAACCTAACTATGCAGCTAAAACCCCCCATTCCTGGAGCCATTCTGATAAATCTCCTCTGCACGCTTTTGAGGACCCTCACATCCTTCCTAAAATGTGGTGACCAGAACCAGATGCAATACTCTAATTGTGACCTAACCAGAGCTTGATAAAGGTTCAGCATAACTTGCCCACTTTTATACTAAATGAACTCTATTTACAAAAACCAAGATTCCATAGCTTTGCTAACCATGCTCTCAACATATCTTGCAACCTTCAAAAATCTATGCACATGCACCCTCAGTTCCCTCTGTTCCTGCACACATCTTAGAACTATGCCATTAAGTTTATGTTGCCTCTTCCTATCCCTTCTGCCAAAATGTATCACCTCACATCTCTCTGTAATAAATTCCCACTTGCCACTTGACTGCCCATTCTGCTAGACTATCTATGCTCTGTTACAATTAATTTATATCATCCCCACTGTTTGCTCCTCAAGTTTGGTATAAGAACATAAGAAATAGGAACAGGAATAAATCATTCGGCCCCTCGCACCTGCTGCACCATTCAATAAGATCCTGGCTGATCTCCTTGTGTTTCAAATTCCATATTCTCATCTAACCCTGATAACCTTTGATTGCCTTGCCTAACAAGAATCTATCTACCCCTGCCCTAAAAATACTCAATGACCCTGCCTCCACTACCTACTGAGGAAGAGAATGAGGCAGTGGCGTAGTGGTAATGTCACTAGACTAGACTAATATTGCAGAGACCCAGGGTAATGCTCTGGAGACCTGGATTTGAATCCCTCCAAGGCAGATAGTGAAAACTTGAATTCAATAAAAATCTGGAATTAAAAGTCTAATGATGACCCTATAACCATTGTCAATTGTTGTAAAAGCCCATCTGGTTCACTAATGTCCTTTAGGGAAGGAAACCTGCTGTCCTTATCTGATCTGGCCTACATGTGACTACAGACCCACAGCAATATGGTTGACTCTTAAAATGCCTTCTAAACTAGGGCAATTAGGGATGGGCAACAAATGCTGGCCTAGCCAGTGACGTCCACATCCCATAAACTGATTTAAAAAAAGTTCCAAAGTTGCACAACTGAGAAAAAAATAATCATCTCATCTTGGTCCTAAAAGGGCAGTCCCTAATTTTAAAAGTGTCCCCTAGTTCTGGACTCGCCCACAAGAGGAAACATCCTTTCGACGTCCACCTTGTCAAGGCCGTTTAGGATCATGTATACTTTAATCAAATCACCCCTCGCTCTTCTTAACTCCAGTAGAAACAAGCCCAGCCTGTCCAATCTTTCCCCTATAATCAGCACATTTTAAAATTTTGCTCTGTATTCCAACTCTGTAGTCCAAGTCATTAATATATAGTAAAAAAAAAATTGGTCTCAGCACTGACCCCTGGGGAAACAGCATTGTCTACCATCCTCCCAGTCTGAAAAATGACCATTTATCACCACTCATTTTCTGTCCTTAAGCCAAATTTTTAAAATCCAATTTCACATTGATCCTCTTATTCCATGAGCCTCAATTTTGTTAACTGGCCATTTATGTGGTACTTTGTCTAACACTTTCTAAAAATCCATGTAGACAATTCACTGCATTCCCTTCATTAACCTTCTCTGTTACTGTGTCAAGAAATTCAATTAGATTAGTCAGGCATGATCTGCCTTTTACAAATCCATGCTGGCTATCCTTAATTAACTCAATGTTCTCCCAAGTGGTTGTTAATTCTTTCCTTGAATTTTGTTTCTAAAACTTTGCCCACCACAGATGTCAGAATAACTGGTGTGTATTTGCTAGGACTTTCCTTACACCCTTTCTTGAATATGGGTGTCACATTAGCCACTGTCCAATCCTATGGCACTTCCCCTGTATCTAGAAAAATTGGAAGGTTATGTCAAGTCCTTTGGATATTTCCACCCCTACTTCTTTTAGCAATCCAGAATGAAAGCCATCTGGACCAAATGATTTATCCACTCTAAGCATAGCCAGCTTTTCCAGTCCTTCCTCTCGCAATTTTCACCTTATTCATTACTTCCACTATCTATATCTATCATGATATTGTCATGGACAGGGGAGAGATGGTAGGATGGATCCCCCCTTTTCTATCTTTCAACAGTCTGGAAACTGGTGTGTTTTAAAGGAGAAGTGTTTTAACCCCTTGAGTGTTGTAACTCTCAAGAACAGACAAAAGACTGATTTTATCGCAAGCTTAAAAAACAGGATGAATGTTTATTTCTCACCTGAATGTATTCACAATAACACACACACAGACACACACAAAGAGGATTACAAAAGAGGCACTTAGGTCTTAAAAGTCCAAAAATTCACTGTTATACTTGATGCTCTTGAGATGGAAGCTTGAAATCCAGGCTTGATGATTCCCTTTTGGTTCACTGAAGAAATTGAGGTTGGAAGTTTCCAACGACACATTCACAGTGGCTTACTGTTACAGCAGCAGGTTCCCAGCTTCACTCCAGTTGAGGTACAATCGAATCCCTGTAGCAAACATCTGATTTGGCTCTTCAAACTGGTAGGTAAAGGTTAGCCCCTATTCTCTGCCTGCTGGTGAAATTTAGGCGGGGTCCTCCTTTTGCTGGTGTGGATCTGTTCCTTCTGAATCTCCTTGTCTCCCAGACCGAGGCTGTTCTCAAAATATATGTTAATAAGCGTTGCTTATCAAAACCTAGTTTCTGTCAGGTAGCCATAGTATCTGTTTTCCATTATCTACACAAATGGTCCCAGATGACTTGGACGTTGACACACAATATGTTTGAGTTACACCCATTTGCATCTCCCTGTGATAGATTGGGTTTCTCCTAATTCTGTGGAGCTCCATTCAATAGCCAAGAATGCTGCAGCCCCATTGTGAACCAACTTCTGCAGTTATTTGGACAATGGCAGCAATTAAATCTGAAGGAAAGGTTTGTTGCATTTAACGCCTGCTCAATGAAATGTCCCAAAGACTATTTGCATTTTAATATTCTATCCAGACAAGCTGGCTAACTTTCAGCCTTTTGTAGGAGAGAGGTTACCTGACCTCTCAACTCCATTTTGTTTCAAAGCAGTTATCCATTCTTCATTTTGTTTTTAAAACTGAAGTATCCATTTTCCACAAATACATGAATATAATTGCGTGGGCATGACACCTCACCGCAAAATGAGGAAAAAATGAAATTGCTTGACATTTCACTTTTTCCTTGTTACATCACAGAAACAATAGTGAAAATGCACAATAGAACACACATTCGTTCGTATGCATTCCTCAGGGTCATTGTCACTAAGCCTTCCACAGCTTCCTGGTGATACATAACTTGTTTAAATCCTGGACAGATAATCTACAATTACATAGTTATTTCCCACAATATGCATAATTTTCAAGTTAAAAGGCTGAAGCAATACACTCCACCTGACCAGCCTTGCATTGTTGACGTTAAATTTCTCTAATAAAAGGATAATAGGTTGTGGTCAATGTATATTAATATCTCCCTGTGTCCGTTGCTGACATGTTGAAGAGGTAGTAGGAGTTCCGGAGCCTCTTTTTCCACGGTGGAGTATTTCCATAGGTGCTTACTTGATATTTTGGGAAAATATCCAATTGGTCTTTCAAATCTGAATCATCTTCCCTATATCACTCACATTAATAGCCCCTTCAATGGTCGGTTAAAGTGTGGGTTGTTAATACTGGTTCCTTTTGTTAGAATAGCCTTAATTATCTCAAAAGCCATCTGGCACAGTTCTGACCACACTATCTTGACATTTTTCTTTAACAAGTTGGTCAATAGTGCAGCTTGGGTGGTGTATTTGGAATGAATTTCCTATAAAATCCAAACATCCCCAGGAATTGCATATCTCTCCCTTGGTCTTGGGAATGGAAAAATCTATCAATGCTTGTACTCTCAGTGCCATTGGCAACAGTCAATCTTGACCTGCAACATGTCCTACGTGGGTTACCTTGGTGTTAACAAATTCGCTTTTGGCTAAATTTACTACTAAATTAGCATTTGTAAACTTTGAATAGTGCCCTTAGATGGTTTAGGTGGTCTTCCTAGGTGTCACTGTAGACTAGTAAGTCATCAATACACACAGCACATTGTGTAAGCCAGCTGCTATTTGATTCAAGGTGACTGGGGCACTCTTTAGTCCAAATGACATTACTTTGCACTGAAATAAACCATCTAGGGTAACAATAGCTCAGATGGTCATGGGTACTTGCCAGTACCCTTTTAATAAATCAATTTTGCTGATGTAAAAGGGGTTGCCCACTTGGTCAATACAATCTTCAATGCAAGGGAACAGGAACGAGTCCATTCGGGTCACTGCATTCATTTTTTGATAGTCAATACAGAGCCTTTTGGAACCATGCGGTTTAGGGACTAATATGATAGGATAACTCCAGCTGCTGTGACTGGGTTCAATTTTGTCATTTTCTAACATATATCAAATCTCCTCTCGAACTTGAATCAATTTACTGCAGCTCAGCTGAAATAGGTTTTGTTTTATAGGTGGGGTCTCCCTATGCCCATCATGAAGAGCCAAGGAAGTGCAACTTGGCTTGTCCTTACATAGTTCCTCAAACTGACCTAGGAGTTCTGCAATGTCTGTCCTCTGTCTGGCATTTAATTAAATGCTGTGTCTAACCCCCCTAATACTTCTGTGTCAGCTAGCTTCACAGTAGGGGGTTCAATCTATGAATTTTCTAGGCCTCCTCCCTCTAGCTCTTAATATCCTTTGTGTCCTCATCTACTCTAGCTGCTTGGCATATACATTTACCTGTTTGTCCTGTTCCCAACCAGAATATCTTTTTAACATGTTTATAATGTTTCCAGCTTTGAACCGGTGACCTTTCCTGATACCCACAACACTACAGAAAGACTGCTTAACATGATTATATGAAACAGCCATTGTTTCTTTCTCCATCCAGAGGTGTTGATGAGGTAATTTATTTTGCTGATCTTTTTGCCTATTGGTACAGGCCACTAAACCTGGGGCGGAATTTTCTGGATGGCGGTGGGGGGGCGTGGATTGGGAATGGGTGTGGACCCAATTGCCGCTTGTGATCGGGTCAGCGCAGCCATTTTACGTGGGTGGGCCAATTAAGTTCCGCCCACTGTACTTCACAACTCCCGCTGCATAGCAGGAGTGGGCGGTCGGCGGTGGGCGTGCTCAACCTGCCTGGTCCAATGGCGACCTAGCGGCCTGTATAAAGGAAGGCCTGGTGGCCTTGTAAAGGCTGCTCGCAATGACTGGGCAAAGGGCTCTGCAGAGGGGCAATAGAGGTGATGCAAGTCTGGAGGGTAGGTCATCGGGGCAGGCCAGGCTGAAGGGTAGGGTAGGTGGGGGGCCAGTGTGCCCCTTGTTTTTCTGATGACGGCCTTGTTGTCCTCCTCGAGGAGGTGGCAGCACAGCGGGAGGTGCTGGTTCCCCAGGCAGGAGGAGGAGGAGGAGGACCCCCAGATGACAAAACATGCCTGGGAGGAGGTGGGGGAGGTGGTGAGCTCCTGCGACATGGAGCGGCGCATCTGGATCCAGTGTCGCAAGCGCTTCAACAACTTGTTCCGCTCTGGAAGGATGAGGACAATGTTGGCATTGGTCACTTAACACAGAAGATCGGCTTTCCCCCTGGCTGCCCCTCACCCTCTTTCCCCCCCCCCCCCCCAAATCTGAGTGTAGTGACTGCATCGAATCATTGATGGCATGTGTCCTTCGCTGGGTGGGCCAGCAGATATTGCCCATGCCGAGGTCAGCCTGAGAGGTTGGTGTAGAAATGGGTTCTGCGCCAGCAGCATGTGGTATGCTGAGACCCACATTACTGTTCTGGGGGCAATCTGGAGGAGCTGTACTTAGGGGTTGTGCTTGAACTGCAGGACATGTCCAAGTCAGGGTGATGACATGCTGGGAGGGGAGCTTCAAGGTGGCGTGGCAACTAACCATCTGCTGCCCTCTGTGCTTCACGTGCTTGCACCTCCTTGCTATAGAAGGTTTGCCGAATGTGATGTAGGCAGCATGTGGCCAAGGGGGAGGTAGGGAACAGACCTAGATCTTTGTGAGAGTGTTCGGCAGCAGCGGGTGAGGAGGCACTGGAGCCCTAATATGTTCCACTCTGGTTGGGGTGGGCCGTCCGCGAAGAGGGTCCATGTACAATTTGCACAAATCAATGCTCTTCTCTCCTTTTCAGAAGAAGAATGCTCATAACGGGGCAGAGTGGATGAGGACTGGCAGAGGCCAGGCGCAGTTAGCCATTCTCAGCCAGTTTGAGCAGGAGGCCCTGGATTTGGAGAGATGCCATGTCCCCAGGTCCACTGGTGGTGAGGCTGTGGTGCCATGGCCAGGTATGTATGCCCAGCATTGAGGTCAGCATTGTCCTCCAGTAGCCATAGCAGTGCTGAATGTTAAGTGATTTAATATTGCAACATGGCTTGACCATTGGTTATGGAAGGATGAATGCATAATGATACAGGGTATAGGGATGCACATTGTCATTGTCTCCACGTAAACTGATCCAATGTCCTTGTTCTTCCTTTCAGCATCAGCACAACAGGGCTGGGAGGAGGAGCAGCAGAGGGCTCCTCTCAAACCTGAGTGCCCTGAAGTCTCACCAGCTTTATTAACAAGGCCCTTAGTTACTGGTCCTAACCTGGAAGATTTTGCACATAGGCACCAAGAATGGCTTGCCCTGGAGGTCCATCTGTGGTGTGCTAGTTGAAGGTCATTGGATTAAAGCCTCCCTGGTGTCCCTGCCTGCCTGGAGTATGCCCGGGTCAGTGTCAACCCCCTCAGCATTTCCCTGTGCGTGCTCATCATCGGACTCACTGCTGGACTCGTGTGGAGCCACAGCCACTGCATCTACATCTTTGTCGTCTACAGCGTCCCCCCTTTCCAGTGCATGTGGAGAGTGCAGCAAGCAACCACTATCACCGACACACGATCTGGGGGTACTGGAGTGCACCCCCTGAGCGGTCCAGGCATCGGAAGCACATCTTGCGAAGACCAATGGCTCTCTCCACCACAGCCCTTGTGGAGGGATGTCTCTCTATTGTACCGCTGCTCAGCTTCTGTTCTTGGATGGCAGAGAGGCGTCATGAGCCACCTTCTGAGGAGATAGCCCTCATTACCCAGCAGCCAATCATCAAGCTGAGCCAGAGTACTGAAGAGCCCTGGCAACTGGGAGTGTCTGAGGAAGTAAGTGTCGAGGGAGCTGCCTGGGTACCTTGCACAGGCTTGTAGAATCTGCATCCTGTGGTCACACACTATCTGTACGTTCATGGAGTGGAAGCCCTTCCTGTTGACGAAGGCACTGGGCTCACCGGCTGGCGCCTTGATGGCCACGTGTGCAGTCTATTGCACCCTGGATATGGGGGAAGCCAGCAATCATCGCAAAGTCTCTAGCTCGCTGTGTCTGGCTTGCTTGGTCCCAATGGAAGTAGATGAAGGTCAATACCTGTCTGAACAGAGCGTCTGTAACCTGCTTGACACAAGTGTGGACAGCTGATTGGGAGACTTCGCAAAGATAATCCACCGACCCCTGGAAGGAGCCAGAGGCATAGAAGTTCAGGGCAACTGTGACCTTTAGAGCCAATGGCATGGGGTGCCTGCCCACACAGTTAGCGGTGATCTCAGGCCCAATCATCTGACAGATATAGGTGACAGTCTCCCTTGAGAGACGGAGCCTCCTTCGGCACTGCACTTCAGACATATTGAGATAGCTGCTTCTCCGCCTGTATACCCTGGCAGCAGGATAGTGGCATCTTCTGTGGCCCCTTCCACCTTTGTCTACATCTTGGCCCTGTGCCCCTTGTGCCTGTGCCTGTCCTCCCAAAGGTGGCTCCCCTGGAGGCTGAATGTGCACTCCTGGCCTCCTCCCTTCTAGCCCTCCCTTCCTCCTCAGGAGGTGCCTCCTGTGGAGAGTTCAGCTCCCATTCCCAGGCTATGGGAAGGCTTCCTGAAACCTGCAGGCCCAAAAATGATTCTTCACTGCAGAGTGCTGACCTGCAGGTTGAGAGTCCAGCCCAAGCAGATGGTATCCGTTTTGAAGTATTGCACATCACACAGGCAAGTTTCAAAAACTTTGAAAAACAAATACTTTACTGTGCACACTCGCGACCCCAGTGAGCCCTCTTATCCCACCCGTGGATAAGATTTATACAAATGTGTCCAACCCACCTGCCCGTTGTACTCGTGTGCCGACCTGAAGATTGCACGGGTGCCGAAAAATCAGCATCGATTGGTGAGTCAAGGACCTTAAGTGGCTCTTAAATTAATGGTGGGCGCGTAGTGGATATCATTGCGCGCCTGCCCAACGAAATATCGCGATGGCACGTGGTGACGTTAGGACACTCGCCCGACATCACCGCGCATTATTTTACGTGCGGACATATAGGCCCGCCCCCTCACGCCAATGCAAAAATTCTTCCCCTGCCTTTCAGAGGTTTGCCTGGTACCAGTAACAGCACTAGGACCTGATCCCCTGGTTTAAATGTTCGAGCTTCAGTATGCCCATTTTCCTGCCTTTTCATGATCTGCTGAGAGACTTTCAGCTATTCTTTAGCCACAGCACATGCGTTAGTGAGTCGTTCAAGGAAGGCAGACACATAATTTAACAATGAGGTTTCCTCCCTTTGAAACAGGAATTCTTCCTTGATCAGTTTAAGTGGTGCTCTTACCTCATGTCCATACACCAGTTCGAATGGACTGAAGCCCATTGCTTCATATGGTGAATGTCTAGTGGTGAATGACAGGATCTAAGCCTTTATCTCAATCATGGGGATACTCATAGCAGTCGGGTCAGATCATGTTTTTCAGGATTTTATGAAACTGTCCCAGATCCCTCTATGACAGTGGGAATATGCTGAGGACTTTAATGTTCGATGCCAAGGCTACGCATAACCTTCTGAAATAAACAGAACATAAAATTTGAGTCTTGATCCAATTTTAACTCTTTAGGCAGCCTGTAATGGTTGAAAACCTGGAGCTCCTCAACAATGGATTTGACTGAAATTTTCCATAGGGGATGGCTTCTGGGAATTAGGTGGCCATATCCGTAACTGTTAGAAGGTATTGATACCTACCCTATTTTTGGAAGGGTCCCACATAATCTACCAGAATTCTGCTAAAGGGTTCATCAAATGCAGGGATAGGGATTAGTGGGGTGGATTTAATTGTAGGTTGTGATTTCCTAACAATCTGACAGGACTGGAAAGTTCTGCAAACTACAACCACATCTTTGTGGGGGTGAGGCCAATAAAAAGGCTGGTTTATCCATGCCTGGGTCTTTTGGATACCCACATGCTCAGCCTTTGAGATTTTGTGGGCAATCCAAAAGATTTCCCAACAATATCTAGGAGGAACTACAATTTGGTAAACCACCATCCACTCTTCCTCTACAGGTCCTTGAGGAGCTCTCCACTTCCTCATCACTGCCCCATTTTTTAAGTAGTAGCACTCAGGGACCCCTTCTGCGTCTGCCTCAGAACAGGCAGTCTGCCATACATTTTAAGTCTGGGTCTGCATGTTGGGCCTCAATTAAGGATGGTCTGTTGAATACCTCCTTCTGTTCATTTAAATCTACAAAACAAGTTTCAGACAGCCCGACCACAGGACCATCTGACTGAGGTGCTGGGTCAGCTCCCTCTGGTGGAGCTTGCTTAGCCACACACACAGTCAGGTAATATACCAGGGATTTCCTCCTGCAACTGTTCCATCTTGCTGACCTCATTTGGCTGATCTAAGACTATTGGGGAAGATATCACTCTATCCCTGCTAAATCATTACCCAGAAGCAAGTCTACCCTATCCACAGGCAAAGCAGGGACAATCCCTACTGTAACCAGTTCAGAAACTAGGTAACACTCTAGCTGGACCTGATGAAAGGGTACAAGCATAAACCCATCTTCAATACCTTTACTGGAACTTTCACATTCACTGCACTTTCTGGTTGGAAAGTCATGTCTTTATCCAGCATTAATGATAGGGTGGTCCCAGTATCCTTGAGCAGGATAATGGGCTTGATTGCCTCATTAGAAGGTGCAGGACCACCTTTCCTTTAAATAGAAAATCCATGTAACCCTCCTGGATTTTGTATGATTCTACTGCACTCATGGTTGTATTCCTGGAGGGCTCAGTCACTGTGGTTAGGGTCACAGACTTGTTCACTGTGCCACCTGTGAGGGCACACTTACCTGGACTGGCCTGGTGAACACCAATAAAACCCATTGGTTTCCCCTTGAGCCTCCAGCAATCAGCTTTCTTGAACCTTGTTTATTACAGTTAAAAATGCAGTCTTTCAGGAATTATTCCTACCTTCCTTCTGAATCTGAGGAGGGTTCCCTGTGTTCTCGTTTTTATTCTCCCTTTCACTGCCACCCCATTGCCTATTATTCTCCACTTTGTGTTCCTGGACCTCAGGGGATTATTAGGGAATGATTTTGTGTATGAATTCATAATTATCTGCTTTTAGTGCAGCATCCTCTTGAGACACTTTGTTTCTTCATATGGAATCTAATATTAACTGTTTATAAATTCTTCTAAAGAATCATCTGTATATTTTCATAAGAGAGGTCTAATTTTAGAGATCTAACCCAGGGATCAAAAGCCATGTGTTTCTCTTTCTCAAGTTCAATGTAGGCCTGGGCCACCCTAAATTTTTGATGGTATATCTCAGGTACTAACTCATATAGATTTAAAATGGCAGTTTTAGCCTGTTCATAATCTACAGAGGTCTCCTCTGGTAACATGGAGTATGCTTCACGGGCTCTCCCAAGTAATTTGCCTTGCAAAAGGAGGGTCCAAGACTCTTTTGATTATTTTAACCCCTTAGCAATTTTCTCAAAAGAAATAAAGTAGGATTCAACCTCCTCCTCATGAATTTTTGGCACTACTCATGATCTGTTGCCTGTTTAATGTCTTAGAGGCTAATGTTCTAGCCATTCCTTAGCTAATTCCCCAGGGCAATGCCTTGACCAATCAGATTAAAGCTGCCTGGTTTGAATTTAAACAAAGCTTGGCAGTTAACTGTCAGTCATCAGTTAACTGATGTATTCTCCATGGCAACGCCTCTACTAATCAGAGTCCACTTGCCAACCAATCAGCACTCTCTTCTCATAAACTAGAAATTGTTCTTACCTTTTTATTTGGTATTCTTGCGAATGTCCTGATGAGTGTAAGATGAAAAGCACAAATCTTTTTTCAGCACTACTCAAGTTCTGTACTACCAAACGACTATTTGAATACTCATGTTCTTCACTCCCTTCATCTGAGAGGTCATATGTGCAGGTTCAGGTCATTATCCTAGACCAGGCTTGTCCAACTGGTGGCCCATTGACTGCAATGCAGCCTGAAAAGCCCCTCTACATGGTCCCCGGAGCCACTTTTCAAAAGCCAGTAAGACAGGCCAATAAGTTCAAAATGAAAGATGAAATTCATGGTTTTGAATGGGGACTGCTCCTCCAATCATAGGCTGTTCCATTCCCACATGAGGCACAAAAACAGTCTTAGATTGGAGAAGCAGCAACACCGGTGGCAGTGAGTGTGCTGAGGGCTTCTAGGCCTGAGGGATGCGAAGGTGTGGTGGGGGCCAGAGCCAAGGGAAACGGGATTGGGCCTGAGCCGAGCGAAGGCACGGTGCGGACTGGGGCTGGGGGAAGTAAAGATGTGGTGGGGGCCAGGCCTAGGTGAAGTGAAGGAGCGGCAGGGGCCAGGCCTGAGGGAAATGAAGATGTGGTAGGGGCCAGGCCTGGGCCTGAGGGAAGTGAAGGAGCAACAGGAGCAGTGAGTGAGGAATGAGTGTGTGTGGGTGTGGGAGGGCATGGGGCGGGGGGGGGGAGGGGGGGCGGCGGGGGGTTGGGAGGGGGGGGGCGTGGAGTGGAACTATGTGTACACAGGTGGAGTGGAAAGTTGTGTGCATGCGGGGGAAGGAGGGGGTGTGTGGTCAGGGAGGGAACAGGTGTGCACGTGTCTGCCTTACCCACAGTCTCAGGTTTCTCACTCACTGTAACCTCACAGTGGGTGATTGTGAGTGAGTGAACACCCTGAGACTGGGAGTGAGCTGGACACACGCACACACACACTGACCCTGTCACACTCTGGCCATTTTTATTATTAATCTTTTTAACTTAACAATTTATTGCTACGACATTGCTTTAATTTTGCTTGACAATTGTTTCTTTTCTTAATACAGCAACTTTCTTTTTGAAATTCAGTTTAAAGTTGTGCCAAACCTTATCTTTCTGAAGTTTGCTCATTGGTCCCTTGGGTGAGAAATGTGGCCCCCCAAGCGAAAGGGTTGGACAAGCCTGCTCTAAGCCCACTGTACCCCAGCCACAGGCTACCTCAGGCAAGGCCTCTTCCTTGGAAATTGAAGCTGGAATCTATGCATTGCTGCAGACTTGACAGGGTATCCAAAATCAAGATTCTGGCAAATAGGTTTTATGTAGACTGGATTTTCTACTAGCAATATCTACCAAAAAATACATTTAACAATGAGATGCAGGATAGAAAATGAATCAAGGGTTTGTGATGAGGTACTGTAGCACAATTACATAGCCATTGGCATATCCTATGTAATCCTATTTGGCCATTCCAGTCCATGCCGACATATATGCTGCACTCGAGCCTCTCCCATCTTTCCTCAACTAAATCCAACATAGTATCATTTTAATATCTATTCCCTCTTCTTACATATGTTCTTAGTAATGTTAAAAAGACAAGTCTTAAGGCTTTGTGCCTTAACGCGGGGAGCATTCGCAATAAAGTGGATGAATTAACCACACAAATAGATGTAAACAGGTATGATATAGCCGGAATTGCGGAGACATGGCTGCAGGGTGACCAGGGATGGGAACTGAACATCCAGGGGTATTCAGTATTTAGGAAGGACAGACAAAAAGGAAAAGGTGGAGGAGTTGCATTGCTGGTTAAAGAAGAAATTAACGCAATAGTGAGGAAAGATATTAGCTCCGACTATGTGGAATCTGCATGGGTAGAGCTGAAAGATACTAAGGGGTAAAAAATGTTAGTGAGTGTTGTATATAGACCCCCAAACTGTAGAGGTGATGTTGGGAATGGCATTAAACAGGAAATTAGAGATGCATGCAATAAAGGAACATCTGTAATTATGGGTGACTTTAATCTGCATATAGATTGGGCAAATCAAATTAGTAACAAAACCATAGAGGAGGAATTCCTTGAGTGTATACAGGATGTTTTTCTGGACCAATACGTTGAGGAACCAACTACAGAACAGTCCGTTCTAGACTGGGTATTATGTAATGAGAAAGGAATAATTCGCAATCTAGTTGTGTGAGGCCCCATGGGGATGAGCGCCATAATATGATAGAATTCTTCATCAAGATGGAGAGTGATGTAGTTGATTCTGAGACTAGGGTCCTGAATCTTAATAAAGGAAACTACGGTATGATGGGCGAGTTAGCTATGATGGATTGGGAAATGTTACTTATAGGGATGACGGTGGAGAGGCAATGGCAAATATTCAAAGAGCGCATGGGCGAACTGCAATAATTGTGTATCTCTGTCTGGCGCAAAAGTAAAGCAGGAAAGGTGGCCAAACCATGGCTTACAAGGGAAATTAGAGATAGTATTAGATCCAAGGAAGAGGCATATAAATTGGTCAGAAAAAACAACAGACCTGAGGATTGGGAGCAGTCTAGAATTCAGCAAAGTAGGACCAAGGGATTGATTAAGAAGGGGAAAATAGAGTACTAGAGTAAGCTGGCGGGGAACATAAAAACTGACTGTAAAAGTTTCTATAGGTATGTGAAGAGAAAAAGATTGGTGAAGTCAAATGTAGGTCCCTTACAGTCAGAAACAGGGGAATTTATAATGGGAAACAAAGAAATGGCTGACCAACTAAATACATACTTTGGTTCTGTCTTCATAAGGGAGGACACAAATAACATACCAGAAATGTTGGGGAACACAGGATTTAGTGAGAGGGAGGAACTGAAAGAAATCAGTATTAGTAGGGAAATGGTATTGATGGGATTGAAGGCCGATAAATCCCCAGGGCCTGATAATCTACATCCCAGAGTACTTAAGGAAGTGGCCCTAGAAATAGTAGATGCATTGGTGGTCATCTTCCGAGATTCTATAGACTCTGGAACTGTTCCTACAGATTGGAGGGTAGCTAATGTAACCCCACTACTTAAAATAGAAGCTTGGGAGTAGATTGATGAAGGGGAGCCAGTGGTTGTGGTTTATTTGGACTTTCACAAGACTTTCAACAAAGTCTCACATAAGAGATTAGCATGTAAAATTAAAGCACATGGGATTGGGGGTAGTGTATTGAGATGGATAGAAAACTGGTTGGCAGACAGGAAACAAAGAATAGGAAGAAACGGGTCTTTTTCCGAATGGCAGGCAGTGACTAGTGGGGTACCACAGGGATCGGTGCTGGGATCCCAGCTATTCACAATATATATTAATGATTTAGATGAGGGAATTAGATGTAATATCTCCAAATTTGCATATGACACAAAGCTGGGTGGGAGGGTGAGCTGTGAGGAGGATGCAGAGATGCTTCAATGTGATTTGGACAAGCTGAGTGAGTGAGCAAATGCATGGCAGATGCAGTATAATGTGAATAAATGTGAGGTTGTCCACTTTGGTAGCAAAAACAGGAAGGCAGATTATTATCTGAATGGCTATAAATTGAGAGAGGGGAATGTGCAACAAGACCTGGGTGTCCTTGTACCAGTCGCTGAAGGTAAGCATGCAGGTGCAGCAGGCAGTAAAGAAGGCAAATGGTATGTTGGCCTTCATAGCCAGAGGACTTGAGTACAGGAGCAGGGATGTCTTGCTGCAATTATACAAGACCTTGGTGAGACCACACCTGGAATATTGTGTGCAGTTTTGGTCTCCTTATATGAGGAAAATGTTCTTGCTATAGAGGGAGTGCAGCGAAGGTTTACCAGACTGTTTCCTGGGATGGTGAAACTGACATATGAGGAGAGATTGAGTCGGTTAGGATTATATTCGCTGGAGTTCAGAAGAATGAGGGGGGATCTCATAGAAACCTATAAAATTCTAACAGGACTAGACAGGGTAGATGCAGGAAGGATGTTCCCGATGGCGGGTGAGTCCAGAACCAGGGGTCACAGTCTGAGGATACGGGGTAGACCATTTAGGACTGAGATGAGGAAAAATTTCTTCACCCAGGGAGTGGTGAGCCTGTGGAATTCATTACCACATAAAGTAGTTGAGGCCAAAACATTGTATGTTTTCAAGAAGGAGTTAGATATAGCTCTTGGTGTGAAAGGATATGGGGAGAAAGCTGGAGCAGGTTATTGAGTTGGATGATCAGACATGATCATGATGAATGGTGGAGCAGGCTCAAAGGCCAGAATGGCCTACTCCTGCTCCTATTTTCTATGTTTCTATGTTTATCTAACCTCCCCTTAAATGCACCTATACTATTTGCTTTGACCACTCTCTGAGCAACTTTTTCACCATTCTGTTAACACAATTCCAAGGTTCAACTTCTACCACAGTCTTTTACTTGTTTTGATATTATGGTTGGTAATGATTTTCTAGTAGTAATGACAATGAAACTGTCAGCATTCACCATCATTACTACTTGGAAACTGACAGCAATTTCTAGGGTCTGTACATGTACAGTTAAAAACAGAAATCCAGGTGTTACTGTCAGTGATACTTCAATTCTCCATAAGGTGAGTTGTTGAGGACCCCCAAACTGCAATCAAGTAGAAAACACTAAATTGTTGGAGACTTGCACATTATTACTGGATTCATTGTAATACAGCAGGCATGTTGCAACAGAACAGAAGAAAATATGTAGTGTATGTACAAACTGAACTATGTAGACTGATGACAACATAATTAAAACGCTAATGAGATGATCTCATCTGAAAGTGTGCAACTTGGAGTTTTAGATCATATTCTTTTGGACAATTTTTATTTTTAATGACTGGAGATCTGTTAATTGATTTTTTTCAAGCATAATATACTGAGTGGGTTTTATGTAAGTAAATTATTAATGAGGTTCAGGCACAGTGACTAGAGATAAGTTTACTATGGATGTGTTGATCCACATTTAGATTAGAAAGTAATTTAACACACTAATGGTTAAGTCAGCTCCTGAAATGAGTTGTCTTGTAAATGATGCACCAGAATATTAAATGAAGAATATTGCATATAATTCTTTTGTGTAGCAGCAAAAGTAAGTTATTGTTTTTACACCATGAACATGGCCTCACAAATCATGAATAATACTCTTTGAATGAAATGTTCTGACGAGATATTTTGAGTCTGGACTCAAACAGCACTGGAGTAAAAGGGTCAAACTCTGCAGAAAATATTGGAAATGCACAGCAGGTCCGTCAGCACCTGAAAAGAAATATATAATTGGAGATGTTTTGTCAGATCCCTGGTATGTATCACTGCAATCGCAAAAATAATGATCCAACAATTATTTGCAGTAATCTTAAAGCAGACATTCTGACATCATATGACTTCCACGGCATCAACATCCCATACTAAAGGTCAGGATAGAATATGGAAAATATTTCATGAAGTAAGGACCTTGCTTTAACCCACCAAGAACTGCAACATCGTTGATTATGCGTTCGGGTAATTTAACTTTCAGACAAGCCTTTAAAATGGCATCCAACACTGCTGCTCAAAACAGACAGGAGGCTGTTTCAACCCCTCAAGAACCGGTTTGTAACTTTCAGGGGGCAATTGGATACACGTACATGACGTATGCCAAATTTACTATTTACGGACACTTAGAAGCCTAAGTGGTCCATAAAGGAACTCCTGAAGATATCGCCAAAAATATAAGCTTTATTTTTCATTTTTAAAAGACATTTGTGGGGTCAGGAGAGCAGGAGCCCTCCTGCAGGTTCCACAAGTACCTTCCAGCCCAGCAGCAGCTGGGTCCATCCCCCTCTGACACCTGATGCCCACTCCACCGCCTAACAGACCATACCTGCCAACCAGTTGCGCATAGAAGCCGGCTGATTTTCCTCCTCAGACTGTTGAGCTGCAGCAGGGCTTCTGTTTGATGTGTGCAGCACTTTGAGACAAGGCTGATAAAGTTCAAATCTGAAAACAATTCAGTCCTCCTGACTGCCTCATTGGACAGGCACCATGGATGCATCACCAATATTGTTGCCATTTGAGACTCAACCAGCACTATGGGTGTATAGTAATGATAAAGTTCACTCAGAAAAGTATTCACAGCAAAATAATTATGTTCCTGAATTTCATCTGCAAAAAGCTCCCAATGTAAATAGCATTTTGTATATTTTGTCACTGTAAATCACTAGTCTTGGTAATATATTATCCATTGCAAAGTTAACCTGCCATAAAACAATATTTTCTTCACCTCATTGTGAACTAACTCATGGCAGTTCCATTAGAAAGTACGCAGAAGTCAAGCCATGTTACAAGTTAATATTGTTGTGGATCGCTGGTCTACAATTGAATTTTATTTCTTTTAGTAGGAATACAATTTTTTGGTGTGTTTTGTGAATTAAAATTGAGGCAAGGAATTGATTGCAATACCTGTTCCATAACCTTTACAGTGCATTGTCGGTATCTTATAGTGAGGATTGACTGTGTTAGCAATTTTATTTTAATTTTAACAAGGTGAAGTATTAGATATTTGTACCTTTAACTGATAGCACTAGATTCTCCTTCCATTGACCAGGTAATGCTACAGTTGGACTTCTGCGCATGCATATGACTCTGCTGATAACCTGCTTGGTTGTCCTCTTGATGCTGCTATTATCAATGTAGGATAGGCAAGGAGTCATAAAACTGCTCCTTATTGGGTTACTGCTACTAGGACTCTGAGAAATGCATCTGAACTCCAAAATAAATTCACTGCTTAAAATAATTTTTGAGTATCTATGACTTTTTTGGAACATTATCTTTGGAGTACAGGCTCTTTTAATAATTTTTTTGCTAATTACATATGTCATAGCAGATTTGATGGTATGGTTGCTCGATGTAGATAATACATGATAAAAGCACAGGTTGTGATATAATCAACGTAAATGTTACTTATTGATAATTTTAATCTAATTTTCAGAAAAGCACACAGTAGTATTCTGAGAGTAACCAGTCTTGTAAGTTGGGTGCAAGCCAAGATGTATGTCTCTCATTACAAAATCCTTCATTTTTCCAAAAATTTTGTAGTGTTGAGGATTTGTGCTCCAGTACTCCTGTTTGTGTCGTCCATGTAATGTTTTCACAAATAAAAGACTAGAATATTTTCTGCAGAAATGAATATTTGATCTTTGGCCATATATTATAATAGTATGAAAATAGTCCACTGGTTTTAAATATTTGCTACTCTTTAAAATAATATTTTAGCTCCTTTTGATCCTCTTTAATTATGGAAAAATTGGTGGAAGATTATAATCTTGATTTCAAGATATATACATTAACATATAAATGCATAGTGAAGCTTTCAAGTAAACTAGATGTTTTGGACCTAACAGTCAGTTGAAACCCTAAACAGAAAAATTAACAGATCAGAGGAAAAATTTCGTTGTAATATAAGTCACAAAAATAATGGTGCAAAAGGAGATGAAAATATATGGGGAGGTTCAGAAATATTTGGTTTTATGAAGAACAGATTGAAGGAAATAGAAGGGACAGAAGGGAAAAGAGCAATGCTTGGAATGTTAAAACCTCACGTGTGATTGAACTGTTTGCTTTAGCTGGACCACAATCTGACCTAATGGAAATTACTTTTCACAAGTTAACATTGTAAGTAAATTATTTGGAGCCTTCACTGATTAGCTGCAAAGGTTAATGGAACTGATAATAAGTATAAGGCTCTGCAGTAGAGGGATTTACTTCTGTTTCTATGGAATGAGGCTCTGCTACAACAATAATTGAAACAAATGGAAATTTTGACAAATAGACACTGAAATAAGAGGATTACAGCACTGATTTGCAAATGTCCAATATCTAGTCTAAAACAGTTGACTGTGTTTCGTTAAGATGAACAATTAAAATGAATGCAATGTATTTACTTCTTCATCTGATAACAAAAACACTGATTTAGGACAAATTTTCTTAAAGGAATATTGTGTAGCAGAAAAAGTAAGTTATTGTTTTTACACCATGAACATGGCCTCATAAATCATGAATAATATTCTTTGAATGAAATGCTCTGATGAGATATTTTGAGTCTGGACTTAAACACCATTGGAGTAAAAGGGTCAAACTCTGCAGAAAATATTGGAAATGCACTGCAGATCCGTCAGCACCTGAAAAGAAATAAATAAATGGAGATGCTTCTAATTCAGTTTTCAAATATATAGGAGTGAATTTTGTTGCTGTCAGCAGCACATTAGCACTTTAACAGTACATAAATGATGCAGGAAACTTTCTTTAACAGGGAAATACAAGTTATTTTCACTTGTTACCATTGTGCACCTTTAAAATGCTTTCTCCCGAGTTCCCGCATGCTTTTTGAGCCTATTACCGCTCTCCACTGCATATGCTAGATGGAAGAATAGTGGCACAGCAGCTGTGAGTTTCCTGAGTTTACGTTGCTAATGTACTCTGAGTAAATTTAACAGGGATGTATAAGGCACTGCTCTTGTTTTAAAGCAGAATGAGGAGTCTCTGAGGCAGAAGAGTTTGGAGAGTTTAAACATTGATTTCTACTGTTTGGAAATGCTTTTTGAAGCATTTTTATTTGGACATATCACCTGAAATATCTGCATCTGCATTTTATTACTTCTCACAGGGTCAGCCCATGGAAGATTTTTGGACCTGTCAGCCCACTGTCTGGGCATCTCAGGAATAAGTACTACATTTCCATTGTGTATACCTCTGGATACCATTGTAATGGAAAGGCTGGAGCAACACAGGATAGAGTTCAGGAAAGTCAGATACCATTTCTGGAAGATGCAACCTGCCAGATGTTACTCCCACCATTGAACGTACAGGCAGCACAGATCTTATACCGATCTTTCTGAAGAGCTCTGCATAAGTAACAGCACTTCTGTCATGAATGTAGACCTTTATAAGATGGATATGTTTAAACTGTCATCTTTAATTCAAGGTAAGATGGATAAGTGGAGAGGGGCACGTAAACCTCCTACTAGTTCTGCCCAGAGACGAGCCCATGTGACTTCAGACTAGTTCTGCCTGGTGATAAGCCTCTTTTGACCAGATTATTATGGGGACAGAGACACAGACTGAAACTTACTGAAAGCATATTAACATCTGGGCACAAAGGAAAAGGCAGCTGGCCTTACTGTGCAGGCTCACAGACCCCCAGAGTCAATCAGGCCGAGTTTGGAAAAGATAATTTACAACATGTACTGCTGTGCCAAGCAGAAGAAAAGGACTGCTTTTGGGTTAATCACCATGCGAAGGGTTGGTCAGGACAGAATCTATGAGTAGAATTTTTAGCTCGGCGGGTGGGCATGCGCCCGACCCACTTGAGCCTAAAATGACACGAGTTGATGTCAGATGAGTGTCCCGACGTCAATGTGCAATCGCACAATATTTCGTTCGGCGGGCATGAGTCAGAGTTGGCAACATGCCCACTGACAATTAAAAGGCCTGTTAAGGCCATTAAATTGTCAATTAAGTTGAATTTTTCACTGCCCGTCCAACCTTATGGTTAGTGGGCAGGCGACAAAGTCAAGCGACCTTTGCACTTTTTAGGAAACCTCATCCATGGGTGAGATGAGGTTTCCTAAAGCAAATAAAAGTAAAATAAAACTTAACCGGCCCACCAGCGTGAAATCGCGATTGGCGGTTGGCTTCCCGACCACCCATGGCTGCCCCCTTCGAGCCTGCCTGACATGGGTGAAATTCTGCCCTGTGTTCAAGGAAACAATGATTGTGAAAAGTTGGATACCACAAAGTCACCAGAGGGAACCTATTTGATTATGTTCCCAAAGAGTTGAGTGAAAAGGACTTGGTTTAAAAGGACACCAGCATATTCACCTTGATGAAGCAGGGAAAAGGGACCCATTAACCTTGAAAGAAGTTCAAACTTGAGACTACAAGCTACAGAGGGTGGAGTATAATGTACAAATATGGCAATGGTTTTTCTGTTGTGTTAGGAAGTTAAAGAGGAGGTATCTTTTCTGTAATTTAGTGTATTAGTTCCTACTTTGTAATGTTTACTCATATGTTGATTTTAGTTCGTTACAGTAAAAGTTTTAAAATGTGAAATTTTGCTTTGTGATCCTTTGAGTTCGTCACTGGGAAATTCATATCTTTTCTTAAAAGTTATCGATCTCTACAGGGATTGTATCACTTCACTGAAGAGTTCCGAACTCTGATGGTCCCAACTTTATATGGAGCCACTAACAATCGGCCTCCGACTGCCATTTCACACTGGCAGGCCAATTGAGGCTCGCCTAGCATGAAGTGTGGCTCTGCCCTGGTTGGGAAGGGCCAAGCAGGGGCAGGCCCAATGGCGACCGGGTGGCCGGTTTAAAAGTGGCACAGGCAATCCTGGAAGGCTGTCACGGAATGACATCTCCTCTGCGTTTCCAAACCGTGGTTATGGAGTCGAGTATGGCTGGACACGACAGACAGGAGGGCAGGTTGGGTGGGCATTTACACCCACCCCCCCAACTTTTCCGTCAAGTGCCTCGCTATCCTCCTGGAGAAGGTGGCTGCCAGGAGGGATGTCCTTGTCCCAAGAGGGCATGGGAGGAGGAGGCAGCTCGGGTGAGCAGCCACAATGTGGTGCGACGCATATGGGTGCAGTGCTGGAAGTGCACTCAGGAAGGGTGAGTAACATGTTGGCATGGGTCAGTGTGCAGAAGTGTTAAGGTCTCACTGTTCCCCCCTCCCCACCCCTCCTCCCCATGGACATCGGGTGCTAGAGTCTGAGTGCCAACTGTCAATGATGCTGGAGCTGGCCAAGGAGGTGATCCCTGGCCACTTGGACTGAGTGCCTTGTGGTTTAAAGGCCATGACTCAGATGTGCCCTGGGAGGTGTTCCTGAGCTGGGGTTGGCCAGGCTGCAGTGGTGCTGCATGTAGAGAGTGGACTAATCAATGCTTCACTGTTCTTTCAGGAGAAGACAAACCATAACCAATCAGAGAAAGCACATTCAGGCAGAGAGCAGCCCAACCTCCCCAACCTCCTGCTGCTTAGCAGGTTCAAGCAAGATACCCTGGAGCTCGAGAGCCAGCACGTTCCCTGTGCAACCAGGCGTGGAGAGGCGGGGGTGCCAGCCGAAGGTGAGAGTGCAGTGCACAGAGGTGAGAGTTTTGGATTGTGCAACCATTCTAGCGTAGTCTCTTCACTGATGTGAGCCTCGAACCTGGAGTCCCCATTGATCATTGGAAGATGAGGGCACCATGATGCAGATCTTTATTGTCTCACCTTTGTGCCTGGCAGGCGCGATGGCAGTGTAATGACTTTAATTAATGACATATCCTTGTTCTACTCTTTAGGTTCGGCAGCAGGTATTCCTTCTGCAGGACCACCCCTGACACTGGAGGAGCACCGAGCTTCTTTTGCACCTGCTTCCCACCCGCTCTCTGAAGCAGGCACCAGTGCAGATACCAGCACCTTGGTGGGCATTGGTTCGGTGGCTAGTGTCTTGGTGCACAGAGGTGAGGGCATTTCACAATCACTTTAGGTGCAGGTAGAAGCAGAGAGTGCCCAGGGTGTCGGCAGCTGGAAGGCTGCTGGAGACGAGGACGAAGCTCAGTCGAAGGTAGATGATGAGCCTCTGGAGTCGTCCATTAGGCGGCAGATGCTGGATGTCCAGCGAGATGTGCAGGAGGATCTGGCAGAGATCCAAGAGGGTATGCGTGCTATGGTCTCTGTTGTGGAGGAGTCCCTGCGGAGCATGAACACTGCATTGATCCTCACACTGTCCCCTCCATTGAGAAAGTGGTGACTCTCATGGAGACACAGCTCCAGGAGCAGAATAAGGGGTTCCTGGGGTTGCACTCAGACCTGCAAGCCCTCAGTGCCAGTGTGGGAGATGGGTAAGGCACCCAGTATCCCAGCTAGGTGTTTGTCCATCAGTGGTGAGCAGGGAGGTCCAGAACAACCTCAGGTTGGCTCATGAGCTGTTTGTCATCTTTGTGGGCTCCTCTCAGGGCACTCTGGATGACGGCAGCAGCTCCTCTGCCCCGTTGCCAGTGACTGTGGCATCAGATGAGGCTGCGATGACTGGGGAGATGCCAGCCGTGGCCAGAGGATGACTGCCAAGGTCATTGAGGCCATCAGGGCAGCAGAGTCAGCAGGTTCTCTCCAATGCCGGTGCCAGCGAGGTGGGTGTGCACAAAAACACACCACTCGCAAGAGTAAGTTAAAGGCACCTGCGGGACATAAAACTTGCCCCAGGTTTTACATCAATGAGTATGAAAATGAGCAAATTCAGGAATTCTCTGGTGGCTAGCTGAGGCTTCAAAATGTTTCTAATGGTGTAGCAGTTGCATAATATGAAATCCACAGCCCATAAATTTGGTAGAGATCAGTAGACCTGGAGAACATTCTAACTTAAATCTGAAACTCGTGCAGAACTATTCAAATACAAATCTGCTTAATAGAACGCAGTGACTTGTTTGTTTGGATGATAATCTCTGCTGGACAAAATCCAAACTGAATGATTTGTTTCATTTGAACTGGATCTGAACTTTATAAAAAATAAACAAATCTCCTAAACTTGGTTTTGCTGTTGATTTTTGATCTAATTCTAGATTGAAGCATTAGACATATGTTACAGTTTCACTGGAGAGAATATTAAAATAAATAAAATTGCAATTTTGAAATCAGACCTATCAGCCTTGGATTTCAGCTAGGCTGTTCTGGCATACCTTCAGCAGCTGGGAACTTCTGCACAGCACTCACATCCATTGCTGACGCAGGGGCGAGAAATCGAGCTGGTTGGCACCTGATTTGTGGGCACTGTCGGTGCCTCTGGAGCTCCAAAATGGTGTTGCCTGTGAGCACACGAACTGAGGCCAATCACAGCAGATGTCATGTATGTGTAGGCGTCAGTGCATGTACAGTGACTGCCTGCAGAGCAGGAATGTCGTGACGTGAGTCAACGTTGCAATGCTGATGCGACGCCAGCCATGCCCTTTGGAGTTCAGTGCTCTAAGCCAATACCCACTCTTAACCTCACACAGCTCAACACACATTCAGCAGCAGGAAGAATGCCCCGTTATTTTAAACAGATCATCCAATATTTACAGGTTAGTTTGCTGGTTGATTTCTTCTAGCTGCTCCTACAATTCTACAAGTGTTTGGTGCTTTCTACAGTTGTTTCAAGTTGCAAAATTCTTCTACCAGAGTGTGGCAGCTGCTGAAGGAGTTATTGCTGACTTCGAAGCTTCTGCACAAACCAGTTGTTCCCAGATATGGGTGCACTAACATGCATTCACTTTGGAAGGCAGCATCACTTGAAGAATGAACAAGTCATATAGAGCAGAGCAGGCTGCTGGAAGCGGAGGAGCTGAGGGACCAAAAGGGCTCACAGCAGCCATAACTGCCCAAGGTGTTCACGGAGGAATTCTCCCAAGTGAGGAATAATGTGCGAAACATCTGCATTTCAATCAGGCCATCCTTACTGAAATATGCCACTTGCTGCAGCCACAACCCCAACCTCAGAGCAGAGCAAGGTCTGAATTGCCAGTGACTGTTAAGGTGGCCATGGCTGTGATGCCCTTTGACTCAGAAGCAGGACAATAAGAAAATGTTGTAGTTTCTTTAAAAGGTCTGTGGAATCTGTAATTGTTTTTAAGAATTGTTTGTAAATGTGACTTGGGAAAAAAGAGAAGGCACATTTACAGGAGCTGTGTTTGTGTAATATAGTTAAACAGGGCAGGAAGCTGAAGGCAGGGTTAGAGTAGGGATTGTGAAGTAAACTATTTTACTGCTTGTGCTTCTGTTTTATCAGAGCTGACCAGACCGTTTAATGGGGTTTAATAAAGGTGGTGAATATAGGAGTCTCTGGGGAATTTGTGCCACCAAGACTGTCATGAACTTAGAGAAGGATGTTATTCAGAAATGTGCCGTTCAGGTGAAAACCATCTCCAGTATAACTGCTGCTGAATGTGACTCAAGGGCTGAATCGATAGAGTGAGAAAGTGAAAGATTCTACATACCGGAGGGCAAGTTAGAGAACTTCGGAACTGTATATGGCGCCACATGTCTTTGCTGAGTGTGAAAGTGAAGTTTACCTTTTTATTTGAAGAATCATTTGCCTGTTAATTTGCATTGGTTCTGATTTGTGTTAAAGTAAAAGTTACGAAAAGTGAAATATTATTGGTAATTTCTTCCTTTGGGGGTCATTTAGTAAATTTGGTTATTTTGGTTTATGGTTTTCTCTTGGGGATTCGTGACATGGCAATTAACTTTTGTGTGCCTGGCTCCTTCCAGGCTGGAACTGGAGAAATTTGCAATATCTTGCAGTTTGCCATCCACTATAAGGAACACCATTAAGGTTCTGCATTCAAAGAGAGCAAACTACATTTTATTCTCTCCTGCCATAGATAAGTAGGCAGAATGAGCATATGGCATTATGAGGATTGAAGGCTTTCCTATGGCAGAGGTAGGCATTGACTACACACACACATCACTTTGCAGGTGCTGATTTCAACCAACATAGAAACCAAAAAAGATTCTACTCATTTAATGCCCAGCTGGTGTATGACCACATAGAAACCAAAAAGGATTCTACTCATTTAATGCCCAGCTGGTGTATGACCACATAGAAACCAAAAAGGATTCTACTCATTTAATGCCCAGCTGGTGTATGACCACAGTCAGTGTATCCAAGAAGGCCAATGCTTGGTATCCTGGCAGCATTAAAGGTGTCACTGTGACAAGTTAAATGCTGGCTACTGGATGATAAGAGTTGTTTGTTGGCAACATGGTGCATTACTCCGGTGCACTGCTATAAACATCCTGGTTTACCATTGATCAGAAACTGAACTGGACCAGCCATAAGAATGCTATGATTACAAAAGTAGATCAGAGGCTAAGAATTCTGTGGAGAGTGACTCACCTACTGACTACCAAAGCCTGTCCACCATCTACAAGGCACAAGTCGGAAGTGTGATGGAATACTGTCCACTTGCCTGGATAAGTGCAGCTCCAAAAACTCAATAAACTTGACACCATCCAGGACAAAGCAGCCTGCTTGATTGGTACTCCATCCACCACCTTAAACACTCACTCCTTCCATCATCAACACAGTAGCAGTAGTATGTGCCATCTACAAGATGCACTGCAACAACTCACCAAGGCTCTTGCGACAGAACCTTTCAAAACCGTAACCTCTACCATCTTGAAGAACAAGGGCAGCAGATGCATGGGAACAACACCGGCAAGTTCCCCTCCAAGCCATGCACCATCCTCAATTGGGACTATATCGTTGTTCCTTCACTGTCACTGGGTCAAAATCCTTAAACTCCCTTCTGAACAGCAGTTCAAGAAGGTAGCTCACCAACCCCTTCTCAAAGGCAATTATGTATGGGCAATAAATTCTGGTCTAGCCAGCAAGGCCCATATTTTGTGAACGAATAAATAAAAAAAAACTACACATGCACACGTGCACAGGATCTTTATAATGAAAATTGAGCTACCACATGAAATGTGATAAAGTAGACAATTGGCATGCTGAAACAATGGGCAAGATTTTTACCTCGGGTGCATGGGGGGCCTGGGAGCAGCTGCAAAACTGACCACCACCCGCAATCGGGCCCCCGAGCTCAATTTCATGTTGGCTGGCCAATTAATGGAACGCACACTGGAAGCCCCAGTGCTGCCGGGGTGGGGGCGGGAGGAGCATGAGCACTGAAGTGTGCACATGTGTGGGGGTGCACTCAGTGAAAGCTCCCTGAAGGCACAGAGCTGCCTCAGGGAGCTGAAGATTTTTAACATTAAAAATAAAGAATTAAAAAATAAGGAAAACGTGTCCCCTCATGTGACGCTGCAGGGACACGTTAAGAATTTGTTTTAAAAGTTTTCTCTTTTTTTAAATCATTGGTCGAAACCTCATCCTGCCTGTGGATGAGGTCTCGCAAAAAGGGCAAAGGCCGCTTGGCCTATTCATTCGCCCGCCCGCCAACCAAATGGTTGGACGGACAGCAAAAAATTCAGTTTAATTAATTAAGGGCCTTATAAGGTCTTTTAATTGTCAGCAGGCACACTGCTGCCTCTCACAGATGCCCGCTGAGTGAAATATCGCGAGAGTGCACGATGACATCGGGACACTCGCCCGACATCATTGTGCACCATTTTACTCTTGTTCAGGTCGCGCATGAGCCCACCCTATTAGGGAAAAGTTATGTCCAATGCTGCTGCTGCATCTGGACCACTCTGAAGGAATCCTCCTGTACTCATTGGAGTGGGTGTCAATATTCATGACAGTCTGTTGCACGCTGCATAAACTCACAGCCAGAGCTGTCTCCTCACGATGGTAAGAACATAAGGAATAGGAGCAAGAGTGGACCATACTGCCCATCAAGCCTGCTGTGCTGTTCAGTATGATTATGGTTGATTTTCAGCTTCAAATCCAACTTTCTGCCCGCTCCCCATGTCCCTTGATTCCCTGAGAGACCAAAAATCCAAATTCCAGATTCACAACTCCTTTGGCAGAATTTTACGGCAATGGGATTTTACGTTCCTGCTGAAGTCAATGGGGTTTAGAATGTCTCGCTGCATTTTACAGCCCCATCCCCACCAAAACGGGGCTGTAAAATTCTGCCCCTTGAGTGAAGAAATTTCTCTTCATCTCAGTCCTAAATGGTCATCCCCTTGTACTGAGCCTGTGCCCCATGTTCTAGATTCCCCTACCCTGTCAAGCTCTTTCAGAATCTTGTAAGCTTCAGTGAAATCACCTCTCATTCTTCTAAACTCCAGAGAATATTAGCTCAATTTACTCAGCCTGGCATCACTGGACAAGCCTCTCATCTCAGGGACTGATCTAGTGAACCCTCATTGTACTGGATGCAACGTAAATATACCCTTCCTTCATTATGGAGAGCAATATTGCATACTGTATTAATGTCCCAGCGTATGTGATACTGTCACATGAGGGGACATGTCCTAAAATTTTTAATTTTCTTTATTTAAATTTTTGAAACTTAATCTAATCTCGCTGAAGCACATCTGTGCTTCTGGGAGATTTCTGGGCTCTTTTGCACACATGCACGAAAGAGCACAGGCCCCAACTCAGGAAATCTCCCCCTTGCCCGCACAGGGAGCGCTCAGCACTTCAGGCACGCGTCACGCTAATTGGTCTGCACAAGTAAAATGGCGGTGTGGTCCCGATCGGAGGTGCTGATCGGGTTTGTGCCTGCCCCCGCACAAGTCCACCCCCCCTGCAACTGGATTAATTTTTGCCCCTTAATTCTTGTACTCCAATCCCCTTACAATAAAGGCCAACATGCCATTTGCCTTCCTAACTACTTGTTGTACCGTCATGCTAATTTTCTGTTATCCTTGAATGAATACACCCAAGTTGCTCTGAACATCAACTCAATGAGCATGATGCAATGTGCAGTATATTTATAAGTGTTCACACCTTTTTAAAAATATTCTGTTTTTCTATTCTTATGGCCAAAATGAATAGCTTCACAATTCACCACATTATCCCTCATCTGCCACCTTGTTGCTCACTCACTTTAATCTCTTTTCAGATTCTTTGTGTCCTCCTCACAGCTTGCATTCCCATGAGCTATTCGGTGAGCAAAGGAGGAGGGAGAGGGAAGGGAAGGGAGGAGGCAACCTCATCCAATACAATATCGGTAACTGCAACCCTACAGCAGTCCCACACCTTACCTCCACTCTATCATGACCATAACATCATCCACTTGGCCACATTGCAACAATAAAAGCCACTGCAAAATAAACATGTAAATCACATTTATAAATGAAAACATGCCATATTGCAAATAAAAGTCAACGAATCAACCTTGTGCAATTCCTTAACGCCTGGCATCCAAGTGCCTTTGTCTGTTCTTTTACTTCTACACAGTGCTACTCATAGGGCTGCAGCATGGCTGGTAGAAGGCTGTTGCCTGTCACTGAGGGTAGTTGTAGTTGGTCTTGCAGGATGACTGCAAGCAGCTCTGGGATGTGAGGGCTCAGCTTTGCATGGGTGGCAGCTGGCTGGGCTGACAAAAAACCAGCAAGACCACTGGTAAAGCTCAATCGTGGGAGGATGACTGACGTTTCCCTGAGAGACGAGGACAAGTTAATGCTCCATGGAGCCAATGCCACTCCCCCCAGGGCAGTGCCTCAGCAATCGCAATCATTTGTCAGAGGACAGATTGTTGAACTGCAGTGACACCCTGCAAGCCCCTTTGACCACTGGTTTCCACAACCACAATGACAGCAGTCTGAGATGCATGGCAGCAGTCTGAACTTCCACTGCAGCACTTGGTGAGTGCAATGGAATGCGCAGCGCTCGGTGAGCGTGATGGAACGCGCAGCGCTCGGTGAGCGTGATGGAACGCACAGCGCTTGGTGAGCACAATGGAACGTGCAGCGATCGGCGAACGTGAAGCAAGGTGCAGCGCTCAGCGAGCGTGATGTAATGTGGTAGTGGTGGTTAAATTGTCAGCTGTGTGTGCAAATTGTGAGATGTGGGTGAGCAGTGTTAAATGAGGTGAGGTGAGACATATGAATGTTAGTCCTGATTGCTAGAGATTGTGGATAGGTGAGTGATGGGGGTGTGCTTAATTGAGCAATGGCTGAGGCCAGGGGCACAAGTTGGCAGGATATGCCATTTAAGGATGTATTCACTGACTGTGGCCACTTGTTATGTGGTTGAACTTCTTGTAGCATTGCATCCAGGTTCTCAGGGCTTGACTCCTGCCATTGACCTTTACACTGTCTGATCCCACTGTTTTTTGATTGTGTGTATGGAGGGCCACTCCTTCCTGTGATTACAGGACATCTCTCCTCCTTTCCACCTCCTCCAGCAAGAGCTCCAGTACAGAATCTTGGAGCTCACTCTCTTCCCTGTTGTGCCAGTCCTCATTCTTCCCCATGCCAGATTCTCCATAAGCACAACTCCTAGCACCTGCTCCAACCACAATGCACCTCCCCTTTAAGAGGTGTAGTCTAGCTTTAAGCATTTCAAGTTAGCTTTAAGTGCTTCAAGGTATTCAGACAATTAGCGCCATGCTAATGTACCCAGCCAAAGAACAGAATAGCAGAGTGCTGGCTGGACGCAGAGATTACTCACATATGTAGGCAGCAACAAGTTGGCACGCTGTCTTCATTGCAACAAACATGATTGCGCATCACAACCCCTGATTCCATTTTGGGGGGCTCACCAACTGAACCCCTCATGTGTCAGTGAACTAACAATATCAATAGAGGGTGCTGGAGATCTACCAAATATTGCACAGCAACAGAATTACAGCATTTAAAACCCTAAAATGGAAAGAGTATTGGGCAAGGTAGCAGACTGATATGCTATTGCATGTTTTCCTCTACCATTAAATGAATAATTCACTCCAGTGTGCTTTAAAGAGTTGCTCAAAACATTTTTGACATAAATATATTATAAATGTTCCACTCAACAAAATCAAATTAAATAAGAATCCTTTACTGTGGTTTTCAAACATGTCTATATGTTATAATTTCCCACTGTCCTAACTTCTGAAAGATGGTTACATGAAGGAAAACAGTGCTCCATTACAAAATAAACCTATTTTTATTAGCACCGATGAGTTGTTGTTGGGATGCACAATTTTTATTCTGATGCTATGGTGGCAATGTGTTGTAGGTGAGCTGCCTCTTTGAGGTTAACCCAGCCTGAGGTTGCTCAGTGTTTAATCGCTGTCTGATGAGGGAATTTTGCAAGTAGCAAAATGTACGTAAATTTCCAGCTCTAGATCAGGAGATAGACCAGGGAGTCAGAGAAATCTACGTCGGACCAATAGATATCCTTGTGGCTATTTTAATAAACATGGGCCCTGAAATTCCATTGGTGCTTTCAAGCTCCAAACCATTTCTTTAGAAGCTCTGCTGGTCTCCTGCTGAAGTTATAATGAGAATCCAGGACAATCACTCTAGCATTTTAGAGTCATTAATTGTATAAATAAACAGCCTTCTTGTACATTGTTATTTAACCTTAGACAAAGCTCGAAAATTTAAGGCTGATGTAATTTAAATGATTAAATCCTCACAGGTTTCCTTCCAGGTTTTCCATCAATGAACAAGGGAAGTAGATAGAATTGATGCCACTTCCAAAACAGCGCTTCTGACATGTCTTCCTTCTTCCTTAACCAAGGGTTCCCACTCATGGTGGTTGACAGGGTCCTCAAACGTGGCTGACCCATTACCCGTGCCTCTGCCCTCACACCTTCCTCTCCCTCCCAGAACCATGAAAGGGTTCCCCTTGTCCTCACTTTTCACCCCACCAGCTTCCGCATTCATCTTCTGCCATTTCCGTCAATTCCAGCATGATGCCACCACCAAACACATCTTCCCTTCACGCGCCCCGCCCCCCTCCACCCAGTCAGCATTCCGTAGGGACTGTTCCCTCCGGGACACCCTGGTCCACAACTCCATCACCCCCAACACCTCCACCCCCTCCCATGGCACCTTCCCATGCAATCACAGAAGGTGCAACACCTGCCCCTTTACTTCCCCCCTCCTCATCTTCCAAGGGCCTAACCACTCCTTTCAGGTGAAGCAGCACTTTACTTGCGCTTTCCTCAATTTGGTCTACTGCATTCGCTGCTCCCAATGCAGTCTCCTCTACATTGGAGAGACCAAATGCAGACTGGTGACTGCTTTGCGGAACACCTTCAGTCTGTCTGCAAGCATGACCCAGACCTCCCTGTCGCTTGCCATTTCAACACACCACCCTGCTCTCATGCCCACATGTCCGTCCGTGGCCTGTTGCAATGTTCCAGTGAAGCTCAACGCAAACTGGAGGAACAGCACCTCATCTTCCAATTAGGCACTTTACAGCCTTCCAGACTTAACATTGTGTTCAACAACTTCAGATCATGAACTCCCTCTTCCATCCTCACCCCCTTTTTGATCCCCTTTTTTCAAATATTTATTTTTTAATTTGTGTATATGTATATATTTCCCACCTATTTCTATTATTATTTTTAAAATTTATTTCCATTTGTTGTTATTTCCCCGCCTTTTAGCCTATTTCGATCTTTTCTCCCATGCCATCCCCTCCCCTGCCCCACTCCCACTAGGGCCATCTGTCACTTGCTCATTCTGCTTTCTACTCTTAATGTCACCATTAGCACCTCCTTTAGCCAGTATCACCACCATCAACATCCCTTCGACCTTTTGTTCATTACATCTTCCGCAATCTATCCTTTGCCTCCACCCTATCGCTGGCCTTTTATCCAGCTTCACCCCTTAAACAGTATATATTTCACCACATTTTTACTTCTCTTTAGCTCTGAAGAAGTCAGACTGACTAGAAACGTTAACTCTTGTCTTTCTCTCCACAGATGCTGTCAGACCTGCTGAGTTTTTCCAGCAACTTTTGTTTTTGTTTTAGGTAGAATTGTCCTTGAGTTTCCAGGAATTTAGGATTAATCTCCCAGATACTGCTTTGAGAAGCACAGGAGAGAAATCGCTATTGCATTATTTGTGTCTTTTTCATTTTCTTGAACATTTTTGCTTATTAGTGATCAAGATATTGGAAATAATCAGTTTGACTGGATGGGGTGAATGGAGGCAGGGGTTTACATGATGAAACATTGGCATATATCCTGGAGGCAAGTGGTGGGGATTATAAGCAGAAAGCCCTGTCGGTAATCATTAGGTTCAAAAAGGAGCAATTCCTCAAGGTGCATTCTGAGCCAACATTATAATATTATGATTAGCTACAGTATGTACCAAGAACCCATACCAACAATTCAAGCATCAGCCAAGTCTTCCAACTTGAGCCTCAGGCTCCCAACATGGGACAAGGCCTGCTGAAGAAATATTTCCTAGGAATTTACCACTGTTCAGGCAACTATTTTTAGTTTATGTTACAAATATTACTTTCACTGGTAAATTTCTGGTTGGGAAGAATAATGTTTAAACTAACTTCACAAAAACATTATACATAGAAATTATGGTAGAATTTTACATCCCACAGGTGGACATACGCCTCACCCAATTGGGCGTAAAAGGTGCGAGAAGGTGTCAGCCGAGCATCCCGACATATTTCATTTGACAGGTGCGCACAAAAGTTCAAAGCATGCCTGCTGACAATTAAGAGGGCAACTAAGCCCATTAATGGCGCAGTTCACTCTGATTTTTCATTGCCCATCCAACCTTACAGTTGGCAAATGGGCCAATCAGCCAGGCGGCCTTTGCATTTTTCATCGAACCTCATCCAAGGGCAGGATGAAATTTCCATGATGAAATAAAATAAAAATAGTTTTCTGTAGACAGCTTATATTTTCAGATGATTAATTATGATGCATGGACACTTTATTTTCAACTTTTAAAACCTTTATTTTAGCTTTTTCAGGTCTCCAGCTCCCTGAGGCTTCAGGGAGCTTTCTCATAGCACCCGCCCTCTTCCCACCCCCATCCCAGTAGCGCTGAGCATTTCAGCGCACAGTTCATGCTGGCTGGCCAGGAAATCACGGTCGGGAGTCATTCATGGTCAGTGGTCCATTTCCCGACCACTCCTGGGCCTGCCCGCCAAAGGTAACTTCAGGCCTCTAGATATTACAACACAGAAAAGAGGCCAATCAACCATATCGACACTTACAAAGAACTGAAATATTGGCCCCAGTTTTAATTCAACCAATGGCATGATTTCAGGTTGAATTCCTGGTTGATAACCAGCCAAAGGTTGCCAACTCTGGCTGGATGTATTCCTGGGAATTTCATCACAAACCTCCAGCCTCACTCGACCAACTCATCCAAGCAGCCATTTTTACAACAAACAAATGTGGGTGAGTTGGAAGGTTTGGAATGGGGTTTGAGATTTCTTTTATATCCCACTCGACCCAAACTCATCCCAATTTTGGAGTTAAAATTCCCCCATTGTTTTCCTTAAGCTTAGCTAATTTATGTAAAATTTTACTTTTCTCAAGATAGTATCAATCACCACCCTCTCAACTATGTCACCAACTATATCAGAATTTAACCCCACTCCAATAACTTTCTTTAGTAAGATTATTTTGAAGAGATTTTCTCGATTGTTTCCTGCTATTTTCCAGTTCAGGGTTTGTAGTTTCCATAAAAAATTAATGAATTGATAGCTTCATTTCCTATCGCTTATTCCTTGTTCAGTGATATCTATTAACTGAATCAAATTGTTTTTGATTTATTCACATTTAATCAATCAGACGTTGGTGATTTCACAAATAAACCAATTCACTTATATTTGCCCCACATTGTGTGACACCAAGGTTTGACGCTTTGAAGTTTGACACTTTCAGACATGTTGCCTTTGGAAAATTTAGTTTTCTGTCAGTTCACAAAAAATGAAGGTCCCCAATTCTATTTTTTTAACGATTGCAGGGTTTTCACTTCCATTGTTCTATTCGGGCTCTATTCCATCTGTCTGATAGTTCTTTGTATAAAGAAGACTCCTGAAATCACAGCAAAAATTGCCTTTTATTAGTTTGAGCCAGCATTCCTTTTCCTATTTTCAGACTAAAAGTAATTTTCCAAATTTATGTTTTACATTGTGTTTACTATTTTCCCTGCTTTCTACCTCCCATGTGTTTTATTTAAACATTTAAAATGTACTTTTCTGGTCCTTTTATATAAGACCTTTAACCTGGAGTTCAAACACATTCTGCATTACTTCCAGTCCTTGTGTCTCAGTAACAAAAACAAAACACAATACTCAAGGTAAAAGCAAAAAACTGCAGAAGCTGGAAATCCAAAACAAAAATAAAGATAAAAAAACCTGGAAAAACTCAGCAGGTCTGGCAGCATCTGCGGAGAGGAACACAGTTGATGTTTCAAGTCTGTATGACTCTTCAACAGAACTCTGTTGAAGAGTCATACGGGCTCGAAACATTAACTGTGTTCCTCTCCGCAGATGCTGCCAGACCTGCTGAGTTTTTCCAGGTATTTTTATTTTTATTTTTGTTTTACAATACTCAAGGTGTTGTCTAATCTTAATACACAGTTTAAACATGTCTTCATCTGACTTGTACTCTGTTATTTTGGTTATATAGTTCAACTGTCTCTGGTTAATTGATGTTCTGCATTGAAGAAATAGTCATTTGCATTTATATAGCATTTTTCACAACTCAGGGAATTCCAAAACACTTTTGGCCAATGAAAGCATCACTCTTGTAATTTAAGAAGTGTGACAGCCACTTTGCGGATAGCAAGCTCCTGCAGCTTTGACTCAGATATCCGGATCAGTTTTAAATTATGTTGTTTGAGAGATAATGTTGGCCAGTTCACCAGAATATATCTCTTGCTGTTTTTTGAAGAATGTCATGAGGTTTTTTACATCCATCTGAGTACATAGGCAGGGCCTTAGTTTACTTCTCATTTGAAAGACATTTCCTCCAGCAGTGCATCAATTCCTCAGTGCTGCAAATATGTGCCCAAGTTCTTGGAGTAAGACTTGAACCCACAACCTTCTGACTCAAGGGGCAGGATTTTCCAGTCCTGTCAGTGGTGGTGTTATGGCAGGTGGGACAGGAAAATTTGGCAGTCATCCAAAAATCAGTTTCCTGCCAACATAAAAATATTTTGCGATTGTCCGCTCCGGACTTTAATGGCAGGTTGGGTAGGCTGCCGCACCATGTCGGAAACTGTATTTGTATGCATTTAAATGTCATGAATATTCATTAAAAAAAGAATTACACCCCCACTCCAGATCAAAAGGCCACACTGGCTAATTAGACTGGCATGATTCACGACTGGTGACCTGCACTTCACTCGTGGCTTCATCTACCTTTCTATTTGCTGCACTTGCAGCTGTTCTGACTCCCTGCCAGGCTGCGCAGGCAAGATCAGTAAGAGCTCAAGGTGGGTTCAGAGCCAAGTCTCTCTATTCCAGACCAGCGGTAAGGCAGAAGCAAAGGGGTGAGTGGTGGTGGAAGGGGCTGGAGGGCAAAGGCTTGACTGAAGGGGGTGTGAGATAATACAGGGGCAAGGAAAGGGGGCTGGAGGGCAAAGGCTTGACTAGCGGGGTGTGGTGGGGAGGTTGGGTGAAGACTGGAGAAGGGTGCACATTGGCACATGACCTAGGGGGGAATCATCCTGGAGTCAGAAGCACAGGCAGTCCTGGGCAAGTGCAAAGAGGTAATCAGGGCCAGAATGCAAACACAGTCCTTTGGCTGTGCACCACAATTTAGAGGGCTGTGCTTGGAATGACTGTCCTTGTCCCGGTCCAGGGAGGGGGAGGGCCTGTCAGTCCTGTGCCATTAGTGCCCAGCATGGTGTGGGCAGGGCATGGTCAGTCCATCACACATGTCGGTCCTGGGGCTTCGTACTGGGCTGCAGATGGCACAGTCAGAGTCAGAAGAGGCGTCTGCAGCCTGTAGGTGGGAAAGAGGTAATGTAGGGGTGGGTACTCGATGGCCTCATGCTGGTGGGGAGGGGGGGTGTTGGTACAGGGATCTCTGTAGGTCATGGTGCAACAGACCTCAAGACAGAGAGGGGTCAGGGGTACATGGGACATCGGGACATCATCAAATGGTTTGGGGGGAAGACGAGGATATCCAATGCAATGAGATCAAGTATTAGAAGTGGGGGAAGAAGAGTGATTAGTGGGAGGCAAGTCTGAACATGATGCTCCTCCAGTATGATGGGAGAGATTTGCACAGTCACAGGGGGAGGGCCGAAGCTCATCTGATAGTAGAACCTCAGCAACGCCATTTCCCAAGCTGAATCAATGATGCAGTTAAATGAGAAAGTATGAAAAAAATTGTCAGGAGAGGGATCTTAGGGTCTGTGGGAGGAGTCGAGAACCGCACTTGTGAGCTGGTTAAAGGGACACCCCGATAAATTCCAATTTTCTTAATGGAGAGGAAGGCACAGCTGAGACATGTTATGAGCAGTCAAATGCCAATTTAGCGAATTTGGCACCTTAACTCTTCTTGCGCTCTCATGCGAGAGTATGATTTTGATTGTGGCCTAGTAAAGACCTTTTGTCCTATTTGCGGGAAATCTCGAGTATCAGAATGAACCAATTGGAAATGGACAATGCAGATGCCTTGTGGTTATAAGACCTTGCAGCTGGCAGGTTCGGATATTGGAACCTCCCACCCGCCCCCAACAAACTCTCAATCCATCACTGCAAGTTGAGGCTGCTGTTTAAATCAAAGAATACAGTCTGAGAGTTTGCCCTGCCTGAGACTTCTAGTGCCTGGCAGAACTCTGTCAGATCCACACCTCTGTGTCAAAGCACTGTCATTGGAGTTGCATTTTCTTGGGGTGGGGGGGGAGAGGGTGGGGGGGAGTGCACTTCAGGTGATCCTGAAGGCTGTAATAGTGCAGCAAAGGAACTAATTGAGGATGTAATGGCTGGGATGAAAGTAACCCTTTGGCTCCACAGTCACTCCCTAGTAGTGATAGGAAGATGGCCTTTGCAGGTTTAAGCTCAGTCATGTTTCTGTTCAATGTTCCTGCAAAGACGAGCACGAGGGAAGCATAGATGGAACAGCCAACATGCCAATGTCACGTTCATCTCGGCAATCAGGCAACTAAGAAGGAGGAGAAAAAGGGCCCGTCATTGCCAGGCTAGACAAAGGGAAGAACCTCACCCTGATGAACAATGGCCTGCAGAGCCCCCTGCACTAACACCCAGAGCTAAGGCTAACAGAGCCATTTAGTGGATGAGTCTGGCAAGATCAAGGGGGTACAGAAGACACTTCTCGTATCTCTAGATGAGCAAGAGACAGTGCCATAGATGCCTTCACATGTCTAATGGTGTGGTGACTCACACTGCCACATTCTCCAGGAGGAGTTGACGTCACAGGGACTGAAAGGTCATCCATTGCCAGTGGCTCTCAAAGTTACCACTGCTCAGAGGTCCTTCACAAGTGGCTCATTCCAGGGCTCCACTGGGGACCCCTGTGGAATTTCTCAAGCATCTGCTCAAATGCATACGGGAAGTCACCAGTGCCCCATTGAGCAAGGCTCAATTAGGTGCAATTTTCTCGATGATGCCAGCCATGCTGCCAGAGCAGTAGGCTTTGCTGCTATCTCTGGATTTCCACAGTTTGCAGGGTGCCATCGACTGCACTCGTGGCTTTAAGAGCTCCCTGACAGCAGCCATTACAATTCATCAACAGGAAAGGGTTCTCTCTGGTCTGCAATCACCACAAGTAGATTATGCAGGTATGTGAGTACCATGCCTGGTATACTTTGAGTCACTTGCAGGTGTTACAGATCTCTGAGGGTCCTCAGTTCATCTAGGGTTGGATCCTCAGTGATAAAGTCTGCCCGCAAAAGACATGGCTGATGAAGCCTGTTCAGCAGCCACAAAGAGCCTCAGAGGAGAGGTACGATGCTGCTCATGCCACAACATGCTCATTGAAACAGCAGACCATTGGCACACTGAAGATGCATTATAGATGTCTGGACAGGCCAGGCGGCACTCTCCAGTACACCCCCTGGAGAGTCTCATGCATCATCATGACTTGCTGCAACCTGCACAACCTGGCACTCCAGAGGGGGGGGATATCTTGCCAGATGTCGATATGGAGGAGCTGCACGTGTCCTCCGATGATGAAGATATTGAGGAGGCTGAGCATGATGAGGGTGAGGAAGCTGAGGGGCCAGAGGAAGAGGCCATAGCATAGGCCAGATGAGGCAGGCATGCATTTGAAATGCTAATAGCCACCAGGTTCCAGGTGGATGATGATAACTACCTGTGACAATACTCTTTCACCAGTACCCTCCATGCTTCATTACTATCCTCCTCATCTCAATGCACCACTTCAATCTCTGAATGAGTAGTTACACTCTGGCATCACGATGTCCTCATCCTTGGAAGGTAAGGCAGCCTCGGGAGAATGTGGCCTTTCTGTAATGTGATAATAACTGCAACAGGGCCCTTCATGAGCAGAGTTAGGATGGCGCAGCATCTTTAAGCATCTCAGCAACATTCCACTGCGTACAACAGCCTACAGGAGACTGGAACAGTATTCATGGCAGTATGCCTGCATTGTGACAACATGCCTGGAGGTCAATCTTCACTCACTGGATATCGCCTTCATGTGTGAGGTTGATTCTGATTCCGCACTGTGGTTTTCCCACACAGCCAATCGTTCATGCAAGACAAGTGTTGATGCCTCTTTATCACACTCAGTCCTCAGCATCATATACGTCCTCAAGACACAGGCATCTATAATCCTCAGTGAAGGATGTGAAGCTGCAGTTCAGTTCACCTTTCAATGGACCTTGAAAGCTTCACAAGCAGTATTTTCTGATATCTGCCTGCCACTCATGAACATGCCTCTGATGGGAGTCTCCCAATTTCCCCTGATGCTTAGCTGTGGCATTAGTGCTCCTGAAAATGCTGATACTCCATCCAGCCCTTAATGACACAAATCACAATACAGAGCACACATCAGATGTATTGCAGCCTCACTCTGATCCCATTTCAGGACTACACATTTTCGTCCTAACAGTCTAATATATGCACATAGAAACCAAGCACACCAATACCACCATTAGTTGCACATAACCATTTCAGTATAGCATCTGAGGGTTGGCAGAGGGTCAATGTAAAGAAATGCTAGCCAGATCTTCTGGCCCGACGCGCCATCCTCCCATGTCCATATCAGCCATCTGGGCCTCCACACACAACTCCTAGGTCACACACTTTTAACCATCTAGCAGGACATGCAAGGACCAACATATGTCAGCGAGATCAAAAGCTGAAAACCATGTAGGTGGGAAGGTGGGCACTAATATTGGGGTGATGTACAGATATACACGTGGGCCTGAGATAACGTTGCAGGCAAACAGAAGCACATAAGAGCTCAGAGTCAAGTTCATTGGTAAAGCACACTTAAGGATGGCAGAAAGTACGTGCATGATGATGAAAGATGCCCCGTCTCAATGTGCATTGACATTTCATCATCTAGGATACACATTGAGCACTCTACAATGCAGAAGCATCAGGGGACTAAAGCAGTCTCCAGGTTCTAGACTCATGACACAACATCAGATGAATCTCTGACACAGGTCTCAGAGATGCTTTGGCCAACCACAAAGTTATTTGAGGTTGACACTTCACTCATGTCTGTACTGAGCAAAGAACAGACAGATTATTATGAGATTGTTCTACATACCATAGAGCTGAGGCTCATGATATGACATCCGTGAGGAGTGGGGTGATGGGGGAATCTGTAACACTTGAATGACCATAAAGCATACCATCAGATAGAAGAAGCATGAGAAGTGGAATGAGTGGAAATCTTTTTACATTAGTGCAAACTCCATACAAATTATGAACACCCATGAAACCTTGGTGCTCCTCGTATTTCTATTTAATTTTTCTAACCCTACCGCTTTGTATTATTACATCCCCAACATCCACAGCAGAGGCGGAAGCGGCCTGCTGACTGCTACACTCTGTTGTCTATGATGACCTTGGCGGGCGTCCTCTGGAGGACCGAGTCCTGGAGGGTCCTGATTAACTTTGTGTCCCCTTCTGTGGGACAGGTGCATGCTCCGCACTGCTAGTCGACTGGAATTATGGATTAATACCCTCTGAAAAGGAGAGAGAAGGGCCTATGTGGGTAGGGTCACCAGATTTTTGAAAGTCAAAACCCGGACAGAGTGAAAAGATTTGGGAAGGCGGCCTTCATGCCCATGATGTGTAACAAATGGCAAGAGTCTGGGGGAGGGGCAATTGAATGTAGGAGGTCATGTGATGACACCTCTTGCAAAATTTTCATCCAGTGCTAGCAACCCTATGACACTGATTGAATGTGCTCTTTGATTCTTAGATCTCATTGGTTGCCTAGCTGTCTGTCATGGTGCTATGTGCCACATGGGCCTATGAGATTGACCCTTACTGCTGTCAATCACCCTCACATCAACCTGCCTCCTTGGAGAGACAATGCAGCCTTTAGTAATTAAAGCACTGAAAATGGTGTTTGTTTATCCTAAGAACAAACCAGATCTTTCTTCACTTTCTATTAAATTGGATGGCAATGGAAGTGCTAGGAGGACTTGAATTGCCCAGAGACCAAACTTGACCTGCTTTGATTAATAAGTTCAACTGTGCCCATTACTTCAGGTGAGTGATTGACAGGTCAAAGGGCCACACAGAACATGCAGTGGACTCCAACTGACCGATTGGAACTGGGTATTCACTTTGTGGGGTGGATGATGGTCATTGGATGTAGTTTTTGGAGGGAGGAATAGCAATTCTGAAGAAGAGTCATATGGACTCGAAACATTAACTCTGTCTTTCTCTCCACAAATGCTGTCAGACCTGCTGAGTTTTTCCAGTAATTTTTGTTTTTGTTTCAATTTTCCAGCATCTGCAATATTTTGCTTTTACAAAAACAATTTGAGAATTGCTTTCTTCTTGTTGGGGATGATATAAGATGCAAATAAAGTTAATGCAGCTGAAGACAGTGCCCAAAAACAGACAGAAGAACACAAAAGTTTCACAATTAGAGCTGTCTCGCTGAGGACCATTTTTGGACAAAAACTCACTCCCAGCTTTGGATGTCGATGCAAAGGATTTTTGTGCATGCAGGAATGTCCTGGTGCAGCTGCTTAATGGTCAACGAGTGGGAGGCATTCTGATGCCCAGGGTAAAGCACAGAGTCAGACAGTTTTTTGGGTTTGCCAACTGGGGTGCAAAGTAAATGGGAGGGGAGAGACACTGATGCTGTGCGAAAAGGTGAAGTGCAGATGAAAACCTCTGTTCATAGTTCATGTAAGAGGGAAAAGCTGCAAATTGGGACATTTAAGCTATTTTGAGAAAATTGCTGGGACACCCTGACACTTAATGAAAAAGTGGGACCATCCTGGCAAAATGGGGATGTCTGGTCACCATACGCATGGGACTGAAAAAGAATTTATGCAATGGTTTTTATTCCATTCTAGGCCTACTGCAAGAAACAATAATGAAAAGCCCAATGGTAATTGATATCTGACCTGCGAAAGTAGATAAGTAAAGACAGTCATAAAACCAATGGATGGAAGTTTTACCCTGAATTACTGACAATATATTAGTGCTATGTAACTTGAGTCTTCATTTGTTCATATTTAGCTCTGAGGAATGGTCTCATACAGAATGGGCTCAGAGATCAGTAGTAAATGAAAAAAAATTCTTCTTGCTTTCTAAGACATTGTCGAAGGCTAATTACAAACAAGTGTACCATTTTACAGCTGGGGGTGTTGGTGGGTATTTGAAAACTGAGCATTGAACTCCAGTTAAGGCCTAGCTTTAACTGTTGGGGTGAAATGAAAGTATGTCCAGAAATACTGGATAGATAGGTGAGAGATTACACAGTAAAGTGAGAAATGGTAAAGAATTAAACCTTTTCTCATTACTGATGCCTTGTTAAAATCATGCTTCACAAAAGCAACTAGGCTCTGTTGGTAATTAAATGCATTTTCTCCCAAATATGAGAGGAACCAGGAACATTTTTTTTGTATGTTTCCACTTCTTGTCATTGGCAATGTCTATCATGTTTGTACCATTAAACATTATAAAGCTAATTCCTAAAATAAATCAAAACATTTAATAAGCAGACAAATTATATTTTGGGAGGTTTCAGTTTCAGCAACATTAAAGATTGAAGATGCAACAATTAACTGAACTAAGCTAGTTGTCAACATGTAACATCCAGTATGTGCCTCCCTCTGATTATTCTCACCCTGCTCTGCTCTTAGGCAAATCTTTGCAGACATTCCCACAATTAACAAACTCCAACCAAACATTTGAAAAACTATGTCACACTTGTGGGTCTCTGTGATGTGCTCACAGTAAATTAAAGGACAGAATATTTTATGTTTACAACAGCATAATAATCATGAGACACAATGCATTTTCTTTAAGCTAAATGATTTGTTCTGGGGGTTTGCAGTCATTAACTTTCTTCATCTGTCTTTGGAAACTCCAGGAGAGGTCAAGGTCTCTATTGAGAAACATCATTATGCAGATTTACACAGTGAATAGTATTGTATTAATACCTTTAATCAATTCTGTATAAACGTTTACCTCTTTATCATATTACAAACTCTAGCTTGCAGTCAATCAAAGGAGGTAGCAGAATAGCGTTGCAAAGATATTTGGAGTGATTTGATTGGTTCTTCTGTTTGTAACTATCAATAACTGTTCCTGACTAACAACTTTGGATAGGAAATTTGTTTTTAAATTACTGGTTGGTAGTTTTCATTGGTGGCTGACATAGGTTGATTGGTATGTCCACATCTGCTCAGTTGTCAGCTTCAGGAGTTATCCAGTCGCTTATCATTTAACTGACAAATCAGTACCCTTTCACGCTGAATGAAACTTGAGCAGAAAGCATCCATCATCAAGAATGGCTGACCAGTAGCCCCACCATTGGCCAAGTCCAAAAGAACATGGCTGCCAGATTGAGACTGGCGGTGAAAGAACTGGCATGAGGGAGTAACTGACTTGACATCACCAACCTACTTGAAGCAGATGTGCTGTCCTTGATAGCATTAGCAGGAGTGACTATTGCACAATCATTACAAAGATGAAGTTTTGTCTTCACAATGAGGACACCCTCCTTTGTGTACTACAAACAGGTCTAATAGCCCAAAACCCTGGACATCCAGGAGGACATTAGCAGCTCCAGAATTAAAGACTAACATCTGAAACCTTATGATTCAACATATTTATTACTTCCCCATTGCCACCTAATTCACTGTTGGCTAAGAAGATGTGCCAGGAGCAGCACCAGGCTTGGAATGACACACCAACCAAGTGCAGATACAACACAGGACTACCCCCAAGCTAAATACCAAAAGCAGCAAATTACAGATACAATTATGTAGCCCTACAATTAATGGAGCAGAGAAAACTTCTGCAGTCTTTACACATCCACTCATGAATGGTATGGACAATAGTGGAATTAATAGAGGAGAAAGCTCCAGGAACATCTCCAAATTCAATTTGCAAACAAGTCAAGAGTGTTAAGTCAAGACGCCCAATTGTCCTGCTCCCAACATTAGTGATGCTAATTTCTAGCCAATTCAGTTCATTTCATGCTACATTGAGAAGCATTGAACATAGTGAAAACCAGAGAACTTGATAACATCCCATTGTAGCCCAGAGGATCTGTGCATCTGAACTAGTCATCCTTTCTAGGCAAGCTAATCCAATACATTTAGGAAAATGGCATCCAGTCAGCAATATGAAAAAATGTCCAAATATGTATTATCAAAGCAAAGCAGGACAAATGTGACCCAGTAAATTCACACTTCATTGAACCCCTCTCAGTGCCATCAAGTGGCACCTACTCACCACTAAAACATTCACTTATATTCAATTTGTGGTCTGCCAGAACCATTCAGATCCAGACTTCATTACAACTTTAATCCAGAAATGGTTGCAAGAGCTGAATGCCAGAGGAGAGGTTAGAGGAGCTGGTCATGTCATCTGGATAGCATTCCACCAAGAAATCCTCTAAAATTGAGGTTATTAGCGGTTAAGGAATCATATTTGATATAAAGGAAGATGATTGTGGTTATTGAAGAGAGTCATCATACCCCAGGACATCATATCACGAATTCATCAGGCAAATGCCCTCAGACCAATCATCTTTAACTGTGTCATCAGTGATATTTCCTCCTATAACACATAATAAGGAATGCTGTTGTTCTCTGACAATTCTACGGTGTTCATACTCATTCACAGCTATTTCAATATCCTACAGCAGGGCCTGGATAATATCCAACCTTGGGCTGACAAATGACAAGCAGCACTTGTACTACATAAGTGCCTTATCCACCAACAAAATGACCTTCAATTGCATTTTGGCATCTTGTTACCAGGACTCAACCCTGCATAATTTAAATAAGCTGATGGCAGGATTTCTGTAGTGGTCTACTTCCCCCTGTATCAATTAAATCCCATTTTGTCACACATAGAGTGGCTGAGCCAGGTCCCACTAATTTCTAGCTTGCCAGTATTTTACTGGCAGGTTTCAAAATGAAAAACAGCATGTTTTGCCCTTATGGCAAAAAACATCTTCTTTGAGAACTTAGGTTCTCGGTTATCTTGGGTGTGCCACAATATTTCACCTGCGTTTATCTGGGCACACAGAACACTCAAGGATCACGAGAGTGTGGGCTCACCCAGTGAGCAGTGGCTAACACACAGGCCAAAGATATCAAGTGCAAAAATGCTGGGGGGAAAAACCCTCAAAAACCCAACAACCTATTTTTGTAAAAAGGCTCATTAAGTTGTTTTTTTTTGGAGGGGGGGCTGCGGTCAGCAAACTGTAGTGATATAAACAGATTACAGGACACTCAGTGTGTAGTTACCGTTGAGGTGACAAGTTCCCTGTAAGGTTTACGTGCACCATTCTGGTATATAAAAAAGTTCAGGTGACATCAGGAATGGGTGGAGCTTGCGGAAAGGTAAGAACGGTTTCTGTTTATACACGCAGGTCAATATTAGTCGGTTTCTACATGTCACAAAAAGCGGCGATTGGAATGTAAAATGTCGTGATAATGCCAACAAATCCTTTGAGAGCCGTGTACAAGGTTGCGTGCGGGACATTCTGTACACAGGAATCCTGAGACCGTTGATGCAATTCTCTTTACCTTTACAAAGGCTCAGGCAACTCCTTCACCCACCAGCCCCCCTTAAGTTAATAAGAAAATAAGTAAATCCTAAGGTACCGTCGAGGTTGATTGAGAGTAAGCAGAGAACCGCCAGCTGGGCGCAAGGTAAAAGTGCTGTGGAGCCGGGCAAGTGCCTTTGACGTTAGTTACTAGTTACTGTTTAACATCTCCACCCACTTGGAGTTTATTCAAAGATCGATGCAGTGACAGGTTGGCCGGGCCCCGGCGCCTGGGACTGAACTACACTCAGCAGCAGAATTAAGGGCGCACCTTGCTGCTGGCCTGGAGCTGATAGTCGTTTGTGCTTCTCCTTTACTCTCTGAGCGGTCTGTGTCCTCTTATAGCCCAGAGCAATGACAACAAGCAGAGGAACTGCGGCTTAGTTAGAAGGTAAGAATCAGTAGCGATTTATTCTTCCTTCCCTCCCTTGAAGTCGGATCGTGTGAAGTAGACAAACAGTACACGTGATGAGAGCACCCCTCTCGCCTGCAGCTAACTCTTGTACTTGGACCTCGACTTTACTTTTTGCCCTCCCTCATTACTTCTGCATCTTTGAGTTTGAGAAAGTGTTGGGGGAGGAGCAATTAAGAAAGAATTTTCTCTGTGGATATCCACGTCATCTCTTGTCCTGTTGCTTACTTTTTAAAAATAATTTTCAGCTAACTGTGTGTGAGGAGTTTTATTTGTGAGGTGCTGGGGGAGTGAGTGGTTTTATTTGTAAGGTGCTGGGGAGTGAGGGGTTTTATTTGTGAGGTATTGGGGAGTGAGGGGTTTTATTTGTGAGGCGCTGGGGCAGTGAGGGGTTTTATGTTTCAGGTGCGGGCGAGTGAGGAGTTTTATTTGTGAAGTGCTGGGAGAGTGAAGGGTTTTATATGTGAGGTGCTGGGGAGTGAGGAGTGTTATTTGTGAGGTGCTGGGAAAATGAGCAGTGTTATTTGTGAGGTGCTGGGAGAGTGAGCAGTGTTATTTGTGAGGTGCTGGGAGAGTGAGGAGTTTTATTTGTGAGGTGCTCGGAAAATGAGGAGTTTTATTTGTGAGGCGCTGGGAAAATGAGGAGTGTTATTTGTGAGGTGCTGGGAGAGTGAATGGTTTTATTTGTTAGGTGCTGGGGAGTGAGGGGTTTTATTTGTGAGGCGCTGGGGCAGTGAGGGGTTTTATGTTTCAGGTGCGGGGGAGTGAGGAATTTTATTTGTGAGGTGCTGGGGGAATGAGGGGTTTTATTTGTCAGGTGCCTAGGAGTCCATGCTGTTGGTCGAAGGCGCGCTAGTTTCATTTCACGGATTGTTAGCAAACATGACCTCAGGCTGTCAGTTGAAATGAAATGCCATTTGTACCAAATGAACTGGGATTTCGTTAGTAGAGTACAGTAATTTGTGGTTTGGCTTCAGAAATATATTTCAGAATTGTTTTGCGAATTTATTTTTGAATTAGACTTTATTTTCAAATCTGATGTAGCTCTGTAAAAAAAAAACCTTTTTATTTATCTTTGGTTAAAATACGGCGAAGTTTTGTAAACATGAAATTGAATCTGTACACACTCTAGGTAAATTTCTAAAGGTGATACAGAATAAGAGAAGTTTTAAGAGGTAGCTGAGTATCGTGCAGCCATTTATAGCGGGGCAAACCTATATTTACTCGCCCAGTTCAAACATTTTTGTAAATAATAGCGCCAAATTTCCGTTGTCTTAGTTTCTGGCTGTTAACAGCTATATGTGCCAGGAGACCTCGGCTGTTGGCTCCCACCTATCTCTGAAGTAACCCAAAGCACATATTTACTCAATGTGGTGTCAATATTTTAGCTCTGACGGGCTACAACAACCATTTAAAGCGCAGAATGCCTTGTTTTAGTTGTGGGCAAAGGTGGCAATTTAAGCGGGGGTTCTGAAACATTTGACGATAAAAATGTTAAGTTTGCGGTTATTTTCAAAATCTTATTCCAGACGAAAATTAATAACTGAAAGAGGACATTTTGCGCTTAATAGCGAATACTTACGTTATTGTCCCCATCTGGATTGTGTACAGTTGCACGCCGAACAGCGTGACTGATTAAACAAGTAGTACAAATGACCAATCATCTGAATCTTGTTGTGAACATGTCACGTACTTTGTAGTAACGAGTTTCTAGGTAAAAATAGAAGATCTATTCAATATACAAATTACCGATGTTTTTGTACATATATATATGTACACAAAAAAATTTCAAAATATATACAAAACTCGCTAACAATAACTGAGATAAAACGACAATAACATTGCCATGTTATTGCAGAAGTTGTAAAGAGGGGCTTGGCAAATATTTGTAATAGATCCTGGCAAATCATAAGCGATTTTATAACGTTTCTAGAAATTATTTTTATTTGAGAAACAAAGTTCTGATGAATATTAAATATTACAAAACATGTCAAATTAGCAGTCTTCTTCATTCCAATTTTTTCACACTCCATGAGGATAAAGAGTACTTTAGTAGGTTCTGGAAATACGCATGCCAGTTATGGATGTCATGACATTACAGACAGCTGGGTCAGTACATGAACCCATACCCTTGCATTGTACAAAGTTCTGGGCTCTATGCCATTGTAAGACATCATCTAGTGACGCCATACACACCCCTCCCCCCACCCCCCATCACAGCTAAATGTTTTTTGTTTCTTGTATTTGATCTCACTTCATCAGATTTTGGACAAAATTGGCAGCCTCTCAGTAGGAGTAAGTTAGATTAGTCAGACATGTAGAAATTTATGTCATTGGCACACCCTGGATTTTGTGTTTCTACAGATTTCCTCTGAGACTGTGTTAGCACTGGGTGATGGAGTGGTAGAAAAAATTCTAAGCTGCCTTTTTCAAAACACTCATACAATAGTTCTACTCTGGTAATGTGAGTGATCATATGCTCACCAGCCAAATAAAAGGCACATGAAATAGGCAAAAAACAAACAAGACCGTTAGCACAGAAAGGATTAAGGTACAAATTTTTAATCTTACACTCAGCTGTGGTGTGGTGGTGGCTATATGGTACAACTTTATCTCCATGTCAGAAGTAAACTAAGTGTTTCTCTTTTTTGGGTCAGTTAGCACCAAAGACTTTTAAACATTGTGAGAAGTGAACCATTCATGCTTGGTGACGTTAACAGTTATTGCATGACACACTTCTTGCATGAATGTAATGCCTCAATTTGCCAAATTTGCTTCAGATTAACGTAATGTAACCATAAGGAATGATTGTGCCATGATTGATTCCACATTATTTATAACCACAGTATATTCCATGTTATTCATAAGCAGAGTAAGTCAGGGAAATCTAGACATTAACAGTACTGAGCAAGGAAACACCTACATGGTGCAAATTACTCCAGTCAACAGTCGGGATTCACCTGTTACATGAAGCTGAGAGTACTTTTCCAGCCTTTGACAGGAATTCATTAGCACTGGTGAGTATTGAAATAATTTTATGCTAATTTGTGCTGAGATGTTGTCAGTGATGATTGGTACTAAATACAAATCAAGGAAGATTACACTTGATCCTCCAAAGTGGCAACTATCAATCTAGCAGCATGGCACTCCTGCCAAGCAGGAATCTTTAAATTAGAGGTCATTACTCAAATCTAGCGAAGGCAACAACAGTGTTGGTGTTCAATATCTTCCACACTAGGATATATTCTGGTAATAGTACTGAAGACTTATGCTCCTGAACTTGCTGCACCCTTAGCCAAGCTGTTCCAGTACAGTTACAACACTGGCATCTACCTGTCAATGTGGAAAATTGCCCAGGTATGTCCCATCCATAAAAAGCAGGATAAATCCAATCCGATTAATCACCACCCCATCAGTCTACTCTCGATCATCAGTAAAGTAATGGAAGGGGTCATCAACAGTGCTATCAAGCGGCACTTGCTTAGCAATAGCCTGCTCACTAACACTCAGTTTGGGTTCCGGCAGGGTCACTCAGCTCCTGACCATTACAGCCTTGTTTCAAACATGGACAAAAGAGCTGAACTCTAGAAGTGAGGTGAGAGTGATTGACCTTGACATCAAAGCAGCATTTGACTGAGTGTGGCATCAAGGAGCCCTAGCAAAACTGGAGTCAATGGGAATCAGGGGGAAAACTGTCTGCTGTTTGGAGTCATACCTAGCACAAAGGAAGGTGGTTGTGGTTGTTAGAGGTCAGTGGTCCCAGTCCCAGGACATTGCTGCAGGAGTTCCTCAGGGTAGTGTCCTAGGCCCAACCATCTTCAGCTGCTTCATAAATGACCTTCCTTCCATCATAAGGTCAGAAGTGGGGATGTTTGCTGATGATTGCACAATGTTCAGCACCATTCATGACTCCTCAGATCCTAAAGCAGTCAGTGTCCAAATGCAGCAAGACCTGAACAATATCCAGGTTTGGGCTGACAAGTGGCAAGTAATATTCATGCCCACAAGTGCCAGGCAATGACTATCTCCAACAAGAGAGAAATTAACCATCTCCCATTCACATTCAATGGTATTACCATTGCTGAATCTCCCACTATCAACATCCTGGGAGTTACCATTAACCAGAAACTGAACTGGACTAGCCATATAAATACTGTGACTACAAGAGCAGGTCAGAGACTAGGAATCTTGCAGTAACTCACCTCCTGACTCCCCAAAGCCTGCCCACCATCTACAAGGCACAAGTCAGGAGTGTGATGGAATACTCTCCATTTGTTTGGATGAGTGCAGCTCAACAACACTGAAGAAGCTCGACACAATCCAGAAACGTTCACTCTCTCCGCCACCGGCGCACTGTGCCAGCAATGTGTACTGTTCATAAGATGCACTGCAGGAACTCACCAAGCCTCCTTAGATAGCACCTTCCAAACTCACGACCACCACCATCTAGAAGGTCAAGGGCAGCAGACACATGGGAATACCACCACCTGGAAGTTCACCTCCAAGCCACTCACCATCCTGACTTGGAAATATATCGCCATTCCTTCACTGTCACTGGGTCAAAATCCTGGAAATCCCTCCCTAACAGCACTGTGGGCATACCTACACCACATGGACTGCAGCGGTTCAAGGAGGCAGCTCAGCACTACCTTCTCAAGGGCAATTAGGGATGGGCAATAAATGCCGGTCTGGCCAGTGATGTCTGCATCCTGTGAATGAATAAAAAAAAATCTCCCTTTGGGATCGATTCTAACTGACTTTTTAAAGTTTCTCAAATTATAGCCCAAGGTGGCATTTCCAAAAGACCCTTTTTTTGTTTTCTCAGATCTCTTCTATGGGGTTGATAACAATAGGCTACTTGCATGGACATCCTGTCCATCTGCAACATATTTGTTATGAAAGAGGTGTTAATAAGGCATTTAAATCATGATTAGGCAGAGACTACATGGTTTTATGAAAGGGAAATTGTGTCTGAGCAATCTAAGAGCTTTTTAAGCATGTAATTAATAGGATAGGTACAGGGAAACTAGTGGATGTGGTATATCTGGATTTCCAAAAGGCATCTGATAAATTTGCCATGTTAAAGTTTCTAAGACAAGGTTATGTGGGTTTGGGGATAATATAGTAGCATGGATAGTGGTTTGGTTGTGGCCACACAGCAGAGAGTAGGAATAAACAGGGCCTTTTCAAATTAACAGGCTGTAACTAGTGGAATGTTGGAACCTCAGCTATTTACAATCTATTAATGACTTAGATGACTGTACTGAGAGTAATGTGTTCAAGTTTGCTGATGATACAATGCTAGGTGGGATGGTAAGCTGCGAGGAAGACACAAAGTGGCTGCAAAGGTGTATGGACAGGTTAATGAGTAGGTAAGACAGATGGAGTATAATGTGGGGTGAAGTGAAGTTATTCACTTTGGTATGAAGAATAGGGAAACAGTATTTATTTAAAATGGTGAGGAATATTTAAATGTTGATCAGCAGAACAAGAAGCACAGAATGTTAACATACAGGCACAGCAAGAAATTAGGATGGAAATGGCATGTTCACCTTACTGCAAGGGGTCTGGAGTACAAAAGTAAAGAAGCCTTGCTACAGTTATCCAGGACTTGGGTGAGAGCACACCTAAAGTACTGTGCACAGTTTTGGTTTCCGCATTTAAGGAAGGACATACATGACTTTGAGGCAGTATGGCAAAGGTTCGCTCGATTGATCCCTAGGATGAGGGGGTTGTCCTATTATGAAAGGTTGAGAATATATTGGGCCTATACTCTCTGGAATTTATAGGACTGAGAGGTGATCTCATCGAAACATGTAAGACTTTAAATGGGCTTGACATGGTAGATATGGAGAAGTTACACAGAATATTCATTCAGGAACCTGACATGGGGACTGGTTCCAGGTCCTGACCTCACATGGTGTATTATAGACATGCCCACTGCTGTCTTGAAATGGGCTTGCCATCCAATCAGGGACAATGGGTGTGTTCCTGATGCTGGAGGGCTAATATGAGACTGCAGCACTCACAGATTGGCAGCCCCACCAGTTGAGGTGGACACTGCAGATCTGAGGATTGAGGCAATGAGGGAGAAAGCCAGTTAAGTTTTTAAAATCTTTTTAAAACAGCCACAGCTGCCAGGCTGTGATCTTGGAGGCCACCAGGGGAAGGCCAGTGGCTGCAGCTGTGGCCCAGTGGCCCAGGTGTGGGTGTTGTCCCTCATGTAAGCAGTGGTGGCTCCCTTCCTATGTTGAGCCCACCACCAATATGGGCTGCCTGCATTGCTGACTGGAATCCCAGTCAGTGCATGAATGGGGCTTTAATAGACTCCTTAATTACATTAATTTGCAGTTAATTGGTTACCCACGAGTTTTTGGCAGGCAACTAATCTGACCCTGATGCAGCCTGCTTTAAAATGGCCTGGGGAAGGGATCGTGGTGACGAACTGGCAGGACAGTTGGCGGTGCCAAATTGCAGCCATGCCCATCTCCGAGTTGGACTTTGACTTCGATTGAAAATTTAGCCCACTGTTTCCCCTGGCTTGGGAGTCTAGAACATAGAATAAAGGCCTCAGGACAAGGCATCGATCAGTTAGGACTGAGGTGAGAAGAATTTCTTCACTCAGAGGGCTGTGAAATTTTGGAATTCTCTAGCACAGAGGGCTATGGATGATCATTGTTGAGTAGCCTATTCCTTTCCCTTTTTTTTTGTTCTTATTTTCTTTGGGTGCCAATCCGTCCAAGATATCCACAGACTAGGGTGCAAGATTCAGGAAATCAAGGTGAATCTGACACCGTACCCTGGTTTTTTTACAATTCATTTATGGGATGTAGGTGTCACTGGCTGGGCCAGCATTTATTACCCGCCCTTATTGCCCTTGAGAAAGTGGTGGTGAGCTGCCTTCTTGAACCGCTGCAGTCCACGTGGTATAGATACACCCATAGTGCTGTTAGAGAGGGAGTTCCAGGACTAGCTGGGGACTAAAGAGTATACGACGTGATTAATCCGACTGTCTGGACGGGAATGGCAAAGACTTGACAAAATAAATAAGAGCCATGGTCATGGTTAAGATGGCTTCAGAACTATTAAAAATTCCAGGGCCTGCTTTAGAATATCTCCAGCTATGGAGGGATGAATGAGAATTCGAAGATAGTAATGAGTTGCTTAACAGTTCATTGTTATTCCAATTCTCCAAATAACAGAATAGATTAATGCAAAACATCACCCAAAATTTCAAAATGCTGCGCTCAGTGGTCCCTGACCTCAAAGTGGAATACTTTCTTCAAATCTTTAATAGATAGCTCTAAAATAGATAGGATCCTTTGAAAATTCGGTAGAATCCTTGTATAGCTCACCAGTTACTGACTCGAACTGGTCTGTGCATCATGTCCTGTCCCAGCATGGAAAATCCACTATGCTGGGCCCATGACTTTTTCAAGAAGATATATTCAGGATTTGGTTACCTCAGTGTTGCACTCTCCAAACAAAAGCGAAAACAGATCTATTTCCTTCTTAAAACCTTTTTGAAGACCAAGTGCAGACAGGCATGCTGTACAGATGAAATATTAGCCCATGTATTAGAACGGATTTCAATATTGTTCTGTAGACTGGCAGAGCTGCATTTAACAATGCTGCAAAAGGAGCTGTGGCCAGAATGAGTGTAAATATCTGTGAATGAGGAAAATGTTTTTGGAGGAGAGAAAAATAAGGTATGAATGCGATTATAGGGATGACTATGAAAAGCAAAATCATTTTTAAGCGCTGACGCCCTAGCTCAGATGTAACTTTTTCATTGCATGCTTCGAGTTCCTGGATATCATAGCCTATTACAATCCCATGCCATAGAATCAGCCTATATTATATATCAGAATGGCTGAGTACACCATAACATTCTAATTAAATTGTGCTTATAGGTGATGCAGATGTCACATTACATGACAGCCCACCCTTTAATTAAATACAATGTGGATTACTATAAATTATTGGATGCTGTAAATCTTTTTTAAAATCTGGAACTGGCTTTGTTTAAAAATTGGGACCTTCATCTTCCTCCCAACCTTCTTCCTCCTCCACTGAGGCCTGTACCACTGGCACTAAGGCACTTTTCCAACACAACCCAACCCCCCCGCCCCCCCCATGCGGGAGGCAGGAAAATTGGCAATAGTGATTTCAGGGTTTGGTACCTAGCGCAGGCTTCTCTGCCACATTTCCTGTTTGCCCCTTGATATACTGCCTGATTTCAAGTGGAGTAATAGGGGAATATTCAGACCTCTGTCTTGAGTAGGGCTTTTGCAGCTGCAGCACGGAAGAAGCAGGAAGGTGAATATTTGGAGTGCAGTCACCTTAATCCTCCAATTCTATAATGTGTACTCAGTTACTGTTAGTATCAATTAATTTGAGTTAACTTTACTGGAAGCAGCGATACGAATAATAAACAGGAATAAGCCAAGGGTTTATTCCATCTATACGTTTGCATGATGCCATTAGTGAGTGGATTCGATCTGTGCTTGACCTCAGTGAGCTGGGGCTTATAGAGTGAAAATCTCATCTATCCAGAGTGCTTGGAAGGATTGACTTAGTCCTGAGGTACACAGGATAAAATTGTATATCTCAGCATTACCAAAACTGGAACCTTCTCACAAATTAATTTGGTCCATTGCAAATTGAAAATACTTCCTGGTTTACTTTTGAGTTCATTAACAGAAGGAAAAACATTGTAACGTACAGAGAGAAAAAACGATGAATAGTTTAGGGAAACAATAAAGCTTTGGAAAAAAGGAAGAAAATGAGAAACAAGGATGTGGTATGAATGCAATAGACAAGCATTCAAATCTCCATAGAAGGAAAAAGCACAAAATTAAACTTAGTGAATGAGTGCAAAAAAAACTAACATGGAAATGATTTTTGATTAGATTTGCAAAAAAGAGATGGTACTGAGCAGGTTCTGAACTTCTAACTTATTATACAGCATCTCTGAAATTGGCACAACATGAGCTATTGAACCATACCAACTTGAGATACTGAGTATGATGCTGACAATTTCACTGATTACCAATGCCTGAAAAAGTGCTTTTGTAATGCGAAAGCTGGGCATTGGCTTCACCATAATGTGACTCTGCTTAAAAGAAAGAACTAGACTTTATGTAGCACCATGTCATATCCTTGTTGGGTGGAGTCCAATAAACTTTATAGCTAATTAATTAACTTGAAACATAATCACTGATTTGTGATCAAATTCAGCAACCAATTTGTGCACTGCAACGTCTCACAAATAGCAAAGGTATGAATGACTAGCCAACTGCTTCTTGTTGTGTTGGCTGAAGGAGGAATTTTGGCCAAGACCCTCTTCACCAATGGATCTTCCAAATCCATTTAACCAAGTAATCATGGCCTGGGTTTAATGTCTTATCTGGAAAAATTGCATCTCAGTACTGCTCTCAATATTAGCCTAGATATACTATGGCCCGGACATTTTTGCCAAGTCAGATCAACTCAGTAGGCCTTTTAAAAATGATGAGTGGGATCTGATTCATGTCCATTTCAGTGCCTTTTCAATGTTATTGATTCCTGGCTCCTGAGGTCTCTCCATAGTGGATACTGGGTGAGTGGCTATAAAGGATAGAAGGCATTCAGGGGGCAGAGGGGCATGGGAATATGGGTATGAATGGGCATGGAGGTATGAAGGGTTAATAGGTGAGGAGTAAGGGGATGAGTGTTGAGAGTTTGAGGGCCTGGCATTCATCATTACACTGGGTCAATATCCTGGTTAATGGACGGAGGCCTTCTAGCCTTCCAGCCTCACCATCTGCCTGCCTGTGTTGCCACTTCAGGCCTGCCTCCAAGGACGCTGGACCTGACTCCGTCTTCTCTCTGGAACCCACAAACCTAACTAGCAGTGAAAATCCTACCAACTGCTCCAAACTGACAAGAGCCTTAAAATAGCTCAGGCAGCCTTTAAATTTAAAATGGAAATAAGCTGATTATTCATTATCTCTTCCCCTTTAGTCAAATTTTACTAGAAATTAGAAGTGCTTCACTTGGTGAATTTAGCTGTGCCTGAGTCAGCACAAAGTATAACCTTTTCACCCACTAGGCTTTACAGCTAATTTACTCTGGCCACAAAGTATTAAACTGGCATCTTCACCTGCACCTTGAACTGATTAGCACCAACACTGAATGTTAACAATTTGGGGACACATTTTGAAAGCTCCTTTGAGGTGACCAAGGTAGTGTTTTAAGCTGAAATGCTGCTTTGGTTCACATTTGGTGCCAGGCGCCACCTTGGTAAAAGAGCTGAAGTTTGCATGAGGGATGGCCATCTGGAGGATCGTTAAGGGGTCGATTGCCATTTAAATTGCTTGCTGGTTCTCATTATGTAGGCTGTACATGATTTTGGCAGATGGTGCTTGACCTATCACCCTCTCCTAACAGTGCAGCTGACTGGGAATGTTCAGGTCATTGCAGACATTTGTGAGCACTATTTAAGGTTTATCAGCTTTTATTGTTCACTCGCTACTGGAGGTTTGACACTGACTTTTGAAACATATAGTGACATTTTCTGGGACATTTTGGGTGGAATCGTCCCAGATTCGCACTAAGTGCGGTAATGGGCGGGGAAAAGGACATTTTACCCACTGGCCACAATGGCGGCTTTTCACACCATATCTTCCCATTCCCACCTCATTAAACAGGGATTCCTGAGAAACATACTATGTTTCTCACTGGCCCACCACACCATCACCTCGTCGCTTCCTCACACTGGGTGCCATACTTAAAGTGCAGCCACGCATGCACCTCTTAGTGCCTCCAGCCCAGGACTGCTGCACGGAAGCCATGGCCCCGAGAGGCAAGAAGATTGTAGCCCCCCCCACCCCCACCGTTCAGTGGCACGTCCCTGGAATGCCTTTTGGATGCCATGGAGGCCCTCAGTGATGTCCTCTACTCCCCCTCACCCCCAGCTGCAGAGGTCCAGCAACCTCACTATACCAGCTTGGAAGGTGATCGCAGTGGTGGTCAGTACCTTTGCTGCATAGAAGAGGTTGGCCATCCAGTGCAGAAAGGGGATGAATGATTTCATCCATGCCACCAGGGTAAGGCAACCATCTCATCACTCTAAACTCACACACTCAAGACCATCACACATTCACTGATATCTCACTCACTGCCAGCTCAAGGGACATCACCACTCACTCACTCCCTCACACACACCCTTACAACTCCATCATAGCCTCATCCCCTCTGGAGACTGTCTCCTCAGCCCTCACCATCTTGAGGCCACTTGCACACCCTGGGATATTCTCCTTCCCTAGCACAGCACTCGCCCTTTTTTTATTTGTTCATGGGGCGTAAGCGTCGCAGGCTAGGCCAGCATTTATTGCCCATTCCCAGTTGCCCAGTTCAGAGGGCAATTAAGTGTCAACCACATTGCTGTGGGTCTGAAGTCACATGTGGGCCAGCAAGGGTAGCAGATCTCCTTCCCCAAAGGATACTAGTGAACCAGATGGCTTTTTACGACAAGCGACAATGGTTTCATGGCCATCATCAGACTTTTAATTCCAGATTTTTATTGAATTCAAATTTCACCATCTGCTGTGGTGCAATTTGAACCCAGGTCCACAGAAAATTCCTCTGACTCTTCTGGAATACTAGTCTAGTGACAATACCACTATGCCACCACCTGACCCCTGCAACCTCTTTTCTTGCCTGGGGCCACTTCTCCTCCTTCCCCAAGCAAGCCCTAGCCCTACAGCCCTTCAAAAGCCACCCCCACCTTACAGTTGGTCTAGTAGGTAGAGACCTGCCCGTGAGCCCCCTTAAAAGTGATGTGGTGCTACCTGAGAAGCCTGGCGCTGATGATCAAGAGTGCTGCCCAAGGCAAGGTAGGCAAACAAACCTCGAAGTTCAGAGCAAAGTACAGATCGCCAGGTGCATATCGCTTATGTTCAGTTGTGAAACACGTAGGTGTGCTATCACGCTGACATGCTTGGATGATCTAGCATGGGGGGGATGATTCCGGTGAGCTGGGCTTATAATGATGTGCAGATATATTACAATGAAGTTCCCAATGGGAAATGTGGCCTGCCACATGTAGGGCAGTGCGGACAATCGCAAACTGGTTTCATGACATCGTGAAACCGATTTTTGGCCTTCTTGCCATATTGTCCACTCATGCTGCCAAACACGCCCAACACCAATAGGCATGGAAAACTCCACCCTTTTTCAAGACGTCATCAACACACTATGAGCATTTATTTCAGAATTTTTCTGAGAACATCACTTTAAAAGAGTGCCTGCCGTGCTACCCTAACTTATTAGAGACCTTATAGGATTCATCAGGAGAAAGGGAGTGCTTGGTCATGGGCACCTCGCTATGGGCCACCCTTGATCTGCAGGAGGAATGAAAGAGCTCATGAGGCCAACAAAGCAGCACGAGCTGCAGCAGAAAGTGTTAGGAGGGTGAGGTAAGATTCTTCCCGTGTCCCCTGCAGATGCAAAACATCCCTCCTAGTCTGGACATCCTCCATCAAGACCTCCAGTGCCACATCCAGAAACCTTTATGCCTTCTCATTCGGAACCATCCTGAAACCTGCCACTGTGGGTCAGCCAGCACGCTCCACACCTTCAGTGGAAGTGTATGTGTGGAACCTACGTACACTACTCCACAAAAATTCCACCTAATCAATGATTGAATGCTGAATCCTGCTGGCTTCTATTTTAACGCTCTCCAGGCAAGTTCAAATTGTGGTAATCAACAGAAGCAACATTACATGCTAGACTCAGACTTTCAAATAGGCATGACTTATTAACACAGCACCCATTTAGCACCTGTTTTCATCCTTTCACAAATATAATCCCTTCACTTCAGTAAATATCAATTATTTAATTCCAATTTTAGCATGAAATTTGAGACATGAACAAGCAGTGGGTATTGGGGAGAGGAATAATATTGTAGTAGGAGGAGATGTACTAACCCCAGGGCTTACTGTTGGGCTCACTACTATTTCTAATTTATGTCATCAACTTGGATTCAGATACTGAATGTAAATTGATAGACAATGACAAAGATGGAAAATGGAGCTGAAGGAGGAAATTCAGAAATCTAGGAATCTTAGTAGACTCAGCACTTGGTTTGTCCAACCAATGGAGAGCAGCAATTAGCAATATCAATAGAATGTTGAATTAAGTAATCAAAATAGTCGTCATGATCAAACTTACAGCGCTGTGGTTAGTGCATCCCTCAACAAATTTGCTCTGGTCACTGGGAAGCACAGCAGACTTCCAAGTGTTGAAGGCACCATAGAGAACAACCATGAGAAGCATTCCATGGTCAGGATCTGGAATGTATTGCCTGAGGGTGTGATGGAGGCAGGTTCAATCGAAGAATTCAAGAAGGAATTAGATTATTATCTGAAAAGGAAGAATTTGCAGGGTAATGGGGAGAAGATGGCGGGGGGAATGGCAGTAGGTAAATTGCTCATTCGGATTGCCGGTGCAGACACGATGGGCTGAATGGCCTCCTTCTGTGCTGTTACAATTTTGTGATTCTGTGATATGAGGGTGATCCCTCATGCCAGGGACTCGGTTATGAAGAAAGACTGGGAAGATATTCGTTTTCCAGCTTGGCAACAAAGTATCTGGTATGGAAAAGGTCAATCCTTAATACTATTTTAAATTAAACTGTGGGAATGGGACAAAGGGAATATAGAGAGTTGAACTTAAAAATGGAAATTTTGCGATTGATATCGGGAGGAATTTCTTCCTGCAGAAAGTCATCAACATGTTAATAGATTTCTACGCAGAGTGGTGGAGGCAAAAAAAACAACTAGAAATTATTTTAAACAAAACAACCAGATGCAGCAACTGGAGGAATGTACGGTTGTTTTGGTTGGATGAATAAAGATCAGCCCAATTAACCCTCGTTCATCCATGTGTTTTTGACCTTATGAATCAGTACCTGACAAATATCTCTACCGAGCTATTGATTTGCGGTGGGGACTGCACCAGCAGTAGACTTCAAAATGGAGTTTGTTAAAAGAGGCTAAGCATTATTGACCAGGTTGCCATTTTAAATATTTTAAAATATTTTTATTCACTTTCTTATTTAATTGAGAATTACAAAGAACTCTAATGAAAAATAAAAGTGTGCATTAATTTATAACATCAATTCAATTCCTGTCTGCTTTTTCCTATTACAGTTTTTGTGTTTTCATGTTCAATACTTATTTGGACCCAGTAACCTCAGCCATTCCCAAAAGTGAACCTCATATTATACATGATCTGGATTGCACTAGTGTCTGCCCAAACAGATAAGTGACCCAGAAATTGTAATAGAAAGCATTGACTCTGTACACCAACTAATGACATATCGGGCAGAATCTTGTGCCCTCCCACATGACGAGTTTGGTGGCGGGTGGGCATTTAATCAGGCCTGAGGGTGGTGGATGGGGACCTTCATGCCTCCACCCCAATTAAGTCCACGGCAGGAAGGCTTGTGGATAACCTTGTTGCCTTGCCAGCAACTGAAGCACTTAAATGGATGATTAATACCCAATTAAGGGCCTCAGTCTACTTATTAACCCAGCAGTGGGCAGAAGGCTCACCAAGTGGCATGCAGGGCAACCAAACTCTGGCTTCTTTGCTTATGGTCTTCTGGAAAGGGTCTCTTGCTAAAAGACACTCATTGCCTGATCGAGGGACCCAGCATTGGGAATGGGGTGCTTGCTGAAAGCCATTGCTGCTGATTTCTCTGCACCTCCCTCCTCCTGTGACCCCCCATTCTGCAAATCCCCTCCCACCATCACTGACCTGTGGCCTGGTCCTGGGCTTTGAGTGGGTGTCATACTGGCAGCAGCCACTGCCTTCTGGGTGGGACTGGCTTTCAAAAGAGCTGCCGGCCTCTGATTAGCTGCCAATTCGTGATTGGTGAAACTTCCACCACACCCCCACCCCCCGATCTGGTGGCCTGTCCCCTGCCTGATTGGCATGTAATACTGCCAGGCCTTCTCAGAAAGAAGCATTGCGAGTCTTTCACTGGCTCTCCAGCCAGCAGCCGAGACCTCCATCACCAGCACAACCACCCCTCATGTGTAGCCATTTCTATCACCTTTACTGCATTTTACTGAGACAAGATACAATTTGAGGTTGTGAGCTGGCTTCATACATAGAATACATGAATAACCATTTTACAGTTTTCACAATGAGTGCTATCAAGTGCCTTACACTTCTCAGTTATGGAAAACAATAATGACACCCCTTACTATCTCTCTCAATGAAATCTCACCTGCCCTAGTTCAGCTTTTGAAGCTCAGCTAATTTTAAAACACACCTTTTTGCTGCTGTAAAAACAGACCATTTTGTGTACTAGAAAGAGCAAGTTGCCAGTTCTGCTTAAGTCAATGAGATGAGGTTTTGACCTCCTGAACTTTCATTCTTACTTACTCCCTATTGAAATAAGTGAGCAGTGACTCCTCCATATCTGCAGATCTAAGCCCTTCCCTGTGCAAATGGAATGACGTTACCCTTGGATATCAGAACTTTCACTATCGCCCAAAAATATTTGAGATTATACACAACAATCCTCCCTGTGACTAACTAATAGTTTAAATATCTACTTTGAGCCTAGAATGAACTTTCTGGTTACTAAATTATTGTTGAGAAAAATATTAAAACTAATATTAGAAAAATATTAGGTCAAAAAAATCCAGCTCTTGTAACCCAGGCAAAATTCAAATTACAAGATAATGTCCTTCCACTCTAGCTCAAGAGGAGCAGCTTGATGTTTACTGGTGCAATTTCTGATCCTAAACCTGATTTTTTTTTTGAACAAATAAATGCACTATTTGCAGTTAGTTTTCTGTTGTGGATGCACTCCCAGGAAATGTTGAAATGTAACGTGTGTGTTCAGTTCTTAATGCCCTAATAGTTCTAAGTTATTTATGTCTAACCTACGTCCATACAAATAAAATAATTATCCATCAAACAATACCTACTAACTTTGTGAGATATTCAAGTGTCATCGAACTGCCTGGTCCATGAATCCAAAGGCATTAATGCAAGCTATTAATTCTATCAATTAGCTGGCAGCTGAATTTTATAACATTTAGGCTCAGTTGGTAGTATGCTCACCTACTAGGTCAAAAGGTTGTAGGTTTAAGACCCACAGTAGAGATCTGAGCACATTATTCAGACTGACACTTCATTACGTACTGAGGGAGTCCTGCACCGTTTAAGGTGCAGACTTTCAAATGAGGTGTTAAACTTCTGTCTGCTCTCTGCCTTTGATGTAAAAGAACCCATGATACTAGTTGAAGAGGAGCAGAAGAATTCTCTGGATTAATATTTATCTCTCACCAACAAAAAAAAATATCTAATCATGTATCGCAGTGCTGTTAATGAGATCTTGCTGTGCACAATGTGATTAATGTGTTTCCTACACTACAACAATACCTACGCTTTAATAGTACTTCATTGCTATAAAATGCTTTGGGCCACCCTTAGGCCATGAAAAACACCATATAAATGCAAGTCCTTTGAGTTACAATGCACAACATTTCCAATAGGAACTTTGTATGTACCACAGTTGCAGTGACAGCCACATTGTAATCCTAAACCATAATCTTGAGCAATCCTCTAGTCATGAATATTATGAAATAATGGTGATGTATGAATATTACACATGAACCGGAATAGAACATTTGCAGCTATTATTATTTTTCTCCCTCCTGTTTTCCGTCAGCTTTTCTCCTTTTTACTTTTTGTTTATTTATTCTTTCATGGGATGTGAGTGTCGCTGACAAGGCCAGCATGTGTTGCCCATCCCAAATTGCCCCTGAACTGTGTGGCTTGCTGGGCCATTTCAGAGGGCAGTTAAAAGTCAGCCACATGTAGGTCAGGCTAGATAAGGATGGCAGAGTTCCTTCCCTAAAGGGTGTCAGTGAACCAAATGGATTTTTACGACAATCAATAATAGTTTTCCTGGTTACCATCATTGATACCAGCTTTCAATCCCAGAATTTAAATTCTACCAGCTACTGTGGCTGGATTTGAACTCATAGGTTTCAGGTCCCATAACATTGCCACTACACTGCTGTCACCCCTGAACAGTACTTGCTACTGTGCAGTTATACTGGGATATGGTTCCATAATTAGTGGTAGCACTTTGATATCTTCCCCTTCAAGTTTAAGTATTGGAAGTGAATATTGATGGGCTGCTTTTTTGCAGGACAGGTACCAGAGGGAAACCAATCCTTTTCTGTGTATATACACATTTCCAATCATTGGATAGCAGGTAAAGCAGGAAGGCTGAAGATTTTGTTCCTTCTCCTGTTGAGTAGCACAGGGAAATTCCGGTTAGTTGTAGCATTCATACTGCCCATAGGAATCAACTGGCACCACAAGGACCAAAGGTCACTCTGACCTGCATGGGTAAGTGTCTTGTCATGTGATACATTTACTCAGAGCAGTAACAGATTTAAATAGATAATTGCTTATCTATTCAGAATCAGTGATGTAATTCCTGCCGATTTCATCTCAGCTCATTGTCAGTTGATTGCTGACAAATAATGCAATCTTTGCATATTGTGAAAATATTGGCTTGCTACATGGACAACATGGAATTGGTTAATGTTTGCATTTTTTTGTGTGAACCTCTTTTCAAATGGAAGATAAATTATCAGGACAATCTGGAGAATCAAGGGGTCAGAGAAAGCTTACCCTTAATTCACTGCACTGTTGCTACTGGCGAAAAGTTCCATAAGTTAAACCCGATCCTTACGAGGTAAATTTCTGCCAAAATTTCCTGGATTTGGATACACTACAGTGAGGATAGCAGCAATACAAAGGCAGTGCAACTGATAGTGTAATAATCTCACTGCTAATGGTGTGATTTATCTTTAAACTCAACAGCAATGCTTCAAAAAATGTATTTTTTCCAAGATGTACACAAATTGGTACTAAAATATAGAAGGTAAGGAAATGCATTCATGGAGATGCCCTGACATGTTCTGTAAGGTCAAGGAATTAGTGGCCTGTGACTTTAGGTTGGAAACTCTCACCTGGTTGGCGCTCAATGGAGTGTCAAAAACTGCCCAACTTTCCCTTCACCACAGCATCGACAGTTGTTTATCCTTGTGCTCCATGATAATTTAAATGATAGCTGTGTGCTCTTGAGTGGCTGCATGCCTCAGAAGGGACCCAAGTTTATGTGAGGCTCACATCACTTAAAGCTAGCTTGCAATACTTAAAACTAGCCGACACCTCTTAAAGGGGAGATAAAAGTTGGAATAAGTGCTGCAAGTGGCTGTAGGAGACATTCTGAGCAGGAGGAAAACTGACTAATGGCACAAAGTAAAGGGCTTGTACTTCAAGGTACTCAGACACAGCACTGGAGCCCTGGTACAGAAGGTGGAGAGGAGGAGAGATGCCCCCTATCCATGAAGCCCTCCAAACAAACTCTGAGCATTCAATGAGAGAAGATAGTCATTGCTGTCAATGCAAGCACTGTAGCCTGAGGGGCCTGGATGCAGTTTTGCAAGATGTTTAATGACCTCACATGAGTTTTGAAGGTCATTTGAAGAACTCATCTTCAAATGCCATCACCTCACAACTGAATTGCAAGACTTAGGCACCAGCCTGGTGTTTAAATTCAGCTTAATCTCCCCATTCCTGGGCTTCCCAGGAACTCCATCTCCTGCCCCACGCCCTTGGCTGTCTCACCATAAATATTGGGACTTTGATTTCTCTATTCATTTAGAATTCCATTGCCAATATGAAAGTAATGTATTTGACCTTTTCAATGGACTATAATGAAAACTGGTATTTATTAAAGCAGACTTATAATTTCCGGTATCAGTGTCTGCACATTGAGTTGTGTAACAAATAGTTATGGTCTCTCTAAAGTCATGTTTATTTAATTGACTGCCACTATAAAAAGTCTGTAATCAAAGTTTATCTTCAATTCTTGGAGTCAGGAGACACAAATATAACCCACAAAGCATCAGGCTACTTCCCAGTTTTGAGTAAAGGAAAGATCCGGATTGCTCAGATCATTTCCCAATAATGTTCATTACATATAAAAACAGAAAATGCTGGAAAAACTCAGCAGGTCTGGCAGCATCTGTGGAAACAGAAACAGAGTTAACATTTAGAGTCCATGTGACTCTTCTTCAGAGCTTTTATCTTAATGTTTATTACATGCCAATTTGAGTTAATAGACAAGAGTTGGGCTGTGCTGGGCACCACAAAGACTCCCAAGCCAGGGAAATAAAACAATCCGCTTCCTCAAATTCAAATCCATAACTCTCACTGCCGCCAGATCTCCAGCAATATTATTTTCCAGTCTAAGTGGCCACTGCGTGAAGAATGGCTTAAATGCGTTAAAATCGCTATCGTCATAGAGCTTGAACGGGGCCCAGCTATATTAACTACCTGTTATCTATTCTTGGCGAGAGGCAATGGTGGAGTAGTATAAAAGTCCCAGGAAATGATGGTGTGGCATAAATAATGACCTAAGTCACTCGCTATTTTTTTTTTTGGAACTTCTGTGTCAGAATAATAGTTTACACTCTAAATGAGCCATTACTATGATGCATGTTTGAACGCTTATCTGGAGCTGATAGGATACAATGTCAATGAAACAGTTGCAAATTAGTGAAATCAAAACGGAAAATGCTGGAAGTACTCAGCAGGTCTGGCAGCAGTTATGGAGGGAAACAGAGTTAACGTTTGAGGTTGTGATCTTTCATCAGCACTGGGAAAAGTAAGAAATGTAATAGGTTTTAATGTGGTGAAATGGGGAAGGCTGGGATAAAAACAAAGGAGAAGGTCTGTGATTGGACAGAAGATGGAAAACATTCAATGAGATGAGAGTTGGTGAGAATAGCTAAAGGATGTGAGAATGGGACAAGTAAAGAAACAAAACATGGATCCAGAGGAAAAAAAAATATATAAAAACAAAAACTGCGGATGCTGGAAATCCAAAACAAAAACAGAATTACCTGGAAAAACTCAGCAGGTCTGGCAGCATCGGCGGAGAAGAAAAGAGTTGATGTTTCGAGTCCTCATGACCCTTGTTCTGTTGAAAAGTCATGAGGCCTCGAAACGTCAACTCTTTTCTCAGCCGATGCTGCCACACCTGCTGAGTTTTTCCAGGTAAATCTGTCTTTGTTATGGATCCAGAGGAGTTGTGAATGACAGAATAATAAACAGTCTTCTGGCTGAAAGCAAAAACAATAAATAAGGTTAAGCCCAAAACCTGCAAAAATTAGACAAAATTGGATTAGAGGTGGGAGGTGGTCATAGCAGAAATTGTAGAACTCAGTGTTTAGTCCAGAAGGCTGTAAAGTGCCTAATCGAATGATGAGGTGCTGTTCCCCAGGTTTGCACTGAGTTTCATTGGAACACTGCAGTAGGTGGAGGATAGGGATGTCAGCATGGCAGCAAAGTAGAGAATTAATATGACAAGCCACTGGAGGTTTAGGGTCAGGCTTGTGGACTGAGAAGAGGTGTTCTGCAAACTGGCCACCCAATTTGGGTTGGTCTCCCCAAAGTAGAGTCCACAGTGTGAGCAGTGAATACAGTAGACTAAATCAAAAGAAATACATGTCAATCACTGCTTCACCTGGAAGGAGTGTTTGGGGCCTTGGATGATGAGGAGATAGGGTCCTAGATATGCCTGTCTTTTTGTAGAGTATGTGGAACGTTCCTTGTTCTGTTCCTACTCGGAACCCCTCCCTCAGCACTTTTACCAATACATTGTTGTCGGTATCGGTGCTGTTTCTTGCTCATTCTTTTAAGTGAAAAAATGCATCAACTTTGTTTCCAATTTCCATCCTTCTCTCACTTCACATTGTCCATCTCCAGCTCGTTCCTTCCCATCCTCGACTTCTCAACCTATCCCCAGAAATGGAGACAATCAACAATTATTCATTTTAAGCCTACTGACTCCTACAACTACCTGAAATACATATCCTCACACCCTACACCCTGTAAGGATTCCATTCCATTCTCCTAGTTCCACCATCTCTGCTGTTCTGATGATGCACACTTCCACACCAGTGTCTCCATTATCCTCAACTGAGGACTCCCCTGTGTCCCCACACCCCACCGTGGTTGACAGGGCTCTCGAATGTGAGCACCCATTTCCTGCACTTGTGCTCTCACCCCTTCCCCTCCATCCCAAACCTTGAGAAGATTCATCTTGTTCTCACCTTCCACCCCACCAATCTCTCTATTCAATGGATCATCCTCCACCATTTCCATCACCTCCAGCATGATGCCACCACCAAACACATCTTCCCTTCCCTTTCAGCATTCCAAAGTCTTAAACTTAAATAAAGGCAATTACAAAGGTATGAAGAGAGAGTTGGCTAAAGTGAACTTGGCAAATAGGTTCAAAGGTAAAATGGTAGAGAAGCAGCGGCAGACGTGTAAGAATATATTTCAGAACCGTCAATAGAAGTATATTCTGTTGAGACGGAAAGACTCCATGATGATGATGCAGTATGCCTGGCTAACTAAAGAAGTGAAGGATGGTATCAAACTGAAAGAAAAGACATGCAATGCTGCAAAGATTAGTGGTAGCCCAGAGGATTGGGAAAATTTTAGAAACCAGCAAAGGATGACTAAAAAACTAATAAAGAGGGAGAAATTGCAGTATGAGAGAAAACTAAGAAATTAAAAAAGACAGTAAAAGCTTCTACAAGTAAATAAAAAGGAAAAGAGTAGCGACTGTGAGCATTGATCCCTTAGAGGGTGAGACTTGGGAATTAATCATGGGAAGCAAGGAAATGGCAGAGACTTTGAACAAATATTTTGTATCTGTCTTCACAGTTGAAGACACAAAAAGAATCTCAAGAAAAGCAGAAAAGCAGGGGGGAAAAGGGAGAAAGAAATTTAAAACAATCATGTTCACTAGAGAAAAAACAGTAGGAAAACAAATGGAACTTAAGGCTGACAAGTCCCTTGGACCTGATGGCCTGCATGCTAGGGTCTTAAAGGAAATGGCAGCAGAGATAGTGGATGCATTGGTCATAATCTTCCAAAATCCCCTAGATTCTGGAAAGGTCACAGAAGCTTGGAAAGGAAGAAGACAGTAAGCAGGAAATTAGAGGTCAGTTAGTCTAACATCACTCATTGGGAAAATGCTAGAATCCATTATTAAGGAGGTAATAGCAGGACATTTAGAAAATCATAATACAATCAGACAGAGTCAACATGGTTTTGTGAAAGGGAAGTCATGTTTGACAAATTTATAGAGTTCTTTGAAGATGTATCAAGCAGGGTAGATAAAGGGGACCCAGCAGGTGTAGAGTATTTGAGGTTCCAAAAGGCAGTCAGTAAATTGCCACATGAAAAGTTACTGCAGATGAGAGCTCATGGTGATGGGGATGATGGATAGAAGATTGGCTAACTAACAGGAAACAAAGTCAAGATAAATGGATCATTTTCATGCTGGCAAATTGTAACTAATGGCATGGTGCAAGGATCAGTTCTGGGGCCTCAAGTATTTATGATCTATATTAATGAGTTGGACGAAGAGATGTTTTGTATTGCAGCCAAAATTTGCTGATAATACAAAGATAGGTTGAAAAGCAAGTTGTGAGAAGGAAAGAGCCTGCAAGGGGATACAATAGTTAATGGACAAAAAATCGGCAGGTAGAACGTAATATGGGAAAATGTGAGGTTGCTCACTTTGGCAGGAGGAATAGAACACAGAATATTATTTAAATGATGAGAGTTTGCAGAATGCTGAGTACAGAGGGATCTGGGTGTCCTGATACATAAATCACCAAAGATTAATGTACAGCAAGTAATTAGGAAGGCAAATGGAATGTTGGTCTTTATTGCAATGGGGATGGAATATAAAATTAGAGAAGTCTTGCTACAACTGTACAGGACCTTGGTGAGCATGCACTTGGAGTATTGTGTACAGTATCAGTCTCCTTATTTAAGAATGGACATACTTGCATTGAAAGTAGTTCAGAGAAATTTCACTAGATTGATTCCTAAGATGAAAGGGTTGTCTAATGAGGAAAGGTTGAGCAGGTTGGACCTATACTGATTGGAGTTTAGAAGAATGAGAGGTGTTTTTATTGAAACATAAGATTCTGAGGCACTTGACAGGGTACATGCTGAGAGGATATTTCCTCTTGAATGGGGAATCTAGAACTAGGGGGCACAGTTCAAAAATAAGTGGTCTCCCATTTAGGATGGATATGAGACAGAATTTCTTCTCTCAGAGGATCCTTAGTCATCTGTGTCCCTTGGTTCTAGATCCCCCAGCCAGGGGAAACATCCTTCCAGCATCTACCCTGCCCAGTCCTGTAAGAATTTTGTATGTCTCAGTAAGTACACTTCCGATTCTTCCAAACTCCAGAGAATAAAGGCCCAGCCTGCTTGATCTTTCCTCATGGCACAATGCCTCCATCCCAAGAATTAATTTAGTGAATCTTTGTTGCACTCCCTCTATGACAGATATATATTTCCTTAGGTAAGGAGACCAAAACTTCTCCAAACTGCTTCACTTACACTTTGGGCCAGATTTTCTTGAATGAGTTGAGAAGATCAAGTTGGAGAACTTTCCGACCTGGATAATCATCTCCTTTAAAAAGCCCCCCCACCCCTCCCCCTGACCCCCCAACATATCTTCATGTCAGGGAGGTGGTGGGGGAGGGGAATGGAATTGGGACTGTTGCCTCTATAAGCAGACCTTGGGTAACAATGGAGGCAGGTGGATGGCCAGGCCGCCAGGCTAGAACAATGGCCTACATTTACTGGGACACCAGCCCAGTCTTAATGATGAATGTCAGACCCTCAAAGTCTCAGCAGGGTGAACTCGCCTGCTTTACTTTGAAGAGGACTGTGGGATCTTTTATGAACAGCTGAGAGGACAGACAGGACCTAGTTTTAACACTTCAATTGAAAGACAGGAAACAGGACTTGGGTTCACTCTTTTAGATCTCTGTACAAATGTATCTTCCAACAAATGAATGTGATATTTAAGTTTCAAAATTTGGTTGTGCGACATTTGTATTTTCCCAACTATGGATGGAGTTTCAAGTCCAAAATGGCATCCATGCTGCACATACACACTTATTAAGCTGGCTGCTGTGAAGATTATTGTGAGTGAGGCCATTAACACAGAAACTGAGTGTGTGCTGAAGTGTGGAGCTTATGAAAATTGTGGCTTCACAGGATTACATAAGATTATATAACATATAGCACAGAAATAGTTATTTGGCCTAACTTCGGCCATGCCAGTGTTTATGCTCTACTTGAGACTTCTCCCATCTTTTATCTAAATTTCCCTTCTTCCTCATATGTTTGTCTAATTTCCCTTCGGCGTCAACCACTCCATGTTTAGCGAGTTCCACATTCTCACCGCTCTTTGGGTGAAGAAGTTTCTTCTAAATCCCCTATTGGAATTCTGGGCAACAATCTTATAGTGATGGTCTCTAGTTATTCTCTTCCCAACAAGAGGAAACATTCTCTCTCTATTGCTCTAACAAAACCTTCCATAATTTTATAGACCTCTATTAGGTCACCCTTTTGCCTTTTTTCAATAGAGAAGAGACCCAGCCTGTCATTCCCTTTCTGATGCATGCATTTCTGGTATCATCTATGTAAGTCTGCTCTGTACCACCTCCAGTGCCTCTATATTCTTTTTAGAACATGTTGACCAGAACTACATGCAGTATGGTCGAACCAAGGTTCGATACAGGTTTAACTTCCCTATCAGTTCGATCCCTGTCACAATAAAGCCTCATGCTTGGTTTGCTTTTTGAAATGGCCTTGCTAACCTGTGGCTCAACCTTTAGTGATTGATGTATTTGTATTCTGAGCAGCCTTTGTTTCTCCACCGCACCTAGATTTGCATCTTCCAAGTAATAAGTAACCTCCTTATTCTTCCTACTAAAATGTACTACCTCACATTTATCTGTGTTGAACTTCATTTGCCAAGTATTTGCCCATTCTGTAAGTTTATGAATGTCCTTCTGTAATTTGTTGCAGTTGTCAATGTTGACTATCCCCCCGATTCAGTGTCATCCTCCAGCTGTCTTCAGTCAGCGTGTAATACTGATTTGACTCTAGCGATACTATTTTCGACCTCAATACTCCAACAAATGTCCCTTCTTAAACTCACACAGCTGATCATGTGTTCAGTAGCAATAAGGATTCCACACCAATGCTATTGAAAGGGACCATCAACTGCATTCAGGTTAGTTGCTGATAGATTTATACTGACAGTAAAAGTGTTTGGAGGTTTGTATTGCTATTTAACATTGGATAAGTCTATAGGCAGTGGTTTGGCATGTGGTGAAGGCCTTTGTTCTGACTTTAAGGGTTTTGCTCACATTGCTTGATCCTAGTCCTGTGTGCAGTAGTTTCAATCATCTTTGGCTTGCAGCATGACAGAGAGAATATACAGAGGAGACCCAAAGGAACACAAGCTTCTAGGAGGAGGAGGAGGAGGAAGGAGAGAAGGGCTGTCAGCAGGAGGTCATATTTACCCTGGGTCTTATCTCAACATCTGCAAGGAACAGTTTCACTAAGAAGATACAGAAATCTGCCAGCCATTGCAGATACACCTGCAGCCTCAGAGAAGGTTGAGGATGACATGCCATTGTCTGTAAAGGTGACCATGGTTATGAACTTCATCCATTAAGCCCCTTACAGATTGCAGCAGGTCACATATCCAACACGTCCACTGTTGTATAAGGGAAATTATTAATGTTCTGTATGCAAAGAGAGCTGAATACACTGAATTCAAGCATGTAACTTCACCAGTATAGCAGGCTTCCCCATTGTGCAGGGTATCATGGACTGCACATATTGCGCTTTTGTGTATGTAAATTCAGAGATGCACCACAAGCATAAAGGGTTCTCATTGTCCAACTGGTGTGCAATCATACACAGTGCATTGTGCAGGATAATGCACAGTATCCTGGCGGCAGTCACAATATTTCTATCCTGCACTAATCTACTGTACCATCAGAATTTGAGCTACCATGACAAAACCGAGGGTGGTTATTGGGTGACCAGGGCTATCCAGTGACTACCTGGCTTTTGGCTTCAGTGTGCTCACACATGATGAGAGCCATGTTACTACATGGAGCCATTGTGAATCCCGTGGGATGGTACAATCGTAGCAATGTACTGGAGGACAGATTTCTGGAGTGCTGTGAGATCCTGTTAGTCACTTTGAACACAGGGATTCACAGCTATGATGGCAGCAGCTTGAGGTTGCATGGCAGATAACTGAATTTGCATGATTTCAGTCCAAGTTTCCACTGCAGCATTCAGACATTGAGGTGGTTTCGGTTTCTGCAGCATTGCAAGCTGAGATATTAGCTATCAGACACAACATCATGATTGGGTTCGCAAGTGTTGTAATGGAGCTGCTACTAATTCCATGCTGGAAACCGTTGACGCCAAGCTCTGCACAAAGCTGTGTGCAAGGTTGACACAGGTCTCCTCCATAGTCCTTGACATCGACAGCAGGATTTCTGGGAGGCTTGACAATACACCAAGCATCTCAGTGTGTATACCCAGCAATCTTTTTCTGTACGCGCTCCATCAAAGGACTCATCTGAGTGCTTTGGAGCAGAATTTGTTTGCGACATTAACCTTTGCCACTTGAGTTATCTCTCCCCTAGCTACAAGCACTCATGTCCTATGTCTCAACATGTGTAGGTTCCACCTCCAAGTTATTCTCTAAATCCTGTGCAGAATCAGTATCTGAGCCGATGGCTGTGAGTAAGAGTTTCATTTTCAGCACTGTCTTCCTGCTATCTTACCTCATACTTGCCCACTTCCTGGCCAAGTGGAAGTTCTCTGGTATCTGAAAGTTGAAAGGTGCAATGGTTACTGTGAGGGAAGTGGGGGAAATCCAAGAGATGCATGCCTAGACCATCTGTATATCAGAAGAGGGTTTGGTATGAGGAGGAAACTGGACAAGAGAAGAAGGATCAGGTATGAGCACATTGTCACCTTTGATGCTTTCAGTCCTGCAGCTGGCCTATCCTTAGTCATGGTCATTCTAAAATGACGAGCACCATCTCCTCCAAGGGGTAAGACATGCAGCTATACCTCTCACTCGCCTGTTCGTTCCTGCACTGGCTGTGGCGATGCACCATCTTCACTTGTACACAAGAGGGAAGTGCACCAATGAGTGTGGTGTAATCCGTTTAGGCTGATGTGGCTCTCATGGTTGAATAGCTGACAGTATGTGCAAACTGTGAGGCGTTGGTGTGAGGTTTGCAGCAGTTTGAAGTGTGTGAGGCTGAGGTGAAGCTTTAAATGTGAGGTATGATTGGTAGAGAATGTTGGAATGTGAATAATTGAGAGAGAGAAAAGAAAAAGAGATAGAAAGGAGAAGTAAGAACAAGCAGAAGAAAAAGGCATTTTAACCAAATTCTGTATTGTCCCCAGGTAATAAAGCCTCCTCTCCTGGCTACACCTTCCACCACTTGTTTCACCAAAGCTGCCGCAGCAGTGGTGTGGGTTTTAGCTTTGGTCTATTCCCTTACTCCTTTAGCACTTTCCCTTCCATGGAATATCTCACCTGTTTCTACCCCTCTCACTGATCATTTAAAATTCTCTTTCTCCATTGACCAACTAAGTACCATGCCAAGTTTATCATTAAGATATCTTCACTACTCTCCTCCTTCAGCCTCTGCACCAAGTGGCTTCTTGGTAACTTCAACTCCATCTCAAATAATCATATTGTCTCCTCTGAATTTACTGACTTCCTATATCCTCCCTTAGTTTCTCCCTCCAGACAAACTCCTCTATTTATAGCTATGACCACCTCTTCATTTTATCATCTCAGTTGGTCTCACTATTCCCATTGTGTCAATCAGAAATAAGCCCATTTCTGATCACTTCCTTTGTATTTCTCTCCATCTACATTCCCCTTCCCTTACTTCCTGCCAATGAACCTCAAGCATTACAATACCAGCCACTTGACAACTAGATGTGTCATCAAGCAAACCATTAGCACACACAAGGTGCACTCCAGGTGTCTGGACACGCCTGGAGATGCTCTTCGGTCCTCTCCATTGAGGATTCCTAGGATAATCGCTGTATGCTGCATTCCGCACAACATAGCGCAGCAGCAATGAAAACAAACCACTGATCACTTACCATCCGATGGGGATTCCAGTGGAGAGGAGGATGAGAAAGAGGAGGAACATGAAGATGGGCACCCAGTGCCAGAGCAACTGCACACATTTCTGCTTGAAATGCGACTGATTTCTGAACAGCTTGTTGGTAAGACTGGTCCAATATAACTCTCAAATCATTGGCCGCATGCTGCCCTCAATGACAAGAAACGGTCCTGGAACCAATCATTCACCCACTGCACATGCACCAACTGGTCCCCATCAATTTATGTTTTTACATTGTTCATCAAGCAACTGAAAATGTGAGTTGCCATTTGATAGGCAAGAATGAGCAAAATAGGAAACAGATGTGAAATAATACATTTTATGTTAGCAGATTGAAAAGGAAACTTTAGAACAAAACATTTTCACAAACACTCGTATGTATACCCTTAGTAAACTACAAATATTTTGCTTTTCCTTTCTTTATCGCTCCTATTTGGTGCAGCTCCTGTGGCTTCAGCAGAAGCAGAGGCTGGCCACTCTGATCCTGAGATATATTGGCTAACGCTCTCTGGGTTTTGGAGCCCATGAGAACTCCGCCAATTTCTGCTCCACCTACACCTGTGCAGGGGCAGACTCAGTCATTAGGAAAGCAGACAGCAGGTGAGGTACTAGTCGAGGGGACAGTAGGCGAGACACGTGAGCTGAGTCCCCATTTCCATGTTCACTTTCCTTATCACCCTCTTCTGGGCCAATGGCACATTACTCCTATCTCTTTGGGGGAGCAGCCTGGTGCAGATTAATGAAGCATTGTAAGGCCATGTCTAAGATATCAGTCACCTTATTTAAGACAGCAGACATGTTGACATTGGAAGTCTGCATAGTCCTACTCATGACCTGCATGGATTGATTAGAGTGCTGCAGTTGATGCTTCATAAAGGAGACCAATCTATTCATGGGCAACATCCTCATAACGGCCTGTAAAATCAGTCCACAATTGCTTGAGCTGGACTCCTCCATTCTTTCTGCTATTGTGCAGGGCAGGCCTGCCAGTCCTTACAAATCTGCTGCTTTCCCTCTATGATCTTTTTCCTTGACAATGACCTTTTTCACAGAAGCAACCATGTCTCTTTCATTTTAGAGCTACTCACATTTTAAGAACGCCAAGAGAATAAGTGAATAACTTCTGAAACCAATAAATCATGTCCAAAAGATCAATAAAAACATCTCTTTATTTAGTGATATTTAAATCTGCCAAGTGCCCCAATTCCTATGGCATGCGTTTTCTTAAGTCATCTGATGCAGTGCGCCAATTACAGTCCTCAAACTTACTATGTGTCAGAGAGACCACCGTAGTGTATTGAAAGTTGCATTGTGCATTTTATTCACTTGAGGCTACCATACACACATGTACCAACAGAGGGGGTCTAGATAAAATGAAGAAGGATCTGTATTTTAACATTACTTGCAGCAGTTTTGTTTTTTACTGAATGCGGCTCAACCTTACTGTTTCTACTCAAGAGCTTCACAATGGCAATGAGGATGGCGAAAAGTAAGAAACAGTGTTTCCAGGCATGAACTTTAGGAAGGGATTTTTCTTTTTTCTGCAGACAGTATTTTAAGTTGAAGATTTTGGGAACAGATTGAGGCTGTATTAGGTTCACACAGAAGGCACTCCAATTCGGGATGAATAACAAGAAACCCTGCACAGTGTACACTCACACGCACTCATTGATCTTACAAAAATAGCCATCCAATCAAAAAAAATTAACCTCAGATCATTACGGAGAAGATTTTGTTTAGACAGAATGCAATCCTGATCACGTACTATCACCGTATTGTTGATCATATATGGCGTTTTTTCCCAATCTGCCAGTGGTTCAAGAAGGCGGCTCACCACCACCTTCTCAAGGGCAATTAGGGATTGGCAATAAAAGCTGGCCTAGCCAGCGACACCCACATCCTGTAAATGAACAAAAATAGAGTCATCATCTGTGTTCCCAGGCTTGCAAAGGTGTCTGTAATGTTTCAAAGGTGCAATGACAGGTTTTGCAATCACTCGATGACAAAAGGAAAATGCCTTACTTCTCCATTGTGGAGGTGAAGATGTTCTTGAGACACTTCGTCTGAGCAATATGACTATGACTCAGCAAAAAATGCACCAACAATCTTTTTCACACCCTAGAAAAATACAATATACGTAACAATTGTCTTCCAAAGAAGCAAATGGGGCACTTGATCAATATTGTATGAGACTGAGGGAACTAGCCACCAAATGTGACTTTGGTGATGTTGAACGTGTTGAATGGGAAACCAAAACACAAATAATCGAAGGTTGTCTCGCTAGTCAACTATGCCAAAAAGCTGTCAAGAAAGCTGGCAGAGCTGTTGGAGTTAGCAAGATCACTACTGCCTTCAGAGTCCAGAATTACTGAAGTTGAAGCTGTCAACAGTAGCTACCGCACTCTGTGTTCAACTCCTGTGAACACCTTACATCACTCACATGCATGAAAGCCACTTGCAAAGCCACAAACAGCAGTTTCACAAAGACAATTGCGACCTCTCCAAAGAATGTTTTCACTGTGGCAGTGCTTCCCTACACCGGGCAGAGTGTCCTTCTGCTGGAAAATAGTGTGAAACTTGTGGAAACCACTTTGCTTGTGTTTGTTGCTCATCAGCAAAATCCACTGTTAAGAGCAATACCAACAGAAGGGTGCCACTTATGGATACCACAGCAGAAGAGAATGTCGTCAATGGAGAGGCAGATGACTCTGAATATACTTTTGTGCTCTCTTTCGGACACAGTGACTAGCCCTGCATGACAGTGACCATTGGCTGCTCAGACATAGATGCTCTCGTAGATACAGAGACATCTGTCAATGTCATGGAAGACAAAGCATCCAACAAACTTCAGCATTGCCCCATTCTCTGCAAACCAGAGAAAACAAAAAAATTCCCTTACAACAGTAACAAAGCACTGAAAGTTCTCGGGACTTCTGAAACCCCAATCTCATTCAAAGACACCAGAACGAATGCTGTATTCTGTCATATCTGGGGAATGTGGCATGCTTCTCATTCAAAGAACAACAGAACTGCACATGATTGCAGTCAAGCACTCGATTCCTACGCATACCAACGTTATTGAATTATATGTTAACCGCTTCACTGGTATCAGAAAACGGAAAGTTGTTACATGCAGACAGAGAAGGAACTTCAATAAATGCAGTTATCCCAAAGCTTGATCAGATTTTGGATTTACCTGAAGTCCCCAAACTGTGGCCTGAATTTTTCACTCGTTAGGCGTGTGTGATCAGCGGGTCCAGGAGTGAACAGGAAATGGGCTCCCGAACGCAATTTCATGCTGGTTGGCCAACTAACGGCCAGCCAGCGTGAAACACGCATTGAGAAAGGCTCAGCATTGCCGGTGGGGGTGGGAAGAAGGCAGGTGCGACGTCACCGCGGGTGTTGGTGAGCACTTCCACTGAGCTCCCTGAAAGCAGACAGCTGCCTCAGGGCACTGCAGACCTGCACAGAATAAACAAAACAACAAAAAATGCTGCAAAATATGTCCATGCAGCACAATCAAGCATTTGAAAGCATCCCTCATAAAAAAATAATCCCCAGATATCTCTTTATTTTATTTCCTGATGGAGGTTTCATCCTGCCCTGGATCGAGGTTTGAGCAAAGACGTAAAGGTCGCCTGACCAATTGGCCCATCCGCCAACTGTAAAAGTGGACGGGCCAAGAAAAATCATTTTCAATTGGCCCCTTAATGAGAAGTGACAGTGGACAATTCAATAGTGATGAGGTCAGTAAATTTGAAAATTACCTGGATTTCACTTATTGAAAAAGCACACCTTGTTGGCCAGAGCCACGAGATTTATTCCTGCCTTGAATAAAGTGATAGGTACAGCTACAGCTGAGAGCATGGTTTGGAAGCAAGAGTTGTATCTATTTCTTTGCAATCACAGAGCAATCCTCGCTCGACCACTGGAAAACCACCAACTACACCGATCTTTGCACATCCTATGCGCATACTTCTTTCTGAGCTACCCTGCAGAGCTAATCATCAACATGTATGCAAAGGCGATTGAAACAAAAGGATCAATGATCGCTACTAGGTGTAGTTCACAAGCTCATCACATAAAACGCATCATTCTTTAAAGCTTTAAAATTGAGTACACCGTTTGTAAACATTGAATCCGATTCTGACATTGACATTGCTGATGAAGATGAGTCAGATGAGACCACAGCTGATGTTAGACTATATCCTACTCGTGAGAGAAAATGTCTGCCATATTTAAGTGACTGTTATAAAGTGAACTATTTTCAGTTGATGAACAAATCTTTCATCTTATCGTGCACAACTGAGTGCATTGTTAAATTAATACAAAAGTTTGCATTTGTAATAGTTTTACTTGTGAAGTGGAATATTCAAATTATGCTTCAGTTTATTGTTTATACTTTTGAAAACAAACCATTGAAACACACTATGCCTCTCATTTACTAAGAAGGGGATGATGGTAGTATATTTTGCTTACTTACCATTTTTTAATTTATTTTTTCATGGGACATGGTTGTCGTTGGCAGGGCCTGTACTTTATTGCCCATCCCTTAGTGGTTTGCTAGGCCATTTCAGAGGGTAGTTAAGAGTCAGTCACATTGCTGTGGGTCTGGAGTCACATGTAGACCAAACCAGGTAAGGATGGCAGATTTCCTTCCCAAAAGGACACTAGTGAACCAGGGTTTTTTTTTTTACAACAATTGATGATAGTTGTCATGGTCATCATTACCAAAACTAGCTTCATAATTCCAGATTTACAAATTGAATTTAAATTCTGCCAGCTACTGTGGTGGGATTTAAACCCATGTTTCCCAGAGGATTAGCCCAGTCTGTGGATTACTCATCCAATTACATTACCACTATGCCACCATCTCTCCCATGCAAACATGTACCAGATGAGGGAGTCTAGAGAAAATGAAGAAGGATCCATGTTTTAACAGCATATGTAGCAGTTTTGTTTCTCACTAAATGTGACCGACTTTTACTGTTTCTACCCAAGAACCTCACAAGCATCATGGATTGCTGACAACTGCTATGCTGCTTTGGAAATGCTTGTGGTGTGAAAGTTTTTGGTTCAGAGTAATATGATGTTCCTGCAACCGCGACAGCCACATTGATAATCTTTTAAATGAAAACCAAATCAACAAAATTGGGATAAATCAGGCACAGCCCCTAATTCAGGTCAGCTGTAAAACCAAGAACAAAGTTTAAAGGAAACTTACAAACTTTAAATCAAAATGTGATTAAAGGGGTCAACAAAACACCCCAGTCCCCGCGGTGCCCACCGAGCACAGAAGGCCTCGAGAGTGCCAGCAGACACCGCGTGCTCCTTCTCCAGGGACATCCGGCAGCGAACGTAGCCACGGAAGAGGGACAAACAATCGGGCGGGACTCCCCCGTCGATCGCCCGCTGCCTGGACCTGTTAATGGCCAACTTGGCCAGGCCCAGGAGCAGGTTCACGAGGAGGTCCTCCTCCTTCCCGACCCCCTTCCACACCGGGTGCCCATAGATCAGGAGCGTGGGGCTGAAGTGCAAAAAAACATCAATAAAAGGTTTTTCAAATAACTAAAAAGGGAGTGCAGCCTACAACACCCTATGTATACATGGTCCACGGACTCCACAAGACCGCAAAAAGGGCATGTGTCCTGAGAGTCCGTGAACCTATGCATCCTCTTATTATAAGGGACTGCTGCATGCAACACCCTCCAACCCAGGTCCCCGATAGAAAGGGGGAGGACACCTCCGTAGAGGGCCTCCCATCGGGGGCCTCCGCCGCCGGACGGCAACAAGGCACGCCAGGGCGTGTCCGGTCGACGGACAAGGGCGAGAAAATGGAAGGTGTGCAGCAGCAGTCCGTACAAAAAGCCCCTCTTTGCCGTGCCAAAAGGCACAGAGGGCATGTCCCCGAGGCGGCTCATATTGCGGGGCACCAGCACCCGAGGGAGGGTTCGGGGCTTGGGGCCAATGTGGAATTCTGTCCGAACAGGGGAACGCTCAGACGGAAGACCACCGCGCACCTGGGCCACCTCAAGACCCAAAATAACGTCGGGTCCGAGCACGACCGTTCTCAGGTCTTGGATGGCATCGGCTGCGACCTGGACACTCACAGACGCACGTCGCGCCAACTCCTGCGGGAGCATCCAGCCCAGTCCTCCGCCACCCAGCACGTCCCCGATCCTGGTCACCCCTGCGGCCACAGCCCTCCTCTCTGCCAACCACTGAAAAGGACGGAGGGGCGGATTCCTGAGCAGCGGCTCTCTGACGATAGCCGCTACTCCTAAAAATATGGAACGCTTCACAAATTTGCGTGTCATCCTTGCGCAGGGGCCATGCTAATCTTCTCTGTATCGTTCCAATTTTAGTATATGTGCTACTGCCTGGCCATTGTCTGGTATTTTCTGCTTCCCCTGAGAGGCCCGCCTGGAGTAGAAAGTTAGGACACCTTCTTGAGAAGAAGCCTCTGCCAGAGAGTCTTTTCAGAATGTGGATTAATTATGGCTCAGTTGATAGGATTCTTGCCTCTGTATCACATGGCTCTTGGTTCATATCTCGCTTCAGGGCTTGAGCATGGATATCAAGACTGATACTTCAGTGCAGTACTGAGGGAGTGCTGCACTGTTGGAGGTGCTGATATTTGGATGAGATGTTAAACCAAGGCTCCATCTGTCTCCTTGGATGGATGTAAAAGATGCCATGGCACTATTTTGAAGAAGAGCAAGGGAGTTCTCCTTGGTGTTCTGGGCAATATTTATCCCGTGATTAATATCACACAAAACAGATTATTGAGTTAATATCACATTGTTGTTTGTGGGAGCTTGCTGTGCACAAGTTGACTGCCATGTTTCCCACATTACAACAGTGACTACACTTCAAAAGAACTTCATTGGCAATAAAGTGCTTTGAGAGATCTGGTGGTCATGAAAAGTGCTATATAAATGCAGGTCTTCCTTTTCTTCTTCTGCCATGCTCCTGGTGCTGGGCTTCCTAATGGTTGCCTGCAAACTGAATGAGTGAAACTCTTACCATTTCTCTGATGTGGGTGAGAGTTGTTGTCACAACTGTTACCAAACAATTAACTAGTGTAGGGTTACCAGTTACAGCCTCTTGCAACTGCCTATCCATCATCCAGTAGTCTCAGTCATGGCCTTCATGAAGCAGCTCTTCTGTTTTTGCTCACTCAATCATTGAGAGCTCTCCTGCAGAGGACTGTGAAGTTGGCAATGTGATGTTAGAAAGCTGTTGCAGGCAACTCAGGGTGAAGCCTAAGGATTTTGGAAATGCTTTATTGCTTCTGCCTGAATTCCCATTGAAGATAAGTCGATGCCAATTGCTAGCCCACATTCTTGTGGCTTTGTAACCTCACTAGATCTTTCAGCTACCTCCCCAACTGCCTCTTCTTGTTTCTTTTTGCTTGTATTTTGAGGCTGGATTTCAAGACCCCCCCCCCCCCCCACCAGGTGTGTTTTTGGTGGTGTGGTAGATAAAATATGATGGGTGGGTAGCCCACCGCCTTCCCACCCACCCTCAAGTTGTCCCCATAATATGTTAAGTGGTGGGCATCAAACTCGGCAGTTCATGCACCATTTTTAAAAAGATAATTAATGGGCATTCCAGCTTGTTAACAAGCCAGTTGAGCCTTGTATTATGCTGTCTATGCCATAATACAGTTGGCATGGGCAGGCAGGCAGAAGTGGGCAGGCCATTTTAATCCAACTGGTTAAAAGGCAGGAAGGATGGGGGAGGTGGTGGGGTCGCGTCCTTTTGCGGGGGGGTGCCCTGTGTGCATCAGGGACATTTCCCCCCCAAGATGTTCCCCCACCACTCCCCCTGCTTTTGTTTCTTCCCATCTGGCCTCCAAAACCTGCCCTGCCCCCACCACCCCTCTTCTCAACACCCAGGCTTCCTGATCCCTTCCTACCCTAAAAGCCAGGGACTTACCTCATTCCGTATGCCTTTGCTCTTCTTTGTGGGCCTGCTTGTAGTCCCAGCAGCTCCAGAATTCAGCAGTGGGCACTGCTGGGACTACAATGGCTGGCATCTCTCAAGGGCAGGACTTCCTCCCACTGAGGGGCGTGAGTCCGACCCTCACTTGCTTAAGGCTGCTGGCAGCATGGCCCATGGATTTTGAGCTGGAGCTTTGCCAGGTAGCATCCTGCAGTGAGAAGGTGGTGTAGTGGTAATGTGACTGGACTAGTAATCCAGGGGCCCAACCTAATGCTTTGGACACATGGATTCACATCCCACCATAGCAGTGGATGAATTCAATTAATAAACTCTGAACTAGTCTCAGTAACGGTGACCTGACAACTCTCATTGATTGCTGTAAAAACCCATCTGATTCACTAATGTCCTTTAGGGAAGTAAATCTGCCATCCTTATTTCACAGTACTGTGGTTGATTCTTAACTGCCCTCAAAGGGCAGGTAAGGATGGCTAACATATGCCCACATCCCATATTAGAATAAAGAAAAAAAAGTGCAGCTCCCATGCAAAAAGGGCACACCACTGTATTTTGTTTTGGCAGGTAGCTTCCCTGAGCATGGAGCTAACTGAGGTAATGTCTTGCATGAAGAAGCAGTAGAAATGTTAAAAATTATTGTCTGCATTACCTCGGCACTATTTCTAATGCCACAGACAACTTTTCCATCTGCTCCCAGGCCTGCCGGACTTGTCTGTATTGGACTGAGAACTTGAACAAGAAGTCTCCCAAAATATAATCACTTAACTCTGGTTGTTGGCCATTATGATCAGATATCCCTTGTACCTCCATCTTTACCCCATAATGGGTGAACAATCTGAGCGGCTGGATAGTCCAATTTTGCACCTGGCAACTAGTCAGCGTCTAGGATCATCTGCCTATATATGTTCCGTGTACAGGTATCCCATTCAATTGTGAGGAAGGCTCTAAATTTCAAGAGGTGAGGGCAGCAGGCCTGCACCCCCCCCCCCCCCCCCCCCCCCCCCCCACCTCACCCTCCCTCCTTCACCCAGCCCACTGCTGTTTAGAGGTTTGTAAGTCCAGGTTTACTGTAGGTGAGCACTTGCCAAGATCGCCAAATCAGAAATTACTGCTCATCACTTTCAATTAAGAAGCTTCTGGGTGTGAAATGTATTTGTGTAAAGCTGCTTCTAGCAGCTCTACCAAGACCTAGCTGGGTTTCCCAGGGCAGGCTGTGCCACTGGCCCACTGCACAGACCACGTGGGGGTTTCCTTAGAGGAAATGGGTGCACGCAGGCGCTTCCCTTGTGTGCACCGAAACATGCTGTTTTGGTGCGGTCCTGGTATCACACTGTCCAAACGGCTGACACGCTACCAGCATCCCAACATTGAGCAATGTTGGCCCAGGGAATACCTGTGTTCTTTAATAATTAAAAAGAAACATGAAGCAGCAATCTGGGCCATACAGCAGTGTTGCTCAATGAGTCAGGCATCCTGTTTGCAGATAAGTTAAATCTTTTAAACTTTTTTGAGTGCAAAATGCTTGAAAGTACTCTGGAGTGTTTTTGGCAGCATTTTGTTGAGTTCCTGCATTTGCCATGGAGCATTGCCACATCTTCCCAGGGATGGCAGAGAAGTAGGTGACTTGTGCGTACAAAGTCAGGTATGGGAGCAGCTGTACCACTGCCTCAGGGTTCATAGCACGATATGGAGATGAAATAGAAGCTGTGGGATTGGCAAACTCTGTGTCATGTTCTCTACCAAGCTGGACCCAAACTCTTCCATGCTCCTTGACAGGGATAGGAGGGTGACTGACTGGCCAGCCAATGCACCCAACATCTCTGTGTGCATTCCTATCAGTGCTCTTCTGTGTGCCGCTCCGTTGAGGTCATCATCTCAGCTCCCTGTAACAGCTCTCCGGTGAGGTGGCAAATGAACGATCCTTTGTCACTGCTTGGCTGTAGCCCACTCATGCCAGTGACCCAACATGTGCTTATTCCAACTCTATACTAGCCTCTGAGATAAGTGCCAGTATCTGATCTGGTAGCTGCGAGTGTCAGTTCAGGTGAACCCCTTCATCAGTGCTGTTCTGCTGCTCTAATTTCCCACTCCAGGGACCCTGAGGCTGGGAAGGTGGCAGTTCCAGGGTGTCTGAAAGCAGGAAGTTAGAAGGTGGAGATTGGTGTGAGAGAACAGGGTTGGATTGAGAAGCAGGAGATCCATGATCACATCATCAGCAGCTTGTTCATCATGCCAGAAAACAGGATGAGGGTGAGCTGGAAGTTGAGAAGGGGCATAAGGCAGGGATATGCCATCATCCTCAATGTCCTCAGCTATGCTGGATGCCATGGCCTGGTCACAGCTGGCTCCACAATGTTAAGAACCAACTCCTCTGTAGTGCTCAGGAGATGAGGTGCCCTTGTCCTCTGCTGGTTCTGCTCTGTTCCCTTCTATTGTGTGCCACCTTGTCCTGTAAGAGAGTTAGCAGAATGTCAGTGATGGTATAGCACAGTTTGGATCATGTGCCTGCCATAGTTGAATAGCTGGAAATGTGTGGATGCAGTGAGAATTGGGCGAGTATCTGAATGTTGGGTGTGAGTCCTAAATACCAGGGAGTGCTGCTCGGTGAGTGCTGGAGGAATCTGGTGCATCGAGCAGCGTGAGAGGTTGGTGGTGTGGTGGGTAGAAGAGGTCATGTGAAGGTGCATTCATTGACATTGACAACCTGCCTGAGGTCATTAGATCTTGTGGCACTGCTGCCACATCCTTTGGTCCAGAATCTGGCAATTGACTTTCCTGGTCACCTTCACCCATTCCCTTCTGAGCATGGTCCTTGAGGGTCTCCTCACCTCCTGTAGAACCATAGCCCTCTTGTACTGTCTATTTGCACCACTAATGCCTTCAGTGCCAGATCCCTCTGTCTGCCTTGGTTTTATGTCTAGTAGTTCCAAGAAGTTTGAAATAATCACACTTTTGGACACAAATGCTGGAGCTTTCTTTAAGTGTTTTTCATAGATCACACCATGGGCTGCGAAATAATACATTGTTAGTGCGATACACAAACTATAGTGTAGTAGTAAATGCTGTGGCACTGTCAATAATTAATTAGTGTACATATGCATGAACATATAGTCCCTAAATCATATTGAAGTAATATAACAATATAACATCCTTCTTTCTTTAAAAAAATATAATGCCTCTATATATCAATATAACTGTCTAATCATTAACTTTTTAATATTATGTCTAAGGAAGTTTAACAATCAACATTTTATAATTAAATTGAACACCTTGAGCCTTTTATAGTTTATTTTCCCTTCTCAAAAACATGATTCACTGTATCGCTTAGCTGGTAGGATGTTGTGCCTCCATCTCATGTATTTGGTATTCATCACTTTCAGCAATGAGTTGGCACGCTGTACTGGCGATGCTGTGCGGGTTGCTCCTACTGTTGTAGGTGTTGTGCTTGATGTTGCTGATATTATGTCACTTACTGGTGACTTTTTGGTGATGCTGTTGATGTTCACTTGTTCACAAGTAAATTTGCTGGTGCTTTTGATAACATTTTCTGCTTTTTCAGCTCAAGTGCAGATTAAATATGGACTCTGATTCTTCTCATTTGCTTACCAGTTTCAGTCTCAATGATGAATCATTAGAGTCTTAGCTTTGCTGGGGTCCAGCTTTTCATGATTGGATCCTGTACACGTACAGTTTATCCTCAACGACTCGCAAGGATTTGGTAAGCTTATTGAAATGTTGACCTCCTTCTACCTGTGCATCAATATGTTGTTGTCTTACTTCCTCCTGGTCACATGAAAGATGTATCTTGGTTGGCAAAGTTGGTTTGTACCTTCTGCCATTGAGTAGCCCTGCAGATGAGCGAATAAATTGGCTCCCACAGTACCCCATAGTCAGGGTGGTAGTTCAGTAGCTATCATCTTCTCTTTCTGCTGTGTATTTCTATGTCTGGCATACACTGCATGTAGGTACCATTTTTTCGACATCTTTGCAGATACCTATCCAGTAGCTGATCTGGCTCTGAGCTTACACTTCTCCATTTCCAAGTGGCCTTCATATATCTCCTGAAGAAGTTCTGTCTGCATTGTCTTGGGTATGATAATTCTGGAATCATCCAGCAGAAAATCATCTTCTAGTGAGATGTCACCTCTGAGCAATATTGCCGTATTGCTGGCTGTGTTTGCTGTATCTTATCAGGCCATCCCTGGATCACTCGCTGGGGTAGCATCTGTAACTCTTTGTCTTTACTGGTCTCATCTCTAATTTGATTCAGTTCTGGTGGTGTTACGTTCACTACATGATGGATCTTTACACCTAGATCTTTTATCTCATGTTTCTCATGTGGCGACAGACAAGGTCGACATGTGTCAGCACCATTTCTCTCCCTGGCTTATATTTCAGAGTGAAATCGTAACTCTGAAACCTCAGTCCAGATCAGCTGCTGGGAGCTGATTTATTCATGCCCAGTTAAGGATGATATCTCGTTATAGCAAAGTTCCCTTTTCTTGGAAAGGTGAAAGATTTGAGAACTACAAAATCACCTCAGCAGTATGATAAAAACAAAAAAACTGCGGATGCTGGAAATCCAAAACAAAAACAGAATTACCTGGAAAAACTCAGCAGGTCTGGCAGCATCGGCGGAGAAGAAAAGAGTTGACGTTTCGAATCCTCATGACCCTTCGACAGAACTTCAGAAGTTCTGTCGAAGGGTCATGAGGACTCGAAACGTCAACTCTTTTCTTCTCCGCTGATGCTGCCAGACCTGCTGAGTTTTTCCAGGTAATTCAGCAGTATGAGTTCTGTTTGCTGAGCAAGATTCCTGAAAGAGTAATATATGATAATAGAACTCAATTCACCCCCAGCAAGTTTATGGAATTTGTTGAACAGTATGGGTTCAACATCATCACCACATTACTGAAGGGACACAGACTTTATAGAAAGACGCATTCGACAGTCAAGAGAACCCTCATGAAATGATGAGAGACAAAAAAAGACCCAAACCTTGCCTAATTTTCACTCTGAGCTACACCTGTCGAGGCTGACATGAAATTGCCTTCACAGCTATTCAATGGCAGAAAGCACAAAACAACTTTGCCAAGGAAGACACACCTTCCACTTCTATAAAATTTTAAAATCAGGTCAATTACTTCTGGATTTTGCATAATTCATCTCAACTTCATTCCTGAATTCAAGGAACCCAAATGCAGACTGGATAGCCACTTTGTGGGGCACCTTTCAGTGTGTAAGCATGACCCTAAGCTTCCAGTAGCTTATTATTTTAATTCTACATCTCACGCTGATCTCCTTGCTGTGTTCCACTAAGGCTGAACGTAAGCTTAAGGAACAGCACATCATCTTTCAACTGGACACTTTACAGTCTGCTGGACTCAACATTGAGTGCAACAATTTCAGACTGTAATTTCTGCCCCCCTTATGGCTCCCTTTTCTGTCCTGGTTTTGGTTCTATTTGTGTTTTTCTCTCGTATTTACTTTTGGACAGTAGCTGTTCACTCTGCTATTCACATCTCCTCTAGACACATCTTTTGATTCTTTACTTGTCTCATTACCACTCACTTTGGCCCTGTACCATGAACCCTTTTGTCATTTACTCTTCATGTTTCTGAGGAAAGGTCACTGACCTGAAATGTTAACACTGTTTCTCTCTCCATAAATGCTGCCTGACTTGCTGAACATTCCCGACAATTTGTTTTTAAAGCTTAAACCATGTTTCATGAGTAAAGGAAACATTTAGAAAGAAACTTTCCCCGATTCATATTAAAACTTCAGTTTCTTAAATTGATCCCAGAGTTCCTTCGTCTACTACCCTTTCTGAAAATTTGGTCCATTTTTTTGATCATTGTGTGTTATGCCTTGTGGTTCCCAGATGTTTGAAATAATCACGCTTTTAGGCTCAAGTGCTGGAGCTTTCTTCAAATGTATTTCACAGATCAAACCACATGCTGCACCTGATACATTGTTAGTTCAATACACAGACTGTAGTGCAGAAGTGGGTGATGTGACACTCTGGACACTTATGCATACATACACATGACAATATAGCTCCTAAACAATATTTGAAAAATATAAAAACATAACACCTGGTGGTTAGTGTCCAAGAATTCCCATTGCAGCAACCTTTTTCTGCAGGTTTCCTTTAAGAGTCAGCCTGCCTTTAAGAAAAAAACAGACTGCCCATACCATGTGATCAACAAGCAATACTGCTGTGGCTTAATGTTGTGTGCTGAGCTTGCTGCGACAGAATTAAGGAGAGATCAGCGTTGGAGGTTCACCAGCTAGTGCTGCAATTGTTCAGAAGAGGCAGATACATGTTGCCCTATCGATCTGAATGGCAGCAGGCACGTTGTGAGTTGGGATCCCTGTGCCTGAAACTTGGAGCAAAAGAATATCTAGCTCGCAAAGCGTTTTAACATGAAAGTGGAACTTAGTTATCTCCTCTGGGATGAACTTTCCAAATCCCATTTGTTGAATAAGAGAGATATATTCTCGAATTGTTTTCAAAAAATTCTGACTCCTCGTCTTAAATGCTAATTCCCAGCTAAGGCCAAAAATGCCCTGAGACAGGTGGTGGAGAAGAAACAGAGCTGGAGTGCATGGAAGATGCATTAGGCCCAGGAAGAGTTAGTTCACAGTGCCAAGAGCTAATTCAGTAGTGGAGACTGAAAAAAATTAGAGCTGGGGCTGGAGGGAATAGCAGTGAGGCTAATGTTGCTAAGGTGGTTGAACAATGGAGTTGGAGAAGAAGAGGAAGGCCTGAAAGATTTGGCAACAGTACTGGGACTAGTGTGGAGGGAAAAAAAAAATTAAGCTGCAAAGGGACCAAAGTGGCCAAAGGGAGGACAGAAAGGTGACCGGCTGCAGAATGAGAAGAAATGGCTAGGAGCAGTGTGGTAGAAGGAAGGAGTGGCGCTTCCAGGTGTGGGAATAGGAGGAAGATTTAAGATGGTGGGTAACAAAATGAGTGAATGCAAGCTAGGGGTGGTGATGGTGATGGTGTTCAGAAAGAGTTGGGGTCAGGCTGAAAGACAATTGGACAAGAAATGTGACTGGATGCTGATGAGGCCAAGAGCAAGGGAGCTGGAAGATGAAAATGACAACAGCAGCACCAGTGGTAGAATTATGCCAAGTCAGTATTTACAATGAGATTCTCATTTTAAATGTTTTCATTGGTAGTTTCAATTATAATTGTTGACATAAAATTACCACAGAGCATTTCCAAAGATGATGAAGAGGGAACTTAGTAGAAGCTGCATTTAAGGAGCCAAAACCAAGTGTAATCTTAAAGGGAAGTTGGGATTAAAGGTTGGGAATAATTGGGACAGGGTGTGTGGGTACAATTTAGTCTCCATTTTAAAGTCATATCTTCTATTCTCATTTAATGTTATAATTTGACATTATTTTACATTTATTGTTAAATACTAAAATGGAAAACAGAGGAGTAAACCGTATTGAGGCGAAAGAGCTTCCCTGCATTCCAGGTTGAGGAACTGGGAGATGTAAAACCAAAATGTTACAGCACTGCCAACCACTGGCCGGAGGGTGTCATTACAGTGTGATATGTTTATATAGGAAGTTTCCATTTTAAATTTAAATATAGGAATTTATAATGGAAAAAAGATACACAACTCTATAAAACTTGACAACATAAATTAAGGTTTTGTAGGTGGGAAGAATGATGTATTGACTTTGTATGTTTCACTTTAAATTATTTTGGATGTGGATTCCTACATAACGCTATACTTTAGTAGCTTTTAGGGGACAATCATGCATATGTAGTTGGGTACTGATGGATATCGAGTATTGCTGATTTTCATGGTGTTACATTTCTCTACATTAAATTTTAGCTCCCTGTATATTGGCATATTTGACGAGGTTATTTATATATCCCTGAAAGTTAATCTCACCTGCTGCTTCAATAAGACGAGGCAGTCACCTGCAAAGAGTCTGATCTGGCTAGATGTCATTTATAAAGAGGAGAAACAAATGTGGGCCCAGCACAGTATCTTGAGTCATTCTGCTTAGGACTGGTTTCCAGTTTGAGACGTCCCCATTCACTGTGATTCTTTACTGTAATTTGATAAGAAACATTCTTATCCATTGCTTAGTATTCACAGTTGAAAAAATATTTTCTCCATTTGTGTTTTATTTTACAATAATCATGTTCACCAATAATCTAGTTACTGGCGTAAATTTCAATTTATTGAAATCATACATCTGTCCAAGCTTCCCATTTACAAAACCTTAACATCTGTTGTCAAATTTTATCAGGGCTGTGTAACATTTTGCCATTATAAATTCCTATATTTAAATTTATAATGAAAACTGCGTATAAACATGTCACACTGCAATGTAACATGTTTCCTTTGCTAACTCCTTTCTCCCCAAGAACTGGAATAATCTTCCACAAACCTTAATCTCCATGTCTTCTAAGGAATCATTTCAGGAAAATCTGTTGAACTTTTTTAAATTAATGCGACCATTGACTGCACTCATTGTGCACCTCTTGTGAAAATTCCCTAGTGGAAGACTAAGGGGGAAAACCTTCCCAAGTACCAAGTATAAATGCTTGAGGTTCTGGATTTCAGTTTTCACTATGCAAGTTAAGTCTGGTCTAGTACAAGAACTGCTTACACCCAAAGATACAGTCGTTGTTTTGAGTATTTAGTCCTGTGCTTGATGCCGGTCAATCTTTTGTAAATGTGCCATATACTGTTCATCTAGAGTGGGTGGATTGTTAAAACCTGGTTATAATAAATCGTTAAATTTATTGCTTTACAGGAGTTTTATTGCCTTGTTTACTACAATCATTTTTTAAAGTTGCAAATGTCTTTTTTTTCCCATAAATATATTTATTCTACTTTTTAGACCCTGGTATTTTGACCAATAGTGCACCTGATATAACAACTTTGGACATCATGTAGTATTATTTACAGGGTCACACACTTACTTTACTGTTTCAGTTTTTTTTTTGAGCCATACAGAACATGATCTTAAATGGGCTGTGTAATCACAAATTACTAATGTAATTTGGGCCCTGCACGTAACATTGGTAATATGAAATATTGGAATGGTGCCATATGTACTCTGTGATCCTGGTTTACATTGATAAAGATTAATCATGAATGTTTGATATTATTTGCATGCAAAGTGAAGCAAAATCAATGCTAGAGGCATCTTATTAGTGTATTTTCAGGAAACTACATGGAACAGCAGAATTCTAATTGCTTATACTATACCATTTGGTCCACTTATCCATGGCACACTGAGCAAATGCAATGATATGACAATAAGCCTTAACAATCAGGAAGCTCCTAGGTTTGATCCTTGATCTCTATTGAATCATTTAAGATCTAAAGTAAGGCAGCAGCAAGGCTACTCCAGTTGTTTTCAGTGTTCCTGGGAATAGAGAAAGAATCAGCTGTCATTCCCGCTTCTCATTCTTATCCAGTGCTAGAACAATACGTTTGTGTTGACAGCAGGTATGGCAGCCCTAGGCTTGGTAATGATGCCTTCCCCTATAATGAATGTGAAATAACCTACTGTCATTCATTGAGAGAGACCTGGAAAATAAGTTTTTCTTTCAAAGTGGGCTGACTCTTGTTCAGCCATTAACACATTCTGCTTCCTTAGCTTTATGCCACTATCAGCACTTTCAGCACCCTCTTTAGTCTTCACCACTACCATTAACACTCCCTTTGTGTTGTGTCCATGATATATTTGTCAATCTCTCCTTAGTCCTCACCTTTCCGCCTTTACCTGCTGCAGTATACATTCTACAACAGTATACATTCCATCTCATTTCTACTCTTTAGCCCTGAACAGGAGTCATATGGACTCGAAATGTCAATTCTGTTTCTCTCTCCACAGATGCTGTCAGGCCTGGAGTGTTTCCAGCATTTTCTGTTTTTATTACTGGAGAATAAGTACTTGTGTGAGATATCAGTGGGCTGCATATGACCATGAGAGTGTACCCTTACATGAGTCAGTGCCTATAAGAAAGGAGGAGAGAAAATTGTTAAAAATAACGGCCTGGCTTGGAGGAAAAGGCCAGAAAATGAAATACTGGAATTGGGTGGGAAAAAAACCTTATTTTAACTTATACTTCAAAGAACAATTCTTGGAATTTAAAGCTGAAGATTAAATTCAGATTTCCTTGGGAGCTGCAGCACTATTCCCTATCACCTCTGTGGAGCACATATAGAGCATTATCACAAGGTCTGTGAGACTTATGATCACTTCTCCAAAGCTGCAATTGGTTCATGCTTCTGGAAAGTCACAGAAGTTTTTCTAAAGTTGCAACATCCAGCAATTCAAATGTGTCAGGCAGGGACATAACTGGACGACTAATTAACAATTAGAAATCCATCGGCTCAAACCAGAATAGATCCTACAATGAGGCAAATTTTGTTTGATATACAGAATTTTTATACCATTTCTTCTAGTCTCCTCTAATAATGTTGCTTTTATACCATTTCTGCCTTTTCACAGTTCAATGTCATGGCATAATGTGCATGATATCAACATTGTCATGCAGGAGCAATCCAAAACTGTGGCATATATAAAAATAAATGAAAAATAAACAATGAAAGTGGCACAAACTTCGGATTTCATAATATTTTCAAACAATTCTTTTTTTTGCAATTTTTCTCCCCATTCGCTCTGCTGAAGGTGATGACTCTTCCTGCAATATGATTCCTGGGTGACCAGTCACCAAGTGATGCCTTGTTAAGTGGCCAATCCTTTTACTTGACACCTCAATAATCTCCTCAGGCTTGGCACACACACCAACCACTGACCCCCACCACCACCAGCCCTACCACTGTTCATCACCATCAGTGGCTGCCACCTTTACGCATATGTCCTCCACCATCTGGAACTCCCATTCAAGCAACTTTCTCTTTGATCGTTCTTTTACCTTCTCTCCATTCTTTTCAGCCATTTCCCTTTCTTGCTTCTGCTTACTGTCTACAAAAAATGGCAAGGAGCTATTGAGATATTTTTGAGATTTTTAAAACGGTGAAGGGATGTACTTGATTCAATAGATTACTTGATAAGGATTGGGATGGTAGGATGAGCTGACATGCATATGAAATCAGCTGCTGGAGGAGTATTTATTTTCATATTGAGTTCATTCTTGATTACTTAAGCATGAAAAATATTGACTCACTACAAGCCTTTACAAGGGAATTGAGTGAAATGGATACTTCCAGTTACAGAGTTTGTAGATAGTTGGGATTATGCGGAGATATGGGACAGCTAGGGCAGCATGGGAAGGCACTGTGGGAAGGGGAGCAGATATTGAGTTTGATGGATGTGTAGACTAGGCTATCAAAGAGGGAACAAACTTAGTCTTTTCAGAGAACTGTAAGGTGTGGAAAAAGGGAAAATGTGCCTGGTGGTGGCATCACGTTGGAGGTGGCGGAAATGGCAGTGGATGATCCATTGAATATGAAGGCTGTTTGATTAGGTGAGGACGAGGGGAACCCTATCATTGTTTTGGGAAGGAAGGGAAGGTGTGATGGTAGATGTGGGGAAATGGAATGGGCATGATTCAGGGCTCATACAACCATGATGTGGGGGCGGAGGGGTGGAAAGCTCTGACTTAGCAGAGTCCAAATGCCAACTCTCCAACACTTCCTCCTACCTCCCCCTAGACCAGGACCCCTGCCATGAAACATCAAGCCATTGTTTTCAGGACTGTCAATGACCTCATCTCCTCTGGAGATCTTTCTTCTACAGCATCCAACCTGACAAACCCCAAACAGCCTGCTTCTGTCTCCTCCTCAAGACCCAGGAGTGCCCTGGTAGACTCATCCATTCAGTCTATTCCTGCCCCACTGAACTGATTTCTTTCTACCTAGAGTCTCAATCTTTCCCCACCTTGTCCACTCTCTCCCTACTTACATCCATGATTCTTCCAATGCCCTTCATCACTTTTACAGTGTCCAGTTTCTTGCCCCTTTTCATCCTGGACATTTAATCCATCTACACATTTATCCGCCAACAGGATGATCTGAGAACTCTCCATGTCTCCCTTGAATGGAGGCCCAATCTGTCCCCAGTTATCACCACCACCCTCCACCTGGCTGAATTTGTTCTCATATTGAACAAATTCTACTTTTCAATTCCACTCACCTCTTCCAAATAAAAGTTGTTGCTATGATACCTACATGGGCCCTGGCTATGCCTGCCTTTTTGTTATGTATGTGGAACATTTCATGTTCCAGTCGAATTCGGGCCCCCTCCCTGATCTCTTTTTCCGGTACATTGATGACTGCATCAGTGCCGTTTCCTGCTCTCCACCTGAACTGGAAAAACTCATTTATTTGCTTCCAGTTTCTCCCCTTCCCTTTCCTTCACATGGCCCACCTCTGACTCTTCCCTTCCTTGACTTCTCTGTTTCTGTTTCTGGGGATAGGCTATCAATGAATATTCACTATAAGTCCACTGACTCCCACAACTACCTTGAACACACATCATGCCCTCCTTCCTGCAAGAACTCTACTCCATTCTCCCAGTTTCTCCATCACTGCTCTCTCTTTGAATAATGCAACCTTACATACTAGCACTTCTGATACGTCTTCCCTTCTCAAATGAGAATCGTTGGGACCCTTGAACATGTCCATTCCATTTCACATACTTCTGCTCTCACCCCTTCCCCTTCCACCCTGAACCACGATAGGCTGTCCTCACTTTCCACCCACCAGCCTCCATTTTCAATGGATCATTCTCTGCCATTGTCATCATCATGACATAAATCTTCCCCTCTCCTTTTTTAGCATTCCAAAGGGACTATATCCTTCACAATAGTCAGACACACTCCTCAGTCACCCCCAACAACCCCTCCCTTTCTATGGCACCCCTCCATGCAAGAGCAGGAGATGCAACACCTGCCCCTTTTACCTCCTCCCTTCTCACCGTCAAGCAGCACTCCTTCTTGGCAAAACTGTGGTTTACTTGTACTTTCAATTTAGTGTACTGTATGCGCTGCTTCTGGTGTGTCCTTTTCTGCTTTGGAGAGACCAAATGCAGACTGGTGACCGCATTGTGGAACACTTCCATCCAGTTTGTCATTGTGACCAGAGCTGCCTGCCACCTGCCATTTTAATTCTCCACCTTGGTCCCACTCTGAACTTCCTGTCCTTGACCTGCTGCAGTGTTCTAATGAAATTCAAAGTAAGCTCGAGGAACCTCATCTTTCAACTGGGCACTTCATAGCCTCCTGGACCCAACATTGAGTTCAATAATTTTAGATCCTAACCTCTGCCCCTATTTTGTTTGGTTTTCTTTTTCTTGTTTTGTATTTTCTACCTTGTTTCTCTCATCTCTTTTTTTTATGCTTGTGGAATGGCAGCTATTCAGCTTCCTGCCATTTACACCTCCTCCCATGTGTATCTTTTATGTCTTTACTTGTCCCATACCACCCACTTTGGCTCTGCACCATGAAACCTTTTGTCACTTGATCTCTTCTGGTCTCCACCCCATCACAGACTTTCCTTTTTGTTCTTCTTCCCACATTTCACTTGCTCAAAATCTATTACATTTCTAACTTTTCCCAGTTTGGATGAAAGGACACAGACCTGAAATGTCTCTCTCCACAGTTACTGCCTGACCTGCTCAGGATTTCCAGCATCTTCTGTTTCTATTTCAGATTTCTAACATTTGCAGTATTTTGCTTTTGATCTAATTCCCTTTGTTTTGTCTCTTTATGAGGTTATCCTCAAATTTATTGGCAGCCACCAGAACTTCACAATCATGATAACTCCTGTTCGAGTTCTGTTCTGTAGCTTATTCAAGTTTTGGCAGCTACTTGCATTTTTCTGTCTTTTGAGAGTAATATTGTGACATCCCCCTCTTGCACTATCGGAGACACTTTCTCCTGTATGTGATCGTTTTCTGACACAAGAATCACTTCTGAACCCATAATCAATACTTGCACTGTGCTTTCTTACTCTCCACTATTTCAATCTATCCTGTAAGTCCATAGACCCCACTTCTTAGCCATCATCCTGAATATTCAACCAATATTTAAACTTGCTTTTAACTTTTTATGCACATCCCTCAATTGCCTCATCCCTCCACTTGTTACACCTCTCTAGTATATATGTCACCCAAGTACCTACTCTGGGTAATTGGCCTGTGGATGTGATGACTCCATCTGTTTGCCATGATCATTCACATTACAATCACCCAGCCCTTGATCTATCGTGCTCTGTTCCTCAGGACCCTCATTGCAAAATACATGAGCTTTTGAGGTGCAAAGTGTCTCATTTACTTCCAATAGCTGCTCAGAATCCTGGGTTTTGTAATTAATTTCAATTAATCGTGAGGAGTGAACCTTCACATTTGATTGCCATGGTTGATAAAAAGTCTTACCATCACTATCTTACCAGAGCGCTTACATTCACTACAACCTTTTCTTTTATAATACACAAAATCTTCTGAATTAAATTCTTCCTCATATGGTCCTACATGATATCTCAGTGTTCCCTGAATTTGTTCTGATATCTCAGCCTTGATGAAAACCTGTATCCCAGCATGTAAACAATAGGACTAATTGTAGTACCTTCTGGAGCAGCAAGACCATCGCACAGCATAGAAGGCAATTTGGGATTTTGCCTATAGACCAACTGCTAGGGACTATATGCTCCAACCATCTGGAGTGAATTCTTTGCATGAATCACCTAAAAACAGGGCAGTCTGGTTGATCAGCTAACATTTTATGTAGCATCTCATTGATCAACACATGACTCTTTTCACAGGGTCCATTGCTGAAAGGACTTTTAGCGGTGGTATTCGTGACAATAATGTTCATATTTTCACACAGGTCTCTAGCAAAACCCTCCATTTTCAATGAAAAACTCCAATTCTGGACCTGATCCGTTCTTCCATAATCATGTTTGTAACAACCCTTTTGTCCTTACTATGTTTTAATATAAAAAGATTAAATCTGGTCATAAGATTTATAAAATACAGAATGAAGCTATTTCTGTCTTTATTCCAAACTTTTAGATCCATAGTAATTACCTCATTTAAGTCATGTGCCAATGAAAGGCTTCCAATAGGATGCCACAGCCTTCTCTATTTTTTTTAACAGATGTCACTCTTCTCAGTAATCCCTTCTATTAGCCTTGTATACTCTTCATCAACCACAGCTGCATCTTTTAGAAGGGTTTCTAACCATTGGCAAGTAGGGTCAGCAAATGGTCTGTGTAACTTTAAGATAATTTGCTTTTTGTCTCTCTGATTCTTATCATTAATCCTCGTCTTACATTCTGACAAGAAACATCAGGTGTTGTTCAGGGTGCACAGTGATGTCCTAACCAAGTGAACTGCAGTTTCACTGATTTTCCAAAAATAATGACACGCTTTATGTCAAGTTTCTTTTGTGCCTTTTTCCTAGAATGTTCATTCAACAGCTTAGGTATCGCACTAGAGACTACATCAGTATGTATAAAGTGGCTTACTCCAGCTATTTTATATGGAATTACAACTCTCTTTAGTGACCTCAATATGTTATCATCATCAAACTTAAAGAAAGTAGTACATCCTTAACCTTGCATTGATTCTCACTACTTAGTTAATCAAAATAACATTTTAATCAATCTCTTCCTCATACTGATGAAGTGCAAGTACTATCCAGCACCGCACAATTAAAACACTTCACAACTATTCATCACGGGATTAAAACATTTTGGGATCAGCACAATTTGCATTAATTCAACATTATTTTCATTCCTTTCTTCAGAATTCTCTTTGACATGTGTCATTTCAAGGAACCTGCCTTTCTACTTCGAGCTGTTCATTGTGTAATGGTACTTTGAGTCACAGTTGAAGAACCTATTAACTGTTCCTTGGGCAATCTTGGAATTTATTTCTGTATTATTGCTGTACCATTTCTGACTTCTGCTGTAATAGCCAGATCTGCTAAAGGTACTTTTACCTAATTCTGTCTGTCTTTAACCCTTCCATTATATTAGTGCCTGCGTCCAATATCTAGGTCATTCTGAAATCTGGCAACCACTGAAATCTCTATTCTCCATGTCACTGTGGAATGTTCCATTTGTTCCATGAAGGCTAAAGGAAATAACTGTTTCCCTAGAACTTTTTCAAGGCAGAAGACATCTAATCAATCAGCGTCTCTCTCTCCCTCTCTCTTTCTGTCTGATAACTGAGCACCAGTTAGAGCCAGGAGACACACCTTAGTACAATCCAGCAATTTAAACATGAGTTTTGCTCTAGGGATCCTAGAGTTGAATTTTTCCAATCTTTTATACAACCTATGGAATGATCATCTGTTTTCTGAAATCTGTTGAAGTCCAAACTGCCTCGTAGGCTTTTAAATGATCATCTTTCTCAACCCAGAAGAGGATTTGAGGAGAAATTTGCAAATTGCAACCAAGAACTCTAACAGAAGGCCCAACATTTCATCACTGTTCAACTGACGATATTAAGCTCACAATGTACTTTATTTTTTGTAGGAAGCAACAGCACCAAGGCAATACTTCATTTCCAATTTGGTAGAGATATAACTCAGTATCCACTTCACTTTTCCAAATGGTCATATGATTCAAATAGGATAGTAGGTAACTCCTGTTGAAGAACTAGAACAGGCACAATTACAAGGGATCAAATGGCCTCCTTTCAGAGTCGGGAGATTGAAAACAGGGTGAGGGGAGAGGCAGTTGGGAGATTGAAAACAGTGCGAGTGGGGGGTGAGTTGAGAGATTGAAAACATCGCAAGTGGAGAGAGAGTCGGGAGATTTCAGAGCCTATGTTTGTTCTCTTAGCAATGGACCACTCTCGGCATTGTGATTTTTTTTTAACCCAGCTCCCATCCTCCATTTAGATATTCTCCCACTCACCATCCATACAGCATCTTTCTAAGCATCTGTCAATATCTGATTTGGTTGCTAGGATGTATGGGAGTACAGTCCATTACAATTCACCCTCTAATTTCTCCCGTAGAGAAGTGGCTGGATTCTGTTCAGTGTCTCAGACGAGCACTGCAGTTATGCTCGGTAACTCCCATGATCTGAACAACTCACATCTGTGATCCATCATAGCTATAACTTAAATATCCCATATTCCTGCACTGTAGTATTTGTGGTTGACACATGACTAATTTGAAAATACACAAAATATATTAAAATGTATGAAAAGTTTCTCCATAGCCCTCGGCACATTCATGTACTCAGCTAAGCTACAAAAACCAATCGTGTCCCAGATAGGAGTGCTAACATTGGCATTTGTTCCACAGGTTGTTGAGAGAAAAAATAAGCTAGGATTCCCACTCCTAATTGTGACCCAATCATCTCTAATAGGAGATTGCATTTGGGAATATCAGGTGAGGACAGAAATTGGATGGAGATGTGATGTCTATCACAGCTGATTAACATATCAGCATTCACCCATGTACCAGGAATTGTCATTTTGTGGTGAGATATCATACAGCTCTTAAGGAACTGTACACCAATGAGTTAGCAACATAATCAGGAGTGGAGGGATGAAATGGGCAATTTAGCAATTTAAAATTGAAGGTGCCCTTAGCTGTAAAATAGAGGATTTGATCTTGAAAAATGCCAAATATTTCACAAGTAAAAGTTACTGAAAGAAGTGCCTCCAAGTTAACATGGATGTGATGGACTGAATTTTACGTGCCCCCACCCCCACCCCCACCCCCATCCCACCCCACCCTCAAAGGACAAGATGGCAGGCGGACAGGGGTGTAAATTCGGCTATCATGGCAGGATGCCTTATCCGTAGTCTTCCCAACCCGCCCTCCCCCCTCGGGTATTCTACCCATGGTGGGGGTGGTATTGGGCAGGGCACTTGCTAGTGGGCCAATTGAGGCCCTTAAATGGCAATTAAAAGCCATTTAAGGCCACCCTCCCACCACTGCTGGGATTTTGCTCACAGCGGGCAATGCACTTGCCAAGTGTCCAGGCTGCCAAGTGAAACCTAGCAGCCTTGTGACTGGGCCAAGAAGGAGTGCCTCCTGTTTGGGCAAATCTGTCGCATCGGAGACTCCCTCTATGGTGGCATCCTACCCCATGCATTTCCCCTCCCCCCTCGCTGTGTCAATCCCAGCCCCTGAAACCCCTCTTCAGGGCCTGCAGGCCTGGCCCCAATGAGATCCCAGACCTACCTTTAAATCTTGGCACCATTGGCTTCTCTTCAGGATTGCATGCATCCCAGCAGTGGCCACCTCTCCCTGTGGTGCTGCTGGGCCAAGAAGGTGCCAGCCATCTGATTAGTTGGCAGCTTTTGGAAGTGAGGCTTCCACTCTGGTGGTGTTGTGTTTTTATCATGATATAAGGGATTGGGTAAACACCCAATGTTGTGGGTAGACTTATTAAGACTAGGCACATGAGAAGATTTACATAGGCATAAGCTTGAAGACATCAGCAGCAAAGCTGTGTGCACTGTGTTCTGCTTATAGGCCAAACTGAAACTGAGACTGGATCACATGACTTACATCCCTTCTAGTGATGGCATACTGCTATCCATTAAAGGCACATTACAAGAGATAGGGATAGAAGCCCCGTCTCAATCCAATTAAAGGCCCAACAACAGTTAAAAGGCTATGGGGAAAGCCGGCAAGCAAACTTGCCCCTGCCCTGTGCGCCTGCATAAAATTCAGTTTGATAAATATGCTTATACTATTGGGGCAATGTTCCTGTAATAATCTTTTCTTGGAAGCTCAATATTTTATAAAATGTAATCAATGCAATGAATTTCATCAACAATTAAATGTTTGTTGTGGTTTTCATATTTTGAGAACCAAAGTGATAAAATATTGATGTGTTCCATGGATACGTTCAAAATATGGGACTGAGTTCAGTTTTGGGAATAATTCAGTGGTTATAGTGATAGTGATTACAGTATGCAGATGGATACACATTCATTTTGGATATAAGGCAATGTTCTAGTCTCTTAAGGGTTACAATGGAAGCTGCTGCTTGTGTGAGGTATATGACAGAACTTTATAGCATTGTATGAACAAAACAGCAAAACATGAAGCGGAGGCTTCCCAGCACAAAATAGATAAGTTATCAGTGTTTGCTTAAAAAAAACCTAATGCTTCCAGGGTAATAACGATAAACTTATATATCCCAGAATCAGCATGTATGCACAGCCACTCAAGGTTACAGCCTCTTTGCTGCAAAGATAGTTATTTTAATTCAGGCCTTCTCCCACCACTTCTCCATAACTGGAGGGTGGTTTCCAGAGGCAGGCCGAGATTCTATGAACCAAAGCCTCCACTTGTCTGTGTGCTGTGAGTGGGGTGACATGCCATGGGATTAAATATTACCATTCAAATATGATATATTTTTCCAGAGATGACATAGAGTCCCGACCCCATTTTCCTCTTTACTCCAGAAGATGCTGTACACTACATGGTCAGAACATTCTACTCAGGCTGAAACTTGTGAGAGATACTTTTACGGAATCACAGCATGAAGCCTTGCCCACTGGTAATTCAATTTCAGAAGACTACCCATACAGTCAGAATTACTTACACAGTAATTGCACAGACACTGTAAGGCATAGCAGGTTACTTATAATGCAATTAGCTTGGAAATAACAAAAATCGCCGTGTCCATGAGGATTGAAGCAGCTAGCACTTCTCAAGTGTACTTCTTACAGAGTTCATTACATGAACAGGCTTTTGAATGAAAGTTGTAGGCCTTCATAATTAAATAGGATATGCAGAGGTTCAAGAGGAATTAGTGACCAGCGCCATGGGAGATTCACAAGCTGATTTATAGGCAACAACACTGTTCAGGCTACCTTTTATAATCACTTGCAAAACATGTAGATGATACCTATACTTTGCTTTTGGAAATATTAATTGTTTTCCAAGGGAATGCATTAGAAATTGGAAAACTATATAAAATATTTGGAGTCCCACCATTTCCTTGCAAGAAGATTGTGAAGTACATTGGTGGAGTCCAGTAAAGTTTTACACCTTGCCACACCTTTCTGAGCTTATGTTTAAACAGTATTCGCTGCTGTTAGCAGCAACATTGGAATTTCAAAATGCAAAGTATTACTGGCAGTGATGATGTATGCTCCAGGTATCACCAGGTACGAAGGTCTCGGCAATTAAGAATCATATAACTAAATAAACACATTTGGATATGAGAATTTTATTGCAGCAAGCCTACTACGCTTTCAGCATTGCATTTGTCCCAGTATTAACAGAACAGATTGATTGCATTGGGATTTGTTTATAAAAGATAGAACATATCCAAATGATTTTATTTAGGAACTTAACAACTTGCTTAAATTATGAAATAATTGTTAATATTACTTACATATGTTCAAGTAATAGAAGCAGAGTTGGTCATTTATACTCTTTTTCTCCCTTTCTGTGCTAGTAATGCTGTGTTTGAACAGGCAGGCATGGCATTTTCCCTCATTATCAATTATTAACAGTAATTAGTTATTGCCACTTTCCTGCGGGGTTGGGGGTTGAGGGGGGAGTTTGTGCATGGGGGTAATGACACTTAGCTGCGGGAGGGCTGCTCAGACCTGCCAAAAGTCCATCAGTTAAAATGGCGCAGGATGTAAATATTTTGGGAATGCAGGGGCAAGTGGCTGCCTGCCATTTTAACCACATACCCACCCTGTTCCCACTGGTATATTTCAGGAGGATTAAGGCATTTGTCCAGAGCCACTGACATATCTCCTGAAGGACTTCCTTCAATTATTTGACTATGTCATAATTTTTTTTAAATTACAGTGCATTGAACTATATTAAGTATGCGGATCATTTGGCCCAATTTGTCTTCATTGGGTTTTCTACTTATTTTTTTCCAGAACCAATTTCTTTTTTTACAGTTTTACTCTTATCGTAGATTTATAAAGATTAATAACAATAATTTATAGAAATAAGTATATGTAGCAATAAAACACCCCAAGGTGCTTCATAGGAGCATTATAAAACAAAATATGACACTAAGCTACAGTCATTAAGCTAAGTCAGATGACCAAAAGCTCAGTCAAAGAGATATGTTTTAAAATGTACCTTAAAGGAGGAACGTGAGGCAAAGAGGTGTAGGGAGGGTATTCCAGAGCTTGCGGCCTAGGCAGCTTAAGGCATGGCCACCTATGATAGAGTGGTTAAAATCAGAGATGTTCAGGTGGCCGGAATAGAGGAGTGTAGATACCTCGGAGGGTTGTGGGTCTTGAAGAGATTACAGAGATAGGGAGGGGCGAGGCCATGGAGGAGTTTGAAAACAAGCATGAGAGTTTTAAAATTAAAATGTTATTTGACCAGGAGCTAATGTAAGTCAGTGAGCACATGGGTGATAGGTGAATGGGACTTGCTTGCGAGTTACATTACGGGCAGCTGAGTTTTGGATGACCTCAAGTTTACAGACAATAGAATATGGGAGACCAGCCAGGAGCATGTTGGAATAGTCAAGTCTAGAGATAATGAAAACATGAATGAGGGTTTCAGTAGCAGATAATTTGAGACAGGGATGAAGTGAAGCATTGTTAAAGAGGTGGAAATAGACAGTCTTAGTGAAGACATGAAGATGAGATCAAAAGCTCATCTCAGGGTCAAGCGTACGTGACATTAAGGTTGTGATCAGACTGGTTTAATTGCAGGCTATTGCCAATATAATGCAAAATATTTACTTCCTATCTTTCCATCATATTTTCTTCCAACTGATTTCCCCTTTACCCCTGAGTAGTTCTGAATATCTTTTACACTGCAAAACAGCCCAAGGTGGTTCACAGTTGGAAGCCAGATCCAAGTAGAAGGAGAAATAATAGTGATGGCCAAAAAGAAAATTGATTCTAAGGAGGCTTGTAAACATGGGGACAGATGTAGCAAGACAAAGGTTTAGGAAGTGTGGAGCCAAGAGCAGAGGAATAAACTACAGTTGGAAGAATGAGTGTGGGCAGGTTTATAGGTCTGAAAAAGGTTGCCATGGTAGGAAGGGGTGAGGGATTTGAAAATAAGGATGTGTAGAGACAATGAACACTGGTAGGATGGCGGCTGCCACAAAGACCCTGCACCAGATCTGGGGAAACCCCTGATCTGGGCATTTCCAATCACTCTTGCATCCTGGCTTTCCTGGTCCTGGGCAAAATGCACCAAATTGTGTGCCCTCGTAAAAATGGGATCCATAACTTCATGGATGCATTTGTGGGTGGAGGGTTGTGAGATCCCACAGAGGTCACCTGTGGGGCCCTGAAAGGAGCCATTGGCATAGAAATTGAGCACCGCGGTCACTTTCACCATGTCACCATGGAGTCAAATCCTGCAGTTGCTGGCAGATGTGACCAACCAGTTCCCTAGACACGTGCAGTCTTTGGCGACATCGTTTTCGGTCATTTGCAGGAATGAATGGCATCTATAGATCCCTGGGTCTAGCTAGGCACCGACCAGTGCTGGTTCGCTGTGGTTCTTCGGCAGCATGTGCAAGAGCCCCAGCAAGGCATACAGCAAGTTCACCAGGCTCCATGATCCTGATATACTCCTTCTGCAGGATGAAAAAGAGGGACATGTGGTTAGCATGGGTGTACGAAGAACCCATCTTGGTTAAATGTGACGGTCCCTAATGCTTCCCACCGAGTGCTGGCCACCACTTGGATGGCCAGAGGCTAGTGCGCTGCATGGCTGCGTCTCTCATCAGTGCTCTGCAATGTTACTGTGAAATCACCTCCACGTTCCCCTCAAATTCAGCCCGCCAAGTGCCTGCCTTTTATGTGCTGTTGTGAATTGCTGACGTAGGTGGACAATTCAACGGGGTTGGGGGGGTGGGGAGGGGTGTGTCCAGTGGGCCAACCTTACAATGATATGCAGATGTAGTACAATTAGGTTCCTGATGTCCAATGGCGGGAAAGACGGCCCTCCGTTGACGGGCTGAGCGGATGATCACAAACTGGTTTCACGATATCGTGAAACCGATTTTTGGCCTTCTCACCACATGGTCCACTCATGCCTCCAAACAGGCCCGATGCCAGAGGGCACATAAAATTCTACCTAATGACTTGAAATGTGCCCCCTCTGAATTTTATCTCATTTCCTAAATTATTTTCGACCTCAGGGTCCAGTTTTTTAACGGCATTATTCTCCTTTTGGATTTTTTTTTACCAAGCAATCTAGGTTCTAGTCTGAATTCTGGACAGTCTGAATTCTAGTATTTTCAAAATCTGTGCAGGGAAATCACCACCTGATGGCCCTCCATCTTAACATTGGCAAGACATCACCAGCAACCTAAAATGAAACAATGCTCGAATTGCATAAAATACTCTATCAATAAAACAAAGAGAAATAATGGGCAGAATTTTCCCAATCACATGGAGGAGGGTTCATGTGTGTGAGGTGGAAAAGCCCTGGTAAATGAGGCCAGGTCAGATCCTGATGTCATCCCACCCTCTTCTCGTTTTCCCTATCCTAAGTTCCGAGCCTTGTGGGGAACCCACATGGATCTGGTGGGATACAATTGAGGTTATAAAAGGCAATAAAGAGCATTTTAAACCGTGAATTCCTTATTTTCCAACAGCACACAACTGTAAAAAAGTAAAGCAGGTAACTGTAAGTAGAAAAGTAGCAAGTGAAATTAGAAGGCAGGCAAAATGAAGGCAAGCATCAACTAAACCTAAAGTGTGGAATAATGTCAAAAAACAAATTTAAGGGCACTCTACCTGAATGCACACAGTATTTGCAACAAGGTAGATGATTTAAAGGCAAAAATAGAGGTAATGGATATGATCTAACTGCCATTATGGAAACATGGCTGCAAGGTGCCCAAGACTGGGAACTGAATATTCAAGGATATTTGACATTTAGGAAGGGCAGACACAAAGGAAAAGGAGGTGGTGTTGTGCTGATAATAAGGGATAGGCTCAGCACACCTGTAAGGGAGGATCTCAGATCGGAAGAATAAAATGTGAAATCTGTTTGGGTGGAGCTAAGAATCAGCAAGGGGCAGCAAACATTGGTAGGATAAAAACAAAAAACTGCGGATGCTGGAAATCCAAAACAAAAACAGAATTACCTGGAAAAACTCAGCAGGTCTGGCAGCAACGGCGGAGAAGAAAAGAGTTGACGTTTCGAGTCCTCATGACCCTTCAACAGAACTGAGTGAATCTAAGGAAAGGGGTGAAATATAAGCTGGTTTAAGGTGGGGGTTGGGGGGGGGGGGGGTGGTGGTGGTGGGGGGAGAAGTGGAGGGGTGGGGTGGTGTGGTTGTAGGGACAAGCAAGCAGTGACAGGAGCAGATAATCAAAAGACGTCACAGACAAAAGAACAAAAGAACGCAGAGGCGTTGAAGATGGTGATTTTATCTAAACGAATATGCTAATTAAGAATGGATGGTAGGGCACTCAAGGTACAGCTCTATTGGGGGTGGGGTGGAAAGGCTAGCAGGGCATAAAAGATTTAAAAATAATGGAAATCGGTGGGAAAAGAAAAATCTATATAAATTATTGGAAAAAACAAAAGGAAGGGGGAAAAAACAGAAAGGGGGTGGGGATGGAGGAGGGAGTTAAAGATCTAAAGTTGTTGAATTCAATATTCAGCCTGGAAGGCTGTAAAGTGCCTAGTCGGAAGATGAGGTGCCGAGGAACATTCGTTTAGATAATATCACCATCTTCAACGCCTCTGTATTCTTTTGTCTGTGACATCTTTTGATTATCTGCTCCTATCACTGCTTGCTTGTCCCTACAACCACACCCCACACTTCTCCCCACCTCCCCCCCACCTTAAACCAGCTTATATTTCACCCCTTTCCTTAGATTCACTCAGTTCTGTTGAAAGGTCATGAGGACTCGAAACGTCAACTCTTTTCTTCTCCGCCGATGCTGCCAGACCTGCTGAGTTTTTCCAGGTAAACATTGGTAGGAGTTGTTTATAGGCCACCAAACAGCGGTGGTAATGTGGGCATTGTATTAATCAGGAGATTAGAGAAGCATGCAGCAGAGATAATACAGTAATCATGGGTGACTTCAATCTGCATATAAACTGGATAAACCTAATGAGGACTTATGCTGTGAAAGACAAAATTCTGGAGTGTATTAGGGATGGTTTTCTAGAGCCGTATGTTGAGGAACTGACTAGAGAACAGGCTGTTTTAAATTTAGTATTATGCAATGAAAAATGGCTAATTAAGAATCATCTTGTAAAAGAACCTTTAGGGATGAGTGACCATAACATGATAGAATTTTATGTTATGTTTGAAAGTGAGGTGGTTCAATCTGAAGCCAGGCTGTTAAATTTGAACAAAGGGAATTATGAAGATATGAGGGGCAAATTGGCTGAGGTGGATTGGGAAAATACATGAAAAGGTATGACCATACATATGCAATGGACAGCCTTTAGGGAATAATTACATAATTTACAGCAATTATACATTCCCTCAAGGCACAAAAACGCAAAAAGTCAACCGTGGCAAACAAAGGAAGTTAGTGATTGTAGAAGATTAAAAGATAAGACCTATAAAGTTGTCAGAAGTAGTGTAAGTCTGAGGACTAGGAACATTTTGGAATACAGCAAAGGAGGACTGCAAAACTGATGAAGAAATGGAGAATAGAATATGAACATAAGCTGGCAAGAAACATAAAAAAACAGACTGTAAAAGCTTCTATAGGTATGTAAAAACAAAATGTTTGGTTAAGACAAATATGGGTGCATTACATGCAGAGTTAGGAGAACTTATAATGGGAAATAGAGAAATGACAGAGAAGCTAAATGATTACTTTGTGTATGTCTTCACTGAGAAAGATACAAGAAATCTCCCAGAGTTAGAGGTCCAAGGGACTAGGCAGAATGAGGAATTGAAGGAAATTTGTATTAGTAAGAAGGCTGTATTGGAGAAATGAATGAGACTGAAGGTTGATAAGTACCCAGGACCTGATATTCCATATTCCAGAGCATTGAAAGAGGTAGCTATGGATTGGTGATCATCTTCCAAACTTCTATAGATTCTGGAATGGTTCCTGCAGATTGGAAGGTAGCAAATATCACCCCACTATTTAAGAAGGAAGGGAGAGAGAAAACAGGGAACTACAGATCTGTTAGCCTTATATCAGTTGTAGGGAACGTGCTAGAAGCTATTATAAAGGATGTGATAAATGGTCACTTAGATAATAATGACCTAATTGGGCATAGTCAACATGGATTTATGAACGAGAAATCATGTTTGACAAATCTGTTGGAGTTTTTTGAGGATGTTACTAATTTAATTGATAAAGGGTGGTTGTAGTATAATTGGATTTTCAGAAAGCTTTTGATAAAATCCCCCAAAGGAGGTTGGTTAGCAAAATTAAAGCACATGGGATAGGAGTTAACATACTGGCATGGATTAAGGATTGGCTAACAGGCAGAAAACAAATAGCAGGAATAAACGGGTCATTCTCGTGTTGGCAGGCTGTGACTAGTGGGGTACTGCACGGATCAGTACTCGGGCCCCAGTTGTTCACAATATATATCAGTGATTTGGATACGGGGACCAAATGTAATATTTCCAAGTTTGCAGATGACACAAAGCTAGGTGGAAATGTGTATTATGAAGAAACTGCAAAGTGGCATCAAGAGGATTTTGACAGGCTTGGTGAATGGGCAAGAACATGGCAGATGGAATATAATGTGGAAAAATGTGAAGTTATCCACTTTGATAGGAAAAAATGCACAGATTATTTCTTTAATACTGTGGCAGATGAATTCCTGGAGTGTGTACGAGATGGTTTTTTAGACCAGTACGTTGAGGAACCAACTAGGGAACAGGCAATCCTAGATTTGGTTTGTGCAATGAGAAGGGGTTAATTAATAATCTTCTTGTGGGAACAGTGACCATAACATGGTAGAATTCTTCCTTAGGTTGGAAAGTGCAGTAGTCCAATCTGAAATTAGGGTCCTAAATCTAAACAAAGGAATCTACAAAGGTATGAGACAAGTTAGCTAAGATAGATTGGGGAACTTCATTAAAAGGCATGATGGTGGATAAGCAATGGCTAATGTTTAAGGAATTAATGTATGCATATATTCCTTTCTGGCGCAAAAGCACAACAGGAAAAGTGGCCTAACCATGGCTAACAAAATAAACTAAGGATAGTGTTAGATCCAAAGAGGAGTTGTATAAAGTTGCAGAAAAAGTAGCAAGTCTGAGGATTGGGAGCAGTTTAGAATTCAGCAAAGGAGGACCAAAAGATTGATTAAGAGGGGAAAAATAGAATATGAGTAAATTTTCAAGAAACATAAAAGTGGACTGTAAAAGCTTCTACAAGTATGCAAGAAGAAAAAGATTAGTGAAGTCCAAAATAGGAGAATTTATAATAGAGAGTAGGGATATGGCAGAGCAATTAAACATAACTTTAGTTCTGTCTTCATGGGGGAAGACACAAATAACTTCCCAGAAATACTAAGGAACTAAAGGTCTAGTGAGAAGGAGGAATTGAAGCAAATTAGTATTACTGAAAAAACAGTGCTGGAGAAATGGGACTAAAAGCCGATATATCCCAGAGCCTGATAACCTACATTCCCGGGTACTAAAGGTGGCCATGGAAATAGTGGATGCATTGGTTGTCATCTTTCAAAATTCTGTAGATTCTGGAACAGTCCAGGCAGATTGCGGGGTGGCAAATGTAACCCCACATTTAAAAAAGGAGGGAGGGAAAAAAATAGGCAATTATAGACCAGTTAGCCGGATATCAGTGGTAGGGAAAATACTAGAGTCTATTATAAAGGATGTGATAACAGGACACTTAGAAAATATCAATGGGATTAGACAAAGTCAATATGGATTTATGAAAGGGACATGTTTGACAAACCTACTAGAGTTTTTTGAGGACGTAACTAATAGAATAGATAAGGGAGAACTAGAGGATGGTGGTGTATTTGAATTTTCAGAAAGCTTTTGATAAAGTCCCACTTAAGACATTAGTGTGCAAAATTAAAGCACATGGGGTTAAGGGTAATATATTGGCATGGATTGAGAATTGGATAGCAGGAAGGAAACGGAGTGGAATAAATGGGTCTCTTTCGGAATGGCAAGCAGTGACTAGTGGGACTGCAGGGATAGGTGCTTGGGCCCCAGCTATTCACAATATATATCAATGATTTGGATGAGGGAACCAAATGTAATATTTCCAAAAACAAAAAACTACGGATGCTGGAAATCCAAAACAAAAACAGAATTACCCGGAAAAACTCAGCAGGTCTGGCAGCATCGGCGGAGAAGAAAAGAGTTGACGTTTCGAGTCCTCATGACCCTTCGACAGAACTAGGTAAATCCCAGGAAGGGGTGAAACATAAGCTGGTTTAAGGTGGTGGTGGGGGGGCGGGGGGTTGGGTGGGGGGAGAGAAGTGGAGGGGGGGTGGTGTGGTTGTAGGCAAAAGCAGTGATGGAAGCAGATCATCAAAAGATGTCACAGACAGCAGAACAAAAGAACACATAGGTGTCGAAGTTGGTGATATTATCTAAACGAATGTGCTAATTAAAAATGGATGGTAGGGCACTCAAGGTATAGCTCTAGTTGGGGTGGGGGGAGCATAAAAGATTTAAAATATTTAAAAATAATGGAAATAGTTGGGAAAAAGAAAAATCTATATAATTTATTGGAAAAAAAACAAAAGGAAAGGGGAAGAAACAGAAAGGGGGTGGGGATGGAGGAGGGAGCTCAAGACCTAAAGTTGTTGAATTCAATATTCAGTCCGGAAGGCTGTAAAGTGCCTAGTCGGAAGATGAGGTGTTGTTCCTCCAGTTTGCATTGGGCTTCACTGGAACAATGCAGCAAGCCAAGGACAGACATGTGGGCAAGAGAGCAGGGTGGAGTGTTGAAATGGCAAGCGACAGGGAGGTTTGAGTCATTCTTACGGACAGACCGCAGGTGTTCTACAAAGTGGTCGCCCAGTTTACGTTTGGTCTCTCCAATGTAGAGGAGACCGCATTGGGAGCAACGAATGCAGTAGACTAAGTTGGGGAAAATGCAAGTGAAATGTTGCTTCACTTGAAAGGAGTTTCCAGGACTGTCACTGACCTCATCTCCTCTGGGGATCTTCCTCCCACAGCTTCCAACCTGATAGCCACCCAACCTCGGACGGCCCGCTTCTACCTCCTACCCAAAATCCATCAACAGAACTGTCCAGGTAGACCGATCTTGTCAGCTTGCTCCTGCCCCACAGAACTCATTTCTCGTTATCTTGACACCCTTCTCTCTCCCCTTGTCCAGTCCCTCCCCACCTACATCCGTGATTCCTTTGACACCTTACGTCACATCAACAATTTCCAGTTCCCTGGCCCCAACCGCTTCCTCTTCACCATGGACGTCCAATCCCTCTACACCTCCATCCCCCACCAGGATGGTCTGAGGGCCCTTAGCATCTTCCTCGAACAGAGGCCCGAACAATCCCCATCCACCACTATTCTCCTCCGTCTGGCTGAACTTGTTCTCACACAACAATTTCTCCCTCAACTCCTCTCACTTCCTCCAAATAAAAGGTGTGGCTATGGGTACCCGCATGGGCCCCAGCTATGCCTGTTTCTTTATGGGGTATGTGGAACATTCCTTGTTCCAGTCCTACTCCGGCCCCCTTCCACAACTCTTTCTCCGGTACATTGATGATTACTTCGGTGCTGCTTCGGGCTCTCGTCGGGACTTGGAAAAATTTATTAATTTTGCTTCCAATCTCCACCCCTCCATCATTTTCACGTGGTCCATCTCTGACACATGCCTTCCCTTCCTTGACCTCGCTGTCTCAATCTCTGGTAATAGACTGTCCACCAATATCCATTACAAGCCTACCGATCCCACAACTACCTTGACTACAGCTCCTCATACCCCACTTCCTGTAAGGACTCCATCCCATTCTCTCAGTTCCTTCGCCTCCATCGCATCTGTTCCGATGATGCTACCTTCAAAAGCAGTTCCTCTGACATGTCCTCCTTCTTCCTTAACCGAGGTTTTCCACCCACGGTCGTTGACAGGGCCCTCAACCGTGTCCGGCCCATCTCCCGTGCATCCTCCCTCACGCCTTCTCCTCCCTCCCAGAAACATGATAGGGTCCCCCTTGTCCTCACTTATCACCCCACCAGCCTCCGCATTCAAAGCATCATCCTCCGCCATTTCCGCCAACCCCAGCATGATGCCAGTACCAAACACATCTTCCCTTCACCCCCACTGTCGGCATTCCATAGGGATCGTACCCTCCGGGACACCCTCGTCCACTCCTCCATCACCCCCTACTCCCCAACCCCCACCTATGGCACCACCCCATGCCCATGTGAAAGATGTAACACCTGTCTCTTCACTTCCTCTCTCCACACCGTCCAAGGGCCCAAACACTCCTTTCAAGTGAAGCAACATTTCAGTTGCATTTCCCCCAACTTAGTCTATTGCATTCGTTGCTCCCAATGCGGTCTCCTCTACATTGGAGAGACCAAACGTAAACTGGGCGACCACTTTGCAGAACACCTGCGGTCTGTCCATAAGAATGACCTAAACCTCCCTGTCGCTTGCCATTTCAACACTCCACCCTGCACTCTTGCCCACATGTCTGTCCTTGGCTTGCTGCATTGTTCCAGTGAAGCCCAACACAAACTGGAGGAACAACACCTCATCTTCCGACTAGGCACTTTACAGCCTTCCGGACTGAATATTGAATTCAACAACTTTAGGTCTTGAGCTCCCTCCTCCATCCCCACCCCCTTTCTGTTTCTTCCCCTTTCCTTTTGTTTTTTTTCCAATAAATTATATAGATTTTTCTTTTTCCCACCTATTTCCATTATTTTTAAATATTTTTAAATATTTTATGCTCCTCCCACCCCAGTAGAGCTATACCTTGAGTGCCCTACCATCCATTCTTAATTAGCACATTCGTTTAGATGATATCACCAACTTCGACACCTATGTGTTCTTTTGTTCTGCTGTCTGTGACATCTTTTGATGATCTGCTTCTATCACTGCTTTTGCCTACAACCACACCACCCCCCTCCACTTCTCTCCCCCCACCCAACACCACCCTCCTCCCCCACCACCTTAAACCAGCTTATATTTCACCCCTTCCTGGGATTTACCTAGTTCTGTCGAAGGGTCATGAGGACTCGAAACATCAACTCTTTTCTTCTCCGCCGCTGCTGCCAGACCTGCTGAGTTTTTCCAGGTAATTCTGTTTTTGTTTTGTAATATTTCCAAATTTGCTGACGACACAAAGCTTGGTGGGAATGTGAGCGATGCGAAGGGTGTTAAGAGGCTTCAAGGTAATTTAGATAAGTTGAGTGAGTGGGAAAATACATGGCAGATGCAGTATAATGTGGATAAGTGTGAAGTTATTCACTTTAGTAGGCAAAACAGAATAGCAGAGTATTATTTAAATGGTGACAGATTGAGAAACATTGTTGAACAAAGGGACCTGAGTGTCCTTGTACACCAATCACTGACAGCAAGCATGCAGGTGCAACAAGCAGTTAAGAAGACAGATGGTATTGTTGGCATTCATTGTGAGAAGACTTGAGTACAGGAGCAAGGATGTCTTACTGCAGCTATACTGGGCTTTGGTGAGACAACACCTGGAGTATTGTGTGCAGCTTTGATCTTCTTACTTAAGAAAGGATATACTTGCCATAGAGGGAGTGAACAAAGATTCATCAGACTGATTCCTGGGATGGCAGGATTGCCGTATGAGGAGAGATTGGGTTGTCTAGGCCTGTATTTACTGGAGTTCAGAAGAATGAGAGGGGGTCTCATTGAAGCGTATAAAATTCTGACAGGACTGGACAAACAGCGATGATATCTCCTCTGGTTGTGCGGTCTAGAACAAGAGGTCACAGTCTCAGAATACAAGGTAGACCATTTAGGACCAAGATGAGGAGAAACTTCTTCACTCAGAGGGTGGTGAACCTGTGGAATTCTCTACCACAGAAGGCTGTAGAGGCCAAGTCACTGAATATATTTAAGAAGGAGCTAGATAGATTTCTAGATGCTAAAGGCATCAAGGGGTATGGGGAGAGAGCAGGAGTATGGCATTGAGTTGGAGGATCAGCCATGATCACATTGAATGGTGGAGCAGGCTCAAAGGGCCAAATGATCTACTCCTGCTTCTATTTCTCTGTGTTTCTATGAGAGATGAGAAAGTGTAGATATACAAAAGGACCTTTGTGTCCTCGTCAGTAAGTCATTGAAAGCTAACATGCAGGTGCAGCAGGCAATTCAGAAGGCTAATGGAATGTTAGCTTTATTGCAAGAGGGTTTGAGTATAGGAGTAGTGAAGTCTTGCTTCAATCATATAGAACCTTAGTTAGACCACACCTGGAGTACTGTGTGCAGTTTTGGTCACCTTACCTTAGGAAAGATATTATTGCCATAGAGAGAGCACAACGAAGTTTCACCAGACTTGTTCCTGGGATGGCAGGACTGTCCTACGAAGAAAGATTGGGGAAACTGGGCCCGCATTCTCCAGAGTTTTGAAGAATGTGAGGTGATTTCATTGAAACCTACAAAATACTGAAAGGGATAGACAGGGTAGATGCAGGGAGGATGTTTCCCCTGGTGGGGGAGTCTAGAACCAGGGGATACAATTTCAAAATAAGGGGGAAACCACTTGGGACCAAGATGAGGAAAAATATTTTGAAATGGAGGGATGTGAATCTTTGGAATTCTCTACCACAGAGGGGTGTGGAAGCTCAGTCATTGAGTATGTTTAAAGTAGAGATTGACAGGTTTCTAAATGCCAAAGACCTAAAGGAATAAGGGTATATTGTGGGAAAAAGGCATTGAAGTGGATAATCAGCCATGATAGTGTTGAAAGGAGGAGCAGGCTCGATGGGCTGAATGGCCTATTCCTGCTTCTGTGTTCTATGTTGTCTCTGCGCTTTGCCAGGGTCACTGAGGTGAATGCACAGCAGAAACCTCTTCCACTTCTTCAGTGGAACTGACAAACTGAGAAGGCTTTGATCAGTTACATTGAATAGCTCCAGCCATGACCACTGAGGGGCTACTGTTTGAATCACTTCTTCTCTGAGAGAGCTCTCACTGCCTGACAGGAGATTGCCAACCTCTTGGAAGGCACTTCACCTCTTTAGTACTTCACTCACCTGCAGCTGCATTTCCCCGTTTCCAGCATTCAGCATGGCCTGGGAGCTGCTTAAAACAGCTCCATATTTCACCTCTGCAGAAGCCATACCATCACCAATAGTTCCAGCAACAACTACCTTCTCCTCAACCTCATGCCTCTCCACAGGGCAGATGAGATGGACACCAAGAGCCAGCTGGTAGGAGGCGAGACCGCAACACACAGCAAGAGGATCAGATCTCTTGAAATGTTTGAGCATCAATGCCTCAGGAGGCTCAGGCTGTCACAGCTGGTTGCTCCTGACACCTGCACTGTCCTGGAACAAGACCTTCCCAGTGGAGCAGATGGGCACACATTGCCAATGGCTGACAGATGTCTGTCACTGGGGGGGCCACCGATCCTAGCCAACCCCATTGCTTCTCGATAAGTAGTGTGCTCTCTTCTACAAGTTGGAGAGGTTTGAGTGTTCGTAATGGCTTGTGTGAAAAGGAATGAAGGAAACCATTTGTGGAAAGTAACTGTGAGACAAGGGTGGAACAGGACAATAGGCTGAGGGTTGAATTGGTTAATTACTTGAAGAGGAAAGATTTACAGAGCAATGGGGAAAGAGCAGGGATGTAGATGTAATTAAATAGCTCATTCAAAGATCCAAAACAGGCAGCCTCAAAAATTCAAGTCCAGGTGAGCCCTTGTGACACACGCTGTGGTCACTTTAATTAGAAATCCTTCCTTTGACAGAACGAAGGTGTCATTTTACCCACCCTTCCTAATTGGTCGGGAACCTGGAGACAGGAAGCCAATGCCATTTCTCTGGGAGAGACTCTCGGCAAACCCGCCTATTAGGAAATCGGGTTCCCAATCCACAAATGGTCCCATTGTTCCAGCGGGAGCTAAGAGGACAGGATTCCACCTAATATGTTAGTGAGTCAACAAACACAGAGAAAAATACAAAATAAGGTGCAAAGGATTGCCTCTCAAACTCCAATCTGCAAACCTATGGTTTGCTCCTCTGATGCGAAGTAATAGGCTGCAGTGAATTTGGTTTTGTTTTCTCCATTTCAATAGCACATTAAGCATTGCACAATAATATAACATTGTTATCACCTATAGTCACTGTGGGAACATCATTGGCTCTCAAGTACTGTGTTCATTTGCTACAACATACTGTTTGTTAGCTTGCAAAAGTATAACTGCTTCACCTAGCCTGGTCTCATTCCCATCTTACTGGAAGCCACTATTAGATGTAAAGGGCAGAATTTTATGCCTCGCGGGCGGGCGCGCGCCCAACCCGATCGGGTGTGAAATTGTGTGAGGTGACATTGTGCGAGTGTCCTGACATCATCCAGCGCATGCGCAATCGTCCGGGCGGTGGGCATGCGTGGGTGTCAAAACCGTACCCACCATCAATTAAAAGGTCACTTAAGGCCATTAAAAACCCAATTGATCCCGATTTTACTCTGCCCGTGCAATTTCACACTCGTTGCATGGGCAAAATAGGCAGGCGGGCAACTCATTTTTTGCAAAACCTCATCCAAGGGCAGGATAAAATGGGTCAGCAGCATTACCATTGTGAGTAGTGAGGGTTTAGGAGCTAGTTTGCTGCTGGTTGCTTATTTGAACTTGACAGCTTCATCTCTGTCCTGAGCTTCATTCTTAGCATTCCCAGGCTTTATTTCAGGACTTAGTGGTGTCTCCAAGGCCACTGGAGAAATTTGACTGTGTGGACCTTTCCAGGTATCAGACAGCCTTCATTTACCCTGGTAATGGGTATTGTGGTCTCTGCTGGTGGCATCTCCTCTGAGGTGGAAGAGAGGGGCAAAAGGGAGAGGAGGCCAGGTGTCCCAATGCAGCTTCCAGGGGAGCAATCTGTGGGAGGAGAGGCACAGGCACAAGGGGCGCAGGGCTAGCTGGTAGTCCAAGGCAGAAGGGGCTGAAGAAGACGCCAGTAATTTGCTGCCAGGGTTTACAGGCAGCGATGCAGCTGCCTCAATATGTCTGAGGTGAAATGCCAAAGGAGGCTCCGCCTCTCAAGGGAGACAGTGACCTCCATATGTCAGATGGATTGAGCCGGAGATCACCTCCAACTGTGTGGGTAGAAACCCCATGCCAGAGGCTGTGAAGGTCATAGAGGCAATAAACTTCTATGCCTCTGGTTCTTCCCAGGGGTCACTGGGGGATCTTTGTGGAGTCTCCCAATCAGTTGTCCACAGTTGCGTCAAGCTGGTGATAGAAGCTCTGTTCAGGCGGGTAATGACATTTATTCATTTACGTACGGATGAGGCCAACCAGGCTGAGCGAGCCAGAGGGTTTTCAACAATTGCTGGGTTCCCCCACATCCAGGGTGCCATCGACTGCACGCGTGGCCATCAAGGGGCCAGCGGGTCAGCCGGGTGTCGTTGTCAACAGGAAGGGCTTCCACTCAATGAATGTACAGTTAGTGTGTGACCACCAGATGAAGATTTTGCAAGTCTGTGCAAGGTATCCAGGCAACTCCCATGATTATATCCTGAGACACTCCAGGTGCCGAGGTACTTCAGTGCTCCAACCCGGCTGGATGGATGCCTGCTGGGCCACAAGGGCTATTTGTTGAAGAGGTGGCTCATGGCGCCTCGCCACCACCTAAGAACAGAGGCAGAGCAGCATTATAATACGAGTCATGCCTCCACAAGGGTGGTGTTAGAGAGGACCATAGGTCTTCTGAAGATGTATTTCTGATGCCTGGACTGTTTAGGGGGTGGACTACAATACCCCCAGAGTGGGTGTCACTGATCATGGTTGCAGGCTGCGCTCTCCACAATCTGGCACTGGCAAGGGGGGTCCCACTGGAGGAAGAGGATCATGAAGCAGTTCCACAGACCACAGAGGATGCATCCAGTAGTGAGTCAGAAGAGGAGCACGGTGAGGAGAATGCTGAGGGCATGGAGGCAGACACTTGTATCCTTCAGGAACTCAGGGACACCAGGGATGCCTTTATCCAACGCTTCTTCAGCTAGGCTGCCAAAGATCTGCTTCAAACTCATGGCAGGGGTCCATCTTGCATGTCTGAAATGACCCTTTTCTTTGGCCCCAAAGTCCACTCAGTGCCTGTGCGATAAAGTTCAGAACTGCTCATGTCCAGCATCAGATATTAGCGTATCTCCCTATATGAATCCATTCTTTTTCATTCCCTCTCTTTATTTCAGTTTATGTACCTGATTTGGCATTAATATTCCAACTTACTATGCTATGCATTAATGATTCTTCAATCTGATTGGTAAAGGAGAATGCTGAGGGCATGGAGGCAGACACTTGTATCCTTCAAGAACTCAGGGACACCAGGGATGCCTTTATCCAACGCTTCTTCAACAGTTTCTTTTCCTATTCACACAGGTCCATAAATCTCTGTTGAGATTGCTGAACATTTTTACATTGTAATTTATAGTATGTTACAATGCAAAAACCCATAGAAAAGTTATAGGCAAGTGCAAGTATAAGAAATGGTTTTGCTCATTACTGAGAACAAACTTAATGTCTACTTAACAGCCAAAGTCCAGAAATGAGTATCCCTTCTTTGGGCAGTCACTTTATGTGCTGTCTGGTTTCTGGCATCATATGATGTCAGAAAGTGCAGTATGCAAATAATGAAATGTTATTTTAATGATACCCACTGAATCTGGAGAGACAGCCCATACACCATATCAAAAGTTTTCACTGTAGAACATTCCAGATGTTGAATCTGCAATCAGTGTTGTTAAGGAGGCAGAATATTAGCCAGGAAGCTTCTCAAATGATGTAACTGGCAAGTTACACCAAGGGCAGAATTTTATGCCTCGCAGGCAGGCACACGCCAGACCCGAACAGAAGTGAATTAGCGCTAGATGACATCGGGCGAGCGTCCCGTCATCATGCCACATGGGAGCAATCTTCAGGTAGGCAGGCCCGTGTGAGTGTCGGAACTGCGCCTGCCATCAATTAAAAGGTCACTTAAGGCCATTAAAAACCCAATTGATCCTGATTTTACGTTGCCCATACAATTTTGCGCTCATCACATGGGCAAAATGGGCAAGCCGGCAGCTTACTTTTTACAAAACCTCATCCAAGGGTGGGATGAAAAGGGCTTGCAGCATTGCCAATGTGAATATTGAAGAGTTTAGGAGATAGTTTGCTGTTGGTTGCTTATTTGTACTTGACTGCTTCATCTCTGTTCTGAGCTTCAGTCTTGGAATTTCCAGGCTTCATTTTAGGACTCTTGGTGTGTCCAAGGCCCCCGGAGAATTTTGATCATGTGGACCTTTCCAGGTATCAGTCTGCCTTCTGTTACCCTGGTAATGGGGATTGTGCTCTCTGCTGGTGGCACCTCCTCTGAGGAGGAAAGGAGGGGCAGAAGGGAGAGGAGGCCAGGTGTCCAAATGCAGCTTCCGGGGGAGGGACCTGTGGGAGGAGAGGTGCAGACACAAGGGGTGCAGGGCCAGCAGGTAGTCAAAAATGGAAGGGGCTGCAGAAGACACCACTATCCTGCTGCCAGGGTTTACAGGCAGCTACCCCAATATGTCCAAGGTGCAATGCCAAAGGAGGCTTCACTTCTCAAGGGAGACAGTGACCTCCATTTGTCAGATGATTGGGCCTGAGATCACCTCCAACTGTTTGGGTAGAAACCTCATGCCAGTAGCGCTGAAGGTCACAGTGGACCTCAACTTCTATGCCTCCAGCTCTTTCCAGGGCTCAGTGGGGGATCTGTGTGGAGTGTCCCAAACAGCTGTCCACAGTTGCGTCAAGCTGGTGACTGATGCTCTGTTCAGGCAGGCAATGACATTTATCCATTTCCGAATGAACGAGGCCAGCCAGGCTGAGCGAGCCAGAGGCTTTGTAGTGATTGCTGAGATCCCCCTTTTCCAGGCTGCAAACGACTGCACACATTTGGCCATCAAGGCGCCAGCAGGTCAGCCGGGTGCCTTTGTCAACAGGAAGGGATTCCACCCAGTGAATGTTCAGATAGTGTGTGATTATTCAGTGCTCCAGTCTGACTGGATGAATAGCTGTTGGGTGACAAGGTGGCTTATGACACCTCTTTGCCACGCAAGAACAGAGACAGAGCAGCATTATAATAGGAGGCATGCCTCCACAAGAGTAGTGATAGAAAGGATCATAGGTCTTCTGAAGATGCGCTTCCAATGCCTGGACCATTCAGGGGGAACACTACAAAACCCCCAGAGTGGGTGTCAGTGATAGTGGTTGCATGCTGTGCTCTCCAAAATCTGGCACTGGCAAGGGGGGGATCCACTGGAGGAAGAGGATCTTGAGGCAGCTCCACAGGCCACAGAGGATGAATCCAGTAGTGAGTCAAAAGAGGAGCACGGTGAGGAGAACACTGAGGGCATGGAGATATATCTCTGTATGCACGAGTGCCTTGATCCAATGCTCCTTCAGCTAAGCTGCCAAATAACTGCTCCCACCTCATGCCAGGGCTGCCACCTCCATCCCGGATGTCTGAAATGACCTTTTCATTTGAACCCAAAGTCCACTCAGTGCCTATGCAATAAAGTTTACAGCAACTCACATTCAGCATTACATATTACTGCACCAAAAATAGGCGAAACATACTCAGGCCATTAAGGCAAAAGCAAACTTTATGTAATTTTGACACTCAAAACAAATGAACATTACCATGTCTGGTGTTAATGCCCACACCAGTAAATGTGTAAACAAAGCATGGCAGAACAGAGGATCACCCATCAACAGTCCCTCTTCTGCTCATGGTGCCTTAAACTTATGTTTACGAGTGCTGCATCTTGTTGCAACCACCCCCCCCGCCCCCCGCCACTGGCACCGGCATTGGAGGCAGCCTGCTCACTCTGCTGTCTTGTCAGCCTTGATGACCTTGGCGGACATCCTCTGGCTAGTGGAGCCTGTGCTGGCCGCACCTGGGAGTGGCCAGTGCCTCAGCTAGCATTTCCCCAATCATCGCAGCCTCATCAGATGCCACGGTCACTGTCAGAGGGCTAGAGGAGCTGCTGTTGTCATCCAGAGCACCCTGACAGGAGCCTACAGAGGCAACAAGCAGGTCGTGCACCAACGTGAGCTCACTCTGGACATCCCTGCCTGCCATTGATGGGTGGGCACCTAGCTGGGATACCTGGTGCCTCATCCATCTCCCATACTGGCACTGACCACCTGAAGTCATTGCCTGTGTGAGGGCTTGCAGGTCTGAGTACAACCTCAGGAACCCTGATTCTGTCCCTGGTGCCACCTCTCTACGTGAGTCGCCACTCCCTCGTTGGAGGAGGCAGTGTGCTCAACCTTGAGGGGTCAACACAATGATCATGATCTGCATGGACTGCTCCACACAGAGACCATGGTACGCATACCCTCATGGATCTCCACCAGATTCTCAGGGAGATCCCACTAGGCGGCAGACGCTGGATGACTCTAGGGCTCATCACTTGCCTTCAACTCAGCATCGTCCAGGTCTCTAGCAGTCCTCTGACTGCTGGTCCCTGGGCATTCTCTGCCTTCACCTGCTTCTCATATGAGTATGAAGTTCACTCATTGCCGTGCATCGACATTCTTGCCGCTGATTTAATGCCCACCAAGATCCTGGTATCTGCGTTGGTGTCTGGTGCAGGGTGTGATGCAGATGCATCTGAAGCCCGGCAGTCCTTTGGCATCAGGGGTGGTTCTTCGGGGTCCTGCAATAGAGTGCGTGCTGGCGAATCTAAGTGAGAACAACAACGTCATTATTTTAAGTCATCACACTGTCACTGTGCATGCCAGGCACCCTGGTGAGACAATGGAGATCTGCATCATGGTGCTATCGTCTTTCAATGATCAATGGGTACTCCAGTTTTGAGGCTCACATCAATGAAGAGACTACACAAGAATGTTTGCACAACCTGACACTCTCACCTCTCTGTACGGCACTCTTACCTTCATCAGAGCCTCTCCACGACTGGTTGAACAAAGTGGGTGGTGGCTCTCCAAATCGCCCAGCTCAAACTTCATCAAAATTAAGAGCTTTGTGGGGCCTCCGCCTGTCCACGACTTCTCTATGTTGTTATGGCTCCCCTTCTTCTAAAAGGACAGAGGAGCATTGATTAGTCCACTCTCTACCTGCAGCACAGTTGCAGCCTTACCAACCCCACCTGAGGAACACCTTGCAGAACACATCTGAGTCATGGCCCTCATACCGCAATGCACTCAAGCCAAGCAGCCATGGGTTACAGCCTTGGCCAGCTCTGGCATCATTGGCAGTTGGCTGTCAGACTCTTAACATCCCTTGGCTCCACAGAGGGATGGCCAGCCCTTAACACTTAACACTAATCCATGCCAATACGGTATTTACCCATGCCGAACACAGCAGATCTTTGAACCTTTTGCAGCATTGCACCTACGTGCACCTCATGATGTCATGGCTGCTAACCTCGGCTGCCACCTCCCCCCAAGCTTTTTTATTCTGATGCGGCGGCCTCCTCCTGCCATCCCTGGGAATGTGGGTGTCTCATCTGGCACCCACCTCCTCCACGAGGACCGTGTGGTACTCATCTGAAAAACAGGGGACCAAATGCCCACCCAACCTGCCCTCCTGCCTGACGTCTCGAGCCACTGTTGAGGCCATTGTTCCAGTCTCCAGACCGCAGAATACAATTCTCCCCTGGCAGTCTTCAGGGAGCTGCCTCTTTCTTTTTTAAACTGCTTGCCAGGTCGCCATTGGACCCGGTGCCCAACAGGCTCTGCCCAGCCTCACCAGGCCCTTCCCAGCCATTGGCAAGACACGTTTCACGCTGGGTGGGCCTTAATTGGCCAGCCAGTGTGAAATCGCGGTTGTGGGCCGATCATGTTTGGGGGCCTGTTTTCTGACCACTCCCGGGCTTGCCAATTGCGCGCACACGCCAACGGAAAAATTCAGACCAAAATGTGTCTCTCAAGCGATGAAGGTAGTGATTGCTACTTATACCATTCATTGCCTGACAATTTGCCATCCAGTGTTTTATTGATTGAAAAGGCAACCAAATAAGGTTAGATGTGATGTCCAGTGCAAGATTAATGAAGATGTCTTATGATATCGTGGGAAAAAAAAACATAATTTCAAAATTAGTGGGTTTGTTTGAGCCAGAGCAACAGTGTATCATTTTCAGGGGCAATGTGTTTCAGCATAATTATGTTATTACTGTAGGTTTTTAAGCATGAAGATTTTCCGGATCCTTTCTGATATGGATGATGCCCATTTAAATGTGTAGAATAACCTGATCCTTTTACTATGAAAATGGATCTATAAAACTAAAAGTGGAACTAGACGGATTTTCATTGCAGGATGAAACTTAAATTTGGGATAAAATAATGATGAAAGTGTGTGCATTTCTCTGTGTGTCGGAGGGGGAAATTCAAAGTTTATTTTATTCTTTCACGGGGAATGGACATTGCTGACATGGCCAGTATTTGTTGCCCATCCCCAATTGCCTTTGAGCAGAATGGCTTGCTAGGCCATTGCAGAAGGCAGTTCAGAGTCAACCACATTGCTTGTGTCTGGAGTCACATGCAGGCCAGACCAGGTAAGGATGGCAGATTTCTTTCCCTAAAGGACATTAATGAACCAAATAGGTTTTTACAACAATGGTAGTCACCATTGCTGAGTCTAGCTTTTCAATTCCAGATTATTACTTGAATTTGAATTCACTGGTTGCTGTGGTGGGATTTGAATCTTTGTTTCCAGAACATTAGCCTGGGCTTCTGGATTACTAGTCCAAAGACATTATAACTATACCACCATCTCCCCCAAATGGCAGTGCCTAAAGTACCCCAACATATTAAAAATACTATATGATTCACATTTTGGAATAATTAAATGTTGACAGAAACATTGAAATAAACAAATCTGTAGCAATAAATTATCATATTGGCTTAAAGTCATCATTCGTTTAGCTTTATCAAGATTGGTTTTTAATAAATAGAGCAAACACATTTGAAAATGCCACTGTAGAAACATTTAATTTTGTCCTTTTTCCTGAAGTCGCTTTTTAGAAATAGTTTGCAGCAATATTGGTTATTCACTAAATTAATTTACTGTTCCTTCTGTTTTTGGGTAAAGGTGAGGAAAAGGTTATGAGATAACTTGAGGACAAGTGATAGTTTACTTTTTGTTTCCTTTCGTTGTTCCACTTAGTGATCCCACTTTCCACATCAGTGGAGCTCTCATGTTGCCAGTTGAGACACTTAACATCACCTCCTGTTAAATAATTGATAATTGATTTTTAAGTGTTAGGAGTTAGTGAGGGGAAAAGTAAAGGATCAGAGCCTCACAGCTATGTTAATTTAAGCAATTTAGAAGCGCTAGAGCGATTTCAACCTTTTCTTAGTTGTATGAATAAAAAACCATGAGACAAGTAGTGAGCTATGCATCACCTACTATTTCACCTCAGTTAAAAAAGTCAACTTAGAGGTTTTTCAATATATATGTTGGAGCTTGATCTTTATAAATGTTTTAATGTACAAGGCACTCTGAGGTAAGTGTGCAAAAATATACTGTGGTGAATCTATACTGGTTTTAGCGACAGCTGTTTTTGCCTGGGGGTTGGTTAGCTCAGTTGGCTGGTTGACTGGTTTGTAATGTAGAGTGATGCCAACAGTGCAGGTTCAACTCCTGTACTGGTTGAGGCCATCCATGCAGGCCCTACTTTCTCCACCTCACCTGAGGTATGGTGATTGCTAGGTTAGGCTTGCCACCAGTTGATTCTCAGATGAGAGAGCAGCCTCTGGGGCTATCATGACTTCACTTTTGCAACAGTACTGCAATTTGAGTTTTCTTACAATTCTGCAGGTAGCTTTATTTAATTTGCTTCATATTGAAAACAGTGGGCATAATTTCATACTCTCAGGCCCGATGCAGTGGAAAGGCCGGTAGCTGGTTGGTAAGCCATGTGATTGAATAGCGGTCTTTGCTGTGGCTTTTTAGTTCAGCCACCACTTTAGCGTTGCACTGCGGGGCTTCTGAACCAATCAGAGAGGGTGGGATGACTTGCCGAATCTGTCAAAGGACCTCAGGAGGGTGGGAAAGGTGAGTGGCATAACTTTCAGTTACCAGCCCCCACACACAACTTTCTCGGCATTCTCCTGCACAACATTCCTTAGAACAACATATCTTACACTCCACTCACTCCTCTCTCTCCAGACACCGCCTCACACCCCTGTCTGAACAGCCAACCTCACACTCACCCTTGTAAACCTGCACCTTATTTTCTGATAAAACATACATTATAGATCAAATTTGCTTGTTAAGATTATGGGCAGCATTTTGCAAGAAAAATCAACATTTTTGGGGATTGAAGGTTCCCGCCATCAGCCAATTAGACTTGGCCAGAAGGAGAGTCGAGGGATAGGATGAGCTTGCTGAGGGCAGCGGTGTGGGGATGCAGGTGGCAGCCAGCACAGTTCTTGGCTCCTGCTGTGCCTTTGAGCTCCAGCCTGTGCACGTTCTGCAGCTCCCTCCTGTCACAGCCCAGTGGCCTCCTGATCCCGTGCTCCTCGGCCATATAGGCGGAAACTGGTAGCCTGAGCTCCCAGCTTTTCCCTTGGAGCCAGGGGCAGGTCCGGACAAAGAAGTGTGGCACTGAGTACCAGTCAAGGACTATCAAGAGGATACAGACTCATGGCTGGCAGAAGCACACCAGCATAAGGAGCGGCATCGAGGTGATACTGCACAGGATGCTCAAAGGTCGGAAAGCGTTGACTCATTGAGTGTCATGTAACTCTTGTAGACATGAAACGACTGGGAACAGACGAGCTGAGAGATTATACGGCACTCTGAATATCTTTGTACATATTGTATTTAACTCTTTGGGTTTAAAAAAAGAAACATCCAGTCAGACTTTCTCCCGCTGCTGCATATGCAGAACATTAAGGAAGAAGCATTTTCAGATGAGCTGATTACTTTTGGGAGTTTTTTGCAAGGTAGTTTGGTGTCTCACTAAGGCCTGAATTTTTCAGATAGTGGGGTCTCGCCTCCCCACATCCCCGCCGACTCTAAGTGCCCTGCAGACATTTCACACTTGAATGAGTGTCAGTTGGCTGCAGGTGGGACTTCCGCCCCTCACTCAGGAGGAAGTCCCACCCTAGAGAGCTGCCACCAACCTGATTGGCCTGCAGCTCTCCCATCCCTGCAGCAACAAGGACTGCAGTGGACTGAAGAGGAAGTGCATCAACATGTCTGAACCTAAGTACCGGGACGGATCCCATGGCGGGGAGGGAGGGAAGGCCAATGAGGTGGGGAGAGGGTGCAAAGGGGACTATTGGGGTGTCGGTGAGAGGCCGGGGGTGGGTGGGGGTGCTGGAGGGAGATCCAGCAGCTACTGGACCTTAAGAGGGTGCTGGACTCTGGGTGGGTGGCACCTGTTAGAGCTTCTGTTAGAGGCACTCTGGCCCCATCCCCCCACCAAAATCCCCCAAACCTCTTGCCTGAGATGTAAGCCCGTTCTCTTTTGGGCTTCCCCCCCACACCTCTTAAGAGCCTCAACTGGAGCAATGGCGGGCTTCCCATCGGAGGCCTCTTCTGCCCTCGGGTAAAATCGCCGAATGGTCAGGGTGGGAGGGAACTCGGAGGAAATCCCGTTCCTTCAATTTCACACTCTCTCCCGCCTAAAGACCCGCCGGCGGGGGAATGTGAAATACTGGCGTAAGAGGCCTGGAGGCTTGTGCGTTTGAACATAGGTTATTTTTAACACTTAACTATATACATATCTCCAAGGTATAGCCCTAACTAGATACATTTGTCATGCCAACTTCTGTGGGCAGTACTGTTTCCCAGTCTTACATTAACTGTTACTGACTGAACACCCTTATATTAAGTTTCAGCAGCTCTCAAGGTTGAATTTTAACTCAGAACATGTTTCCAGTGGGAAATGGCTGCAGCGAGTTAATGTCCAGTCTGCCAGAGGTGAGAGGAAACCAAGGCATACTTCTGTCCCAAACAAACAGGAAAAGGGCACAAAATGGCTGCAGTGAGGGAAAGTTCAAGCAGCCCTTGGCCAGCAATCAGCTTCCAGGTAGGTGGTAGGGAGGCCTTAAGCCTGGAGTATTGAAAGCCAGTACTATCCTTGACGTATCGGCGGTGTGTCCCTGTTCCTCTGGGACACACAAAGGAAATCGTCTGACTTTTCCAGGGGGGCATCTTTGTTATTCCCACCATCTCCTGACCTGTTTCTTCCTGGTGAAAAGTAGCAGCGGCTTTTCCAAATGCCTTGAGGCTCCTCTTGATAAAATAGAATCTGATTTGCATAATTTCAAGAGGGTTTTGCCTGCTTTAGGTGGGAACCTCAAATTCCTTCAGAACTTTCAGATCAATATCAGAGACGGTAGAAAAAGAACAAGATCTAAGTGGGTGGGCACCCTGCTCATTTTTTACTACCCATTCATCCAGTCTTACTCAGGCAGGCAGATTGAAAATCAACAACACATACATTTATTAATAATAAATTCATAGTCTGCGGGAGTGTAAAGAATTGTAAGCACTTAGTATTATGGTAATTGTTGACTCAGCCCTGTCAACAGAAGAAAAATCCTAGGGGCAGCTTTAACCCTTCTCACTCAGTGGAACCTCCTAATAGAGGCAGAAAGTACCAAAAAATATTTAGGGGAGAATTGGATGGATATTTGAGGCAAGGGGCCAATCTGAGGAAATTTTTTTCTTGGAACTGGGTAGAATGTTTATGGAGTCTCTTCTGATCTCTGACACGATTGGTGGAATTTATCGAGCCTGCAGGCGTCAGGCGTAGTTGGCGGACATGAGCAGACAATATGATGAGAAGGCCAAAAATCAGTTTCACGACATTGTGAAAGCAGTTTGCAATTGTCCACTGTGCTCGTCAACGGCAGCCTGCATTTCCTGCCGTTGGACGTCGGGAACCTCATTGTAACACATCTGCATATAATTATAAGCCCAGCCCACTGGAATTGCCCCCCCCCCCCTCCCCACGCTGGATTGCCTGAGCATGCCAATTTTTTTCACAACAGCAACTATAAGGCATGCACTTAGCGGGCTGCACTTTGAGGGGAACTTGAAGGTGATTGCAGAGTAACATTGCACAGTGCTCACCAGGGTCGCCTGTTCGACTTCAAGGCTGAGGTACCACGCATTCAGGCGATGGCACAGGCAAGTCGCTTTTTCCCAGCTGGCTGACAGTGTGATGCCACAAGGGCTGCACTGCAGTTGAGTTGAGTTAGAGGGGGTGGGGGAGCAGTGCAAGGGCTGTATTGCAGTTGAGATGAGTTAGAGGGGAGTGGTGCAAGGGCTGCATTGCAGTTGAGGCAACTTGGGAGGGGTGGGAAAGGGCTACACTGCGGTCGATGGTAGTGCACAAGCACATGCAGTGTGGGGGTGAGGGAAGCGGCCACACATTAGAGAAGCCTTTTATAAAGTGACCATTCTTCCACAGCTGAGACAGTTCAGATGCAGCCACATTGACAAGCGCGGAGTAGGGCCTCTAGCTTATCATGCAATGCAGAGGCATAAAAGTGCCACCAGATGCTCCTAGTCTTTTCACCCCTTGGGCACAGACTGCAAACTAATAAGCATATTAGTGGACTGCAGAACAGTTGGATGACTGGCAACATTGTATAATCTTGCTAAAACTGGCTGTGGAGCAGTCACTGGTGGAGGTGCTCACAGCCCCTTGCAGTGTCATCATTCAGGTTTGGACCAGTCTCCCCCATGGTTCAAGCTAACAGTGCAGCCTTGCAGTGTGGGTTAGGAGAATGTCTGTGCCTGAGATGGGAGCATGGCATGCAGTCCAGTGGGCAAAACTGCCGCCAATCAATCAGGTGGAGTGGGCAGAGGTGGGTGGGGTTTCGGGCAGCCATGCAGTGCACTAAACTCTGGCCATCCAAGTGGTGGCCAGCACTCTCCAGGATGCATTAAGGAGCCGTCGGACTTAACCAAGAGAGGTTCTTAGCACACCCATGCAAACCCACAAGTCTCTCTTTTTCATCCTGCAGTCATCCTGCAGGAGGAGTACATCAGGAGCATGGATCCTTGTGATCTAGCCTGTATGTTTCATGGCTTACAGAGAGTGAAGACATAGAAGAAGACAGCAACAGAGGCTCCTGGCTGCACAGAGGGAGGAGCAGGACCTTCAGGAAAAAGGGGCAGCTGGGGTTCCTACACAAACTGCTGAAGAGCCATAGCAAACCATCACTGTTCGGAGCCTAGGTAGACCCAGGGTCTACAGACATTTCATTCCTGCAGATGATTGAGAACCAGTGTCGCTAAAGACTGCGCATATCTAGGGAACTGATCAGCCACATCTGCCACTTGCTGCAGGATTTGGCGCTACAGGGACATGGAGGGCATCCACTGCCAGTGGCTGTGAAAGTGACCGCGATGCTCAATTTTTATGCCAGTGGTTCCTTTTAGGGCTCCACAGGTGACCTCTGTGGGATCTCACAGGCCTCCACCCATAAATATATCCATGAGGTCACGGATGCCATCTGCCCAAAGACACACAATTTCTCCTGGGACCAGGAGAGCCAGGAAACAAGAGCACTGGGATTTGTAGCGTTCTCAGGTTTCCCACAGGTGCAGGGTGCCATCAACTATGCTCATATAGCGCTCATATCTCTGTTGCAACAAGTGGTCAACTATGTCAACCACAAGGGCTTCCATTCGCTGAATGTTCAGCTGGTGTGCAACCACCACAAACGCATCCTGCAGGTCTGCACACAGTTCCCAGGGAGTGTCCATGACAACTATGTTCTCAGTAGGTCTCAGATCACTGATGTCTCCCAGGATCCACAGAAGCTGCAGGGATGGATCCTCAGAGACAAGGGCTATCCACAGAGGCCGTGGCTGATGACACTGTATGGTGGCCTCAGATTGCACCTTGGTGCAGCAAACCATCAGGATGCTGAAAATGAGGTTCTGGTGCCTGGACTGGTCTGGTGGAGCCCTGCAATACAGTCCACAGAGGGTCCATGTATCATCATCATCTGCTGCGCCCTTTACAACCTGATATGACAAAGGGGAGAAAAGCTGGCTGAGTGGGAGATAGAGGAGCTGGAGGTCTCATCCGATGAAGAGGACATCGACGGGAATGAGGAGGTCCTCGAAGGTGAAGATGCCAGTGATGAGGCCATTGCACTGGCCGAAAGAGGTAGGCACGCTCGAGAGGCCCTCATAGCTGCTAGGTTTGTGGACATGCAGTGAGGAGACACCATAGATCCTCACATTATATCTGTGAACGTTTGACTCCGGTATGCCTGATGGCAGCGCACATCCCCTCTGTGATAAGGGTAAGGAGATGCTGCGGAGGCCCCAATAGTTGCTCAATTGCAGGAGCATGATGATGACATGTAGTGAGGACACTCCATAGATCCTCACATAACCTCTGTGAATGTCTGTCTCCTGTCTGGCCTAGGGCAGCTTACTTGTGCTTTGTGATCAGGGTCATTTCATGGGAGATGCAGCCATGAAACTTTAAATGCACCTTATCGTTTGTCAGCCTTAAACACCTGAGCCCTTCAGGAGCACAGCATCACTGGTCACAGATGCTGACAAGATGGGGGCCAGCCCCACATTAAAGATGCTGAGAGCACACAGAGGATGACAGGACACTGTGACACTTGCCCACGACATTCTGGCAGCAATGACAAGCACCGTCAAGTTGCATCATTCGGCAATGTGCCCAGTGAGTCTCAGGCCGGACCATCACTTTGGTCTGAAGGCTGTACATAGGACAGGGAAGAGGCCATGGACTGAGACACTTGCCTTAATCTTGTGCAGGAACCAAGGTTTCACATCTGAGGGACATAAACACTGTTCATCGTAACAAGGAACCATAGGCAGGGAGACATTCTTGGGAGATTACAATAGTGAGCATTATGCACAAGTGATTAACACCCGTACCCAAGCTGGGCAACTACATCTTCTTAACCCTCCGAACCCTACTGTTATGGCTTGGTGCTTCCCCGACATCCACAGCGGAGGTGCAGGCAGCCTGCCGTCTGCTGCGCCCTGTCTGTGACGACCTTGGCGGGCCTCCTCAGGAGGGCTGAGGCCTGGACTGCCCCAGCCTGCTTTTGGGGTCCTGCTGTGTGGCAGTGACACCCTCCTCGGCCTGTGGAGCTAGAACTGCTGGGATCACAGGAAGAAGGGATTTGGATGGGCTGGACACTCCCAGAGTCACCTGACTGGATGGCCCCGGGTGTGCACCTGTTGACCCTCCTCCCTATGGGTACCCTAGGGCCCCAAGCTGACTCCTTGAGGAGAAGGGATAGCTGGAGTGAGATTGAGCTGCCCCTCACCACTCTCACATACTGTTGGAGGCCAACTATGGCATCAGCAATGGAGTTCATCCCGGCAGGAGTGATGTCCTGGACCAAGGTCTCCATGGCAGGCGCCATCCTACCAGTGTTGACCTTGATATGTTGGCATGTCAGCGCTGTTAACTTAGCCTGAAGGCGGACGGACTCCTCCATCGTATCTTGCAATCTGAAAAGTGCAGCGGACATCCCTTCCTGATGTTCCTGAGCTTGCCTTTGCAACTCCAGCAACTGTGACATGATCAAGTCCAGAGGCTCATCATCTGACTCTGACTCAGCAACGCTTTGGCCTCTAGCAGTCCTCCAAGTGCCAGCCATCTGGGAAGTCCCTGCAGCCGCTTGCTGTGGATCAGACAGTGCGATGTGCTCACCAGATTGTGATCCCGAGGCTATTCTAAAGCTAGGTCCCACCGCGATGTGTATCTCTGGTGGAGGGTGTGGGTGAGTGCGGTGATGGATCTGAAGGGAGGGTGCCTTCAGATTCCCCTTCAGAGGTTTCATCGGGGCTTGATTGGAGGCCCTGGGTCGTGGACTCCACAGCTGTTTCCCAGATGTGCTTGCAAAAGCAAGGGGAGATAATTAGTGCATGGCAGTGGCCTGTGAAACAGGGCACATCACTCACAGATAAATGTATAATGCCAGTAAAACATAAAATAAGATCATTACCAGGAAAGGAAAATGATGAAAGTTTCTACATATATATTTATCATGAAGCGTTTTATTGGCAAATCTACAATTTCAATCCTTTGATTGTAGGTGCTTCTGGTTTATTCTGTGCTTTTGGCAAATATTTTAGTAAGAAATTTTAGGAGTGGCTTTTCTTAATTTTATAATTTTTAGGTTTAATTCCTATATGTAAAAGCGATGAGAATAAAATTAAATTTTAAAATAATAACAATTCTCCGATTTCAAAAGCCAGGGGATTCCAACTTTGACTTCAACTTGTTCCATACAGTTACTCAGAAAATGATCTCATCCTGGAATATACTTTGCATCTTGTGTTCACTCAATACATATTAGGGGTTAATTTTTCAAACATTTGCTCCTGCTGTAGTTTATGATATGTGTCCTGGGTGGGCGAGGCTCCTTAGTGGAAAGATGAAGTCAGAGAATGACCCTGTCAAACAAATCACATTACTGATAATACTGCATTCACCCGCAGAGTTTTAGCTCTTGTGGTTTAGATGCAGAACTTATTTTGTTCATTTGCCAGCGTTTCCACGACAACAGAGACAAAACCAAACGGGTATCTATTGTTAAATTAGCGCTTGAGAGAATAACGTTTGCTGGGTGTGGAGCAAGCAGTGTGATGGTGTTCTCGCTCAGGTCTGCAGTCACTTAATTGTTTCACCCTGCTCATATAGAAGATGAGATGAAGGGATTTAATTTAAATGGATTCATTCTGAGGATGTGGACCTCGCTGCAAGTCTGGCTTGATTGCCCATCACTGTTGCCTCAAGAAGTTGGTTTTGGGCCACCTCCTTGGTTTAGCTGATTGGCTTCATGCACCATATCAAAAGGGAGCTGAGTGGCAAAGGAGTGGGTTTGGAGTCACATATAGGCTATTCTGGGTAAGGATGGCAGGCTTCCTTCCCTCATGACTGACACCAGCTTTTTAAAAACTTAATTTAAATTCTCAAAATTATCGTTGTAAGATTTGAACTCACAAGCTCTACATTATTAGACCAGTAACATAACCATGAAACTATCACTCCCACGCATATTGTCATTTGAAGCTGTACATCCTTAAACTCACAGCATTTGCCTTACCCTTTTTTTAGTTCACAGCATCCTCATGTTCACCTATAGCTACAGTGTATAACTCCTGGATACATTGCCTTAGTTTTATCCTTTTTCTTGCTGACAATGTCCCTCTCCCAGATTCCTGAACAACATCAACATGTGCATATTTCACAGGCAATACAAAAATGCTAAACTGTATGGCCGAGAAATCCAATGAGATTGCAACCATTTATGAACAGAAAGTGGCCACCAAACCATCTCGTAAGGCAAATGGCATGTATGCAGAAATTTTGAGCCAGAAGTGTGCTGCCGTCATTGTTGTTATAGACACCTCAGGAAATCACCTGTCTGCCCAAAAGGCAGCTTAACTCTCTTAAAGGGCATCTGACCTCCCCCAAAGGTGTCCTGCGACCATATCCAAAGGGGTACACTACCTCTCCAAAGGACTCCGCAAAATTTAGACTTGTTTCTACCAGGTCTAATCTGCGTGTGTTGCCTTTCTCACTACAGGCGACGGAAAATCAGACATGACTAGAGATAGTTGGAGTTTTATATGGGCATTTACCTGTTAGAAACATTCATGTACAAATCCTAACCTGGCCCCATTCCTACCCCTGCAAAAATGGTTGGTGCCATGTCCAGAGGCAGTACTTTAGATTTTAGCCACATCCACCATTTTCTCCATCACTGCCTTAGTCTCCAAGTCTCACAGGGACACATTAAGAATGTCAGGCTTTATAAATCATTATACTTTAAACTGTCTATTTATTTTCAAGATAGTTTGGAATGGGGGGGGAATCACAGGATAGCTAATTAGCCTTTCTACTTAGATACAAGGCCCATGTTATTCATGTTGCCATTGGGAAGGGCTAAAGGAGGGAATAGTTCATAGGAAGCCATTGTAGAATTGGATTGCAAGTTTTCCTAAGAAATTACTGAGTCTCATAGACAGGGTCAGTCTGCACGAACCTGCGAGAGTGATAGAGGTAGCCAGCCTCTGTTGCTCGCTACGCAGAATACTGCTGGGAGCTTACCTTTGAATTGAAGAGACCAAGTTCGTGAAGGTTTAAATGAGACTGGAAGATTCAATCAGCTTTGGCTTGGGTGAGGAATATCCAGGTTAACCCTGACTGAAGTCAGTTGGGGATAGAAGTTCTTCTTCTTGAGTTCTCTGCCCGAAGGCAGTTCCGATCCACAGCACTGTGACCGACAAGAAAGCAGGGCCCTAATCCACCCAGGCAGACGGGGATTGAACCCCGTGCTGCTGGCACAAGTCTGATCCAGACCAGCTGTCCAGCCAATTAAGCCAATCGACTCCCGCCAGGAGTCTGAGTTGCATTGGCAACATACATTTTTGCATGTGTGCATGTTGTAGGCTGGAACTATGGATAGTGATGGTAGAGGCTCCAATTTCTTTCCATCAAATGGCTGACCAGGAATCTCTCCTGCTCTTACCTCTTGTTGGTGGAGTATGTTGGAAGGATTTACAAGTTGGTACTCAGCCTGTTTATCACGTTATGAATGCATCTTCCTTGGCCATCAAGTCCTGGAGTGGGAATGAAACCCAGAACTGCTGGCTGAGAGGCAGGGATGCTATTCACTGTGCTGAAAGATCTCCATGATTAGAAGTTATGCAGCTGGAAAAGAAAAAAGGAAGCAAGTCATCAGGAACTGAAAATAGTTTTGGACTGGTTCCTGGAAATTAAGTGTCAACTTAAGGGACAGAGTATAGTATACCCATGGAGGGGGATTTTTGGTCATTTTAAAAGTTAAATGGTTTAGAGTACAAGTTGCTGAATGAATAGTATTTAGACAATGTTGCTTTTAGCTTGTTTGTTACAGTAAAAGTCTTAAAACCGGAACTCTTGGTGTGTGATCCTTCCAGTCAGCCACTTGAAATTCGAATATCTTTTGTAAAGTTATCAGTCTCTATGGGGATCATGGTGCCATTTCCAGCTGCTTCATCAATATTCTTCCTTACATCAAAATGTCAGAAGTTCAGATGTTTGTTGGTGACTGCACAATGTTCAGTACTATTCACAACTCCTCAGATACTGAAGTAGTCCATGCCCTCAAACAGCAAGACCTGGACAACATTCAATCCTGGGCTGATAAGCAGTAAGTAACATTTGTGCCACACAGGTGCCAGATAATAACCACCTCCAACAAGGGAGAATCTATTCGTCTCTCCTTGGCTTTTAATGACATTACCATCAACATCATGGGAGTTAACAGTGACCAGAAACTTAACTGGGCCAGCCAGATAAATGCTGTGGTTGCCAGAGCAGTTCAGGGCTGGGAATTCTGAGGTGAGTAATTCACTTTCTGAATCCCCAAAGCCTGCCCACCATCTAGAAGGCACAAGTCAAGAGTGTGATAGAATATTCTACACTTGCCTGGATGAGTGCAGCTCCAACAATACTCAAGAAGTTCAATACCACGCAGGACAAGGCAGTCCTCTTGATCAGGGTCCCATCCATCAACTTAAACATTAAACCCCTCCACCAAAGGCACACGGTGGCAAAGTGTTTATCATACAAACAATGTACTGCAGCAAATTGCCAAGGTTCCTTCAACAGCACCTTCCAAATCCACAACCTCTACCATCAAGAAGGACAAGGGCAGCGGACACACGGGAACACCACCACCTGGAAGTTCCCCTCTAAGTCACTCACCATCCTGACTTGGCAGTATGTTGCTGTTCCTTCACTGTCGCTGGGTCAAAATCCTGGAACTCCCTCCCTACCAGCACTGTGTACCTACACCAGATGAACTGAAGTGGTTGAAGAAGGTGGATTATCCAACTTTCTCAAGGGCAATTAGGGAAGGGCAATAAATGCTGGTCTTGCCAGTGACATTCACATCCCAAGAAAAAATGAAGGAAAAAGCATCTGTTGTCCCAAGCCTCAGCATTTCCTCATCAGGAAGATGACAAGACTTTTTTTCCAAGCGTTGTGGTTGGATTTATACAGGGCAGTTTATAATGTGGCAGCCTATGTTCAGCAGTAAATACCAGGCTTATCCATCAACACCTGCTTAATCCAAGTCCTTATTTCAGGAACTATGTGCGATATCTTCCTTTCCTGGGAGCTAAGCGACAGATAGGTTTAAGACAAAGCCCTTCCCCTGTGTTATTGTATTACTAGGAGCTCCAAAACAAATTGCTTGAACCGCATAACAAAAGCAAAAATACCTGGAAAAACTCAGCAGGTCTGACAGCATCTGCGGAGAGGAATATAGTTAACGTTTCGAGTCCGCATGACTCTTGAAGAGTCATACGGATTTCCAGCATCCGCAGTTTTTTGCTTTTATCTTAGTGCTTGAACCCCATGTCTTATACACCACTAGTTTAACCTGCGTTGGTTAAGTCTGCAACCAAGCTGTTGTTGACAGACTCAGTGATCCCTACTACGTGAACCTATCGAATGAACATGAGTTTCAGAATAACAAATGATTCATTAAGATAATGTATGATTGACAACATTATATATGCCACATAAGCACAGAGCTAAAAGTAGGACCCAGCTCCCGGTTTAACCTCGAAGTAGTTTTATTAAATTGGTGCTTCAGTGGTAAAAGCTACTTCGAAGTTCCCTTTTCACTCCTGATTTCTAAAATGTCAAGTTAATATGGAACAGCAATTCCGCTGATTAGCTTGACCCCGATTACTCTGTTATCTAAAACACCCTTGGATCTATCATCTACAGAATGATTCAACTGGAATGTGTCCATAGAATCCTGGAATTGTTACAGCACAGAAGGTGTCCGTGCAGGTTCTCTGCAAAGGCGATTCACGTAGTCCCACTCCCCCACCTTTCCCCATAGCCCTGCAATTTTTTCTCTTCAGATAATTATCCAACATTTTTTAAGACCTCAATTGAATCTGCCTCCTCACACTCTTAAGGTAGGGCATTCCAGATCCTAACTACTTGCTGTGCAAAGAAGTTTTTCCTCATACCGCCATTGCTTCTTTTGTCGATGACCTTAAATCAGTTTTCTCTGCTGCTCATTCCCTCAATGGGAACAGTTTCTCCCTTTCTACTCTCTCCAGACCTCTTGTGATATTGAACACCTCTATGAAATCTCCTTCACTTCAAGGAGAGCAGTCTCAGCTTCTCCAATCTATCCATGCATCTGAAGTTTCTCATCCCTGGAACCATTCTCCTGAATCTTTTCTATATCCTCTCAAATGCCTTCAAATCCTGTTGGGTGTCCAGAACCAGACCCTCCAGTTGAGGCTGAACCAATGTTTTATGCAGGTTTATCATAACTTGCTTGTTTCTGCAGCTATGCTGCTATTCGTAAAGCCCACTGCACACTTTATTAACTGTTTTCCCAACCTGCCCTGCAACCTTCAATTATTTATGCACATATACTCCCAAATCCCTCTGCTTCCGCATCCCCTTTGGAATTATATTTTATGTTACTTCTCCTCATTCTGCCTGCCAAATGAATCACCTCACACTTCTCTACATTACATTTCATCTGTCACTTGTCTGCCTATTCCACCAGCCTGCCTATGTCATTTTGAAGTTTATCACTATCCTCCTTTCAGTTCCCAAGTTTTGAGTCATCCACAAATTTTGAAAATGTGTCCTATAGACGCAAATTTAGGTCATTAATATATATTAAGAAAAGCAAGGTATCCCCACTATATACCTTCCTCCAGTCTGAAAACAACTGTTCACCACTACTACAAAAAACAAAATACTGCAAATGCTGGAAGTCTGACAGAACATTTCAGTTCTGATGAAAGGCCATCTAGACCTGAAACTTTAAATCTGTTTCTCTCCACAGATGCTGCCTGACCTGCTGAGTTTTTCCAGTATTTTTTGTTCTTATTATGTTGATGAGTAACCTCTGTTTCAGCCAATTTTGTATCCATTCTGCTACTTTTATTTCATGAGCCCTAAATTTGCTGACAAACTTGTTATGTGGCACTTATGAAACACCTTATGGAAGCCCACGTAAACCATATTAATCGCATTACTCTCATTAACCCTCTCTGTAACCTCATCAAAAGACTCAGGCCAGGATTTTATGTCCCCTCCCGCCTGGTGGGATATTCTGGCCCCACTGAGCTGAATGGAGATTTAAATGGCTCACTGCATCTGCCGGGGGAGAGACAGCTGTAAGATCCTGGCCTCAATCAAGTTAGTTAAACACATTTTGTCCTTGACAAATCTGTGCTGGCTTTCCTTAATGAACCTTCATTTACCCAAGCGACTGTTAATTTTGTCCCCAATTATTGTTTCCAGAAGTTTTGCCACTATTGAGGTTAAACTGACTCGCCTGAGTTGCTGGACTTATCCTTACACCCTTTTTTGAACAAGGATATATAGTTTGCAATTCTCCAGCCCTCTGGCACCACACCTGTATCAAAGGAGGATTGGAAAATTATGACCAGTGCCTCTGCAACTTCCACCTTTACTTCTGTCAGTATCCAGATGGTTGCAGCTGATTGGTCGTGGTGAGTTATCAACTTTAAGCATAGCTAGCCTATCTATTTCCTCTTCTTTATCAATTTTAAGCCCATCCAATGTCTTAACTACTTCCTCTTTCACCATGACTTGAGCAACATCTTCTTCCTTGGTAAAGATAGATGCAAAGAATTCATTTTGTATCTCAACCATGCCCCCTGCTTCCATGTCTAAATCCCTTTTAGCCCCACTGCTCCTTTAACCACCCTTTTACTATTTCTATGCATGCATGAGAATCTTGGATTCTCTTTATGTTAGCTGTCAGTCTCTTCTCATACTCTTTTTGCTTCTCTTAACTGATTTTTCAATTCCCCTCGGGACTTTCAATATTCAGCCTGATTCTCATTTGTATTACCTACCTGGCATCTGCCTTTGTAAATGTTTTCACTGTTTTCCAGTAGCTGAACAAGACCACTGAATGTAATAAGGATTAGTCAGAAACAAATGTATAATATTCCACTTAGTTGTAACCTAAACTGCAGTTGAAAATACTGTAAAGAATTAGAGGAAGAAAAAATGTTCAGCCTGCTGTCCTAATGATTGATTGGAAGTTAATCATGTGTTTTTTTCAGATACTTTGGGCTGCACATTTTTATATTGTAAATAAACAAGTGAACTTTTACCAAGGTAATTCATCAGCATCCTTTTGTCATAAAACACCCTCACTTCCCTTAATCCACCTTCATCTTGCTTCCTATCTACTGTTCCTAATCCTTGTACTGAATTCACTCATAATCTCTTCTTTGTTGCCCCTAAAAACGCTTCCATTGCAGCCAGCCTGGTCCCTTTATTGATTGCAGCATGTATTGAGCTCTATTTATTCATAAATGCTTTCAACAATGAATTACTGCTTGAGATGACCCATTAGAGGACCACAGAGACTGGCAGTAGGACAACAGCCTGAAGTGAATGTATGGGCCTGATGCACGAGTGATGATAGAGATGGTGGGGTGAGTAGGTAGTGCAGCCAAAGCCTAATAAGATATATGGTAGTTCATTGGGGTGGCATGGGAGGGCAGACAGGCAAAGAAAGAGCTGTGCAGACCAGGGTAAGTATGGAAGCCCCAAAATAAGTCCAGATGATAGGGGATGCTATGTGTCCATGTTGTCTTTTGGTTCCTAGATGTCGGTAATAATCACTTTGAGCTTGGAATGATCAGAACCATGCTTCCTTGTATAATAGAAGAACTGATTTGAATTGGTTCTGTTACACAAACATCAGTCTCTAGTGCAACCATGGAATGTGGCCCCCTGGAACACTTACACATAATAATTACCCAAGAAGGAAAAAAACAGTAAAAACTGGGAAATAAGAATACTACTTCAAACTGGTCTTGTATACCTTAAAATGGAACACCAGTAAAACTGGGAAATAAGAGTATTGATCCAAACTGTTTTTCCCTTCTGGGTAGTTCTTAGCTAATTAGTTCCTAGCTATTTACAGATATTTAAAGATATTGCTACAATTTATAACAGGAGGGGAATGGAAGGAAACCATGGTCTAGCCTCCACACCCCCACCTGTATTTTGAAGGTGGGGGGGGCCTCGTAAATTAAAATGGGTGGCCTGCCCGCTGCCTTCCTGCCCACTCCTGACCTGTCTCCTATATTATGGTGGGTGGGGAAGGCACCAGGCAGCCTGCCCACCCTTGGGCCTATTGAGGCCCTTAAGTAACCAATTAACTACCAACTAAGGATATCATTCCGCCTTTGCCACTAATTTACACGCGGCAGGGGAAGGCGGAGGCAAGTCCGGCAGCTTTCACTTCACAGGATGCTCTTGGGCAGTAAGTGGGGTTACCTCCTTTTGGGGGTGGGGTCTCCTGCACCCATCAGAGGCACCTCCGCTTCCCAAGATTGTATCCCTCCCCTTAAGCCTCCCATGCACCCCCTACCTGCAGCCCAGTCTCTATAACTCAGCCCCACATTCTGTCCCTCCTCCCTGGGGTCTGCTTGACAGGCCCATCCAAAGCCCCTGGACTTACCTGAAGTGCAGGATCCATGACATTTCTTCCCTGGGATCTACCTGTGGTCCCAGCAGTGGCTACTACTCAAATCTGGTGCTGCTAGGACTACAGAGCTGTCAGCCAATCCTTTTGGCCAGCAGCTCTCTGAGGCAGGACTTCTCCCAAGATGGGGTCGAAAGTCCCACTTTAAATCAACCAAGGCTGCTCCCAACATAATACTGCGGCGGGCTTCGGGTGGTGGGGTTGACAGTGGATATTTCAGCTGGGGGCGGGGAATACATTCCCCCTGCCAGTAAAATCCATGATAAATAGAGAAGGTAGCTCGGGAACGCCAGGAGCAGACCAGGAAGTGCTCAAATTGAAAGAGGTGCAGTGATTGAGGAGTAGTGCTATAGCTGCCGAGAGCCGGTGGGGCTGTGCCAAATTTAAAAGCTTGCATTCTGAAGTAAGACTTATTGAAAGAAATTGTGCCACTGCTGGTCAGGAAGCTGGTAGACTGGGTACTCAGGTGCTGCTAGTGGTGGGTGGCCTGCAACAACATGCTGAAATTCAAGGCATGTTCAGTCGTTGGTGGTGCAGGCAGCCTGTGGGTCAGTCTATCGTTTAATATCTGGAATCCTATTAGTGTTAACTACTGTGTTACATGCAGGAATCTCTGGGTGTGTCACCACTATTCTGGACACCATAACACAAGAATCTCTTTAGAAATGTTTGCACAGGTTTCCCAATGGAACACCGGATGGCTATCAATTTTATTATACAGTGGATATGTATGGCTCTGTCTCACAGTGGAGTTCCATAGGAGTCCCTTCTGGATCTCTGCTACTCATCATATTCCTAAACAATGTGAAAGCACCTCGAGGAGCCTAAATTGTTCCTATCCGCATGTTTCATTCAGTTTCTAGCACTGGGGCAGGTTTTTCGGGTCATCGGGCGGGCGGGCAGGGTGGGCGGGCCGGGGAACAGCCGGGAAACCGGCCGCCACCCGCAATCGGCCCCCAGCCGGATTTCACACTAGCTGACCCTAATTAACTGCCAGCTGGCATGAAAGGCGTGCTGAAAAGTCCAGCGCTGCCGCGATGGGGGCGGGAAGAGTGTGTGTGCTGAAGTCAACGTGGGGCGTGGGGGAACGCGCAGTGAAAGCTCCCTGACGGCAGAGAGTCAAAAGTAAACATTATGAAATTTCGAAAAAAAAGTTCCACCCATAAGAATCACTCATCTAAACATATCAATGATAAAAATTCTGCCCAAGCATTTTATTTTTTAAAAATTAATATCGGAAACCACATCCCACCCTAGGATGAGGTTTCCTCAAAAATCCAAAGGCCGCCTGGCCAATTCACCCGCCCACCAACAGTAATGTTGGACGGGCAGCGAAAAATCCAGGTTCAATAATACTTTAATGGCCTTACTAGGCCTCCTAATTGTCGGTGGGCGCACTGTCCACTGTCTCTTGTGCCCACCGACCGAAATATCATGCGAGTGCACGATGCCGCCAGGACGCTCACCCAGCGTCATTGCCTGCTATTTCAGCCTGTGCGCCCGCCTGTGGGATGTAAAATTCAGCCCCAGGATTTGTTGCTTCCTGGTTTCAATATCCAGAGATCTCTGCCGAAACTTCCAGCCCCATGCGCTGATAATTCAGAGTGTTCGACTTGCATCATCCAGAAGCAAGAGCTAAGGGAAGGGCTCGGGGAGAACATGGTGATAAACCAAACATCACGCAGTCACACAATAACATATTATAATTGGATCTGAACAGTAAATAATATATTAAAAATAGTGTTGGCAATTTAGTTTTAATACTTTATGTCAATTGCTGGCTCAGATGAAAGAAGTAAGAAATCAGGAGGTCACATGACTGGTATGGTGCTGAATATGTGGGCTGCCAATCAGCAACTGGAAAGAGCTGAGCCAGTCCGAATGCTAGGTTGGTGGTGTTGGGAGAAGCTGCAAGAGGTGGTGCCCCCTTTAATGTTCTTTAGGACCCCTAGGAGGCCAGGGAAGCTCATTTGAGAACCTTTGCTTTATAACATGAGATGTAGACAATCAAACCCTCATGTTTGATTAAGTTTAGTTTTCTGCAATCTGCTCACTGGTTATCTCAATATAAAAATGGTGGACAGGATTAGATCAATTGGTACAATTAATTGTTGGTTAATTATAGGAACAAGTGAAAGTAAACATCTCCTTGTGTTTATACTTGCACACGGTAAAAACACAATTTAAGAAATAGAAGGAGGAATAGACCATACAGCCCCTCCAAGGCTACCCAGCAGTTCAGTCTGTTTGTAGTTGATCTTCTGTCTTAATTTGACTTTCCCAGCCTCTCCCCATATCCCTTGATTCCTGAAGAGACCAACAATGATCCTATCCTAGCCTTGAATATACTCAACAATATAATATCCACAACCCTCTGGTGTAGAGAATTCCAAAGATTCACAACCCTCTGGTGAAGCAGTTCCTCCTAATCTCAGTACTAAATGATTGATCCCTTATCCTGGGCCCATCACCCATGTTCCAGATTGCCCAACCAGGGGAAACAACCTCTCAGTGTCTCCCTGTAATAAATTCCTTTCAGAATCTTGTATGTTTCAAAGAGATCACCTTTAATTCTTCTAAACTCCAGAGAGTAGAAGCCCAATTTACTCAGCCTTTCATCATGGAACAACCCTCTCATCCCAGGAACCAATCTAGTGAACCATTATTGTCCCATCTCCAAAGGAAATGTATGCTTTCTTAATAATGGAGACCAAACTGTGTACAATACTCCAAGTGTAGTCTCACCAGCCCTGCATATTTGTAGCAAGACTTTCTTATTCCTGTAGTCCAATCTCATTGCAATTAAGTCCAACATGCCTTTTGCTTTCCTACTTGCTGAACCTGCATACTAACCTTTTGTGTTCCTTGTATGAGTACATTCAAGTCTCTCTGGATATCAATATTTACAAGTTTCACGCCTTTTAAAAAAATTCTGCTTTTCTATTCTTGCCAACAAAATAAAATAGCCTCACTCTTCCCCACATTACTCCATCTGCCACCTTGCTGTCTACTCACTTTACCTCTCTATTTCTCTTTGCAGCCTCCCATAGCTTATATTCTTACCTAACTTTGTATCATCAGCAAGCTTTGATACGCTACCATTGGTCTCTTCATCTAAGCTTTTAATAGAAAAAAAATTGTAGTAATTGTAAGTTAAACCATTTCTTACTGTTATGGGGACCATGTGACTGTACAGTCGAATCAGCCCAAGTGTGGGGAAACTTAGGGGCGGAGCTTTTTAGCCTTGGTCTTGGAACAAGCATGTAGCCTCACCAGGAGTCTGTAAATAAAGTTTGCTGTTTCTTACAAGAAACTAGCCCTGCACTCTCCAAGATATTACAATTGGCGACGAGGATAAATAGCACCGACGCAGCACCTTGCCTCAAGACTGTGAGAATTTCTATTTTGATTTTTCGGGAAGAAAAAAAGTATACTCACCAGCAACGCCTCTCTTTGGCAGAATTGACCTGTACGACTCATCTGTCAAGGGCTGGAGTCAATACCTTGAGCGATTTGGGTTCTACTTTGTGGCTAACAAAATAATGGTAGAGGAGAAAGAAAAGGCAATTCTCCTAATGTATACAGGAGTGAAACATATAACCTCGTCCATGGTCTGACAGCTCCTAATGCATGAGATTCCAGATCCTTCACTGAGCTAGCAGACCTCGTGAAGGGATATTTTCAGCCTAAACTTTCAGTGAAACTGCAAGGATTCTAGTTTAACTCTTGAGTAGATCACAACGTACATTGCAAAGTTAAAACAGTTAATGGAACACTGTGACTTCATTGGCACTTTAAAGGACCTGTTGTGAGATCATTTGGCTTGAGACATAAATGACGATGCCATTCAGTGCCGTTTGCTTGCAGAAGTTGAGGTAGACCTGAAGTGGGCCATGGAGATAGCGCTAGAAATGGAGAGTGCTGAGAGAGATTCGCAGGCTTTGCAGAGTGCGCAACATGGTGCTGTTCTGCAGTTAGGGTGGGAACCAGCCACTGGGTGTGGTGCGAGGACCAGTGAGACAATCGCAAAGTGGGACGTGGCCCCTACCACTGGAAAAATAAAAATAAATACTGGAAGCAGCTCACCAATAACACAGAAGTTAAAGTGTTACCCAAAGTCTGCAGATTTAAAGAGGCAGAATGCCATTACTGTCACAAAAAAGGGCATGTTGTTAAACAGTGCAGGGCTAGATCAAGACAGCCAATCAGACAGCAGGTCAAGTTAAATGAAGTGCGCAATATAGATGAGCCAGATTTTACTGAGGCCGATGTTTATTCCCAACACATTCTGAAGGCCAGGAAAACTGAACCAATCACTGTTATCCTCCAAGTACAAAGAACAAAGAAAAGTACAGCACAGGAACAGGCCCTTCAGCCCTCCATGCCTGCCCCGATCATATTGCCCGTCTACTAAAACATTTTGCACTTCCGGGGTCCTTATCCCTCTATTCCTATCCTATTCATGTATTTATCAAGCTGCCTCTTAAACACCACTATCATACCTGCTTCCACCACCTCCACTGGCAGCGAATTCCAGACGCTCACTACCCTCTGTGTAAAAAAACTTGCCCCGCACATCTCCTCTATAGTTTTCTCCTCTCACCTTAAATCTATGTCCCCTAGTAATTGACTCTTCCACCCTGGGAAAAAGCTTCTGACTATTTACTCTTTCCATGCCACTCATAATTTTGTAAACTTCTGTCATGTCACCCCTCAATCTCCGTCGCTCTAGTGAGAACAATCCGAGCTTCTCCAACCTCTCCTCATAGCTAATAACCTACAGACCAGGCAGCATCCTGGTAAACCTCCTCTGCACCCTCTCCAATGCCTCTGTAACCTTCTGGTAATGTGGCGACCAGAATTGCACATAATATTCCAAGTGTGGCCTAACCAAGGTTTTATACATCTGCAGCATGACTTCCCAGCTTTTATACTCAATACCCCTGCCAATGAAGGCAAGCATGCCATAAGCCTTCCTGACTACCTTATCCACCTGCTTTGCCACTTTCAGTGAATTATGGATCTGTACATCCAGATCCCTCTGCCCGTCGATGCACTTAATGGTTTTGCCATTTACTGTATAATTCCTGCCTGTATTAGACCTTCCAAAATGCATTACATCGCATTTGTCTGGATTAAACTCCATCGGCCATTTCTCCGTCAAAGTCTCCAGCCAATCTATATCCAATTGTATCCTTTGACAATCCTCTTCACTATCTGCAACTCCTCCAACCTTAGTGTCGTCTGCAAACTTACTAATTAGCCCGGTCACATTTTCCTCCAAATCATTTATGTATACCACAAATAGCAAAGGTCCCAGCACTGATCCCTACAGAACTCCACTAGTCACAGCTCTCCATTCAGAAAAGCACCCTTCCACTACTACCCTCTGTCTTCTATGACCAAGCCAATTCTGTATCCATCCTGCCAGCTCACCTCTGATCCCGTGTGACTTTACCTTCTGTACCAGTCTGCCATGAGGGACCTTGTCAAAGGCCTTACTGGAATCCATGTATATAACATCCACTGCCCTTCCATCGTCGATCATCTTTGTCATTTCCTCGAAAAACTCGATCAAGTTAGTGAGACACGACCGCCCCTTCACAAAACCATGCTGCCTCTCACTAATACGCCCATTTGCTTCCAAATGGTAGTAAATCCTGTCACGAAGAATCTTCTCCAATAATTTCCCTACCACTGACGTAAGGCTCACAGGCCTGTAATTTCCTGGATTATCCCTGCTACCCTTCTTAAACAATGGAACAACATTGGCCATTCTCCAGTCCTATGGGACCTCACCTGTAGCCAGTGAGGATAGTGGAAGTAAGTGCAAAGCCTCTGCTCATGGAGTTTGACACAGGAACATTGACTACAGTGGTGTGAGAACACATCTTTAAATAACACAGAGTAGGTACTCAGCCATTGAGTTTGGAGAAAACCGCTGCTCAGTTAAAAATATATACAGGAGAAGCAATACAGGTGAAAGGCATCACCTCCGTACCTGTATCATACAGACAACAGACAACTCAGCTACTGATAATTGTGGTTACTGGAGAAGGACCTAACCTTCTGGGCCATGATTGGTTGAAAGAAATCAAATTAAGCTGGTCAGAAATATTTCAGGTCAGGACAGGAGGAATTCCAGGATTGCTGAAAAGGTATGACAGAGTATTCTGAGATGATCTGGGGAAAATCAAAGGTCTGCAAGCTAAAATATATGTGGACTCTGAAGCAACACCCTGACTTTTTAAGGCAAGACCTGTGTCTTACACCCTAAAAGAAAAGGTAGATGAGGAATTATGTCAATGGTGAAGTTACGAATAATTCAGCCAATCCAATGTTCAGAATGGACAGCACCCATAGTCACTGTGCTAAAGCCAGACCAAACCATTCGCATTTGCGGGGATTATAAATTAATGGTAAACAAGGCTGCAAAATTAGACAAATGCTCAATCCCAAGGATTGAAAATCTGTATGCTAAACCTGGAGGAGGAAGTTCCTACAATAAACTGGACATGAGTCATGCTCAAGCTAGACAACACCTCAAGAAGTTATGTCACCATAAACACACACAAGGGCCTGTACCAATATATACACCTACCCTTTGGTGTGTCATCTGCCTGTGCAATTTTCCAAACAACAATGAAAAGCTTACTGCAAGGACTTCCCCAGGTTATTGTGTACCTGGACGACGTCCTAATCACAGGTTCCACAGAAGCAGAACATGAGGCAACCCTGGAAGAGGTCCTGAAGAGGCTTTTGGAGGCTGGTGTTCATTTAAAAAAAGATAAGTGCACCTTCCAAGCAAAGGAAGTTATGTATCTTGGTCATTGAGTGGATGCCCAGGGGTTGCATCCATTCAAGGAGAAAGTCAGGGCAATCAAGGAAGCGCCCTCTCCTACCAACATCACGGAGCTCAAGTCTTTTTTGGGCATGGTAAACTATTACGGTCAATTTTGCCTAATCTATCTACATTGTTAGCCCCTTTACACTTATTATTGAAGAAGAACCACAGATGATCTTGGAAGGCCTGCATAAAAGTCAAGAAGCTTTTACACTCGCCATGTCTGCTAGTGCGCTATGACCCGTCTAAGGAATTAATACTAACTTGTGATGTCTCTCCCTACTGAGTGGGAGCAGGATTGTCACACAAGGTGGAGGATGGATCTGAAAGACAGATAGGATATGCATCCAGAACCCTTTCTGCAGCCAAGAAAGGTTACTCACAAATTGAAAAAGAATGCTTATCTATCATACTTGAAGTAACTAAGTTCCGTCAACATTTGCATGGTCTGCACTTCATCATAGTTTCAGATCACAAGCCACTGTTGGGTTTCTTTAGTGAAGATAAGGCAATCCCACCAATAGCTTCCGCTAGAATTCAGAGATGGGCTTTAATATTGTCAGCATACGAGTACACTCTAATACACCGTCCAGGTGTGCACATAGCAAATGCAGATGCCCTCAGTCGTCTTCCTTTGCCAGATGGTATTACACATGTTCCAGTACCTCAAGACGTTGTACTTGTTTTGAATTTCCTGGATTCCTCACCAGTCTGCAGAAGACAGGTAATGAATTGGGCCAATCAGGATCCAATTTTAACAAAAATCCATGAACAAGTATTACAAGAATGGTCAAATGCACAAGTCTCTGAAGAATTAAAACCATTCTTTGCCCGTAGATCTGAATTGAGTTGTCAAGATGGCATCTTGTTATGGGGAGCAAGGGAACCATTACTGGATGAACTTCATAGGGCACATCCTGGTATTTCAAAAATGAAGATGCTCGTACAAAATTATATCTGGTGGCCAGGTATAGACAGCAATATAGAAAAAGTGGTGTCCCCAGTGTCAGCAGCACAGAAGTTGCTCGTTTCAGCTCCACTGCGGCCTGGTTGATCCTGGGTTAGAGTACATATAGTCCATATGGTTCATTGCTAGGTACCATGTTTCTTGTGATCATCAATGCACATTCAAAGTGGATAGACGTGTTTGAATTGAGATCACCTACTTCGTCTGCAACCATTGAAAAACTACGCCAGACTTTCGGTCTTCATGGTTTACCTGAAGTTATTGTATCAGACCATGATACTGCTTTCACTAGCACTGAATTCCAAAGAGTCAACCTAAATGGGAATAAACGCATCAGAACAGCACCATATCATCCCTCATCGAATAGGTTAGCAGAAAAAGCATTTTAAAACTGGCATGAAGAAACTATCAGAGGGAACATTAGAAATGCAAATTTCAAGATTCCTGTTCAGCTATCGTACAACTCCTCATGCGGCCACTGGTTTAACAGCTTCAAGATTGTTAATGAAACACTGACTTGTACAAGATTGAGTCTAGTATTCCCTAATTTAGAGGGGAAGGTGGAGAGAAACCAGGGTAGTCGGAAAGTGAATCATGACATTCACAGTAAAGGTTGAGAGTTTACTGTGGGAGAGACAGTTTCTGAATGAAATTTTACAACTGGACTGAGATGGGTCCCTGGTACAATCGTCTCTGAAACAGGACCTTTATCTTATCAGGTTGAAGTGGAAAACAGGATTGTTAGGAAACACGTGGATCATCACAGAAGTCGAGAAACCCTCCAACATCCAGTTAATCCACCTGAAATCAAAATCAAATCTTCAACCTTTGAGGTGCCCGATCGACAAAGAATAGACACACCTGATGTTCCTGTTGAAGTAAATAACTCGGAACTGCCATTGTCTAGGGTTGTCCCTGAAGCTGCAGTTCCTGCTCAAGTCGATCCAGTGGAAGAACCTCCAGTTGTAGAGTTGCATCGCTGTACCCAAATCCGAAAACCTCCTCGGAGACTAAATTTCTAATGGCATGAACTATATATAATTGTTTATAATACGTGCTAAGATATTTTTGTAAATAAGAGGGTAAAACAAAATTAAAGGCGGAGGAATGTAGTAACTGTAAGTTAAACTATTTCTTACTGTTATGGGGATCATGTGACTGTACAGCCGAATCAGCTCCAAGCGGGGGGATTCTTAGGGGCTGAGCTTTTTAGCCTTGGTCTTGGAACAATCATGTAGCCTCACCAGGAGCCTGTAAATAAAGTTTACTGTTTCTTACAAGAAACCAGCCCTGAATTCCAAGTTTATTACATAATTCATACTCATGTCAGCCTCCGACAAGTGCAATATCTGCTGCAGTAAAATCCTTTATTCAGTGCCTTTTTGATTGATTTTAAAGTCTAAAATTTAAAGTCTAAAATTAAGTTTGTATCAGCAGATATAAATTCTGGGATGGGTTCATAATTTTGTCAATTGTTCCTGCTTGTGTGGTAGTGCATGGTAAAGAAAGTGCCTTTCAAGACAATTTACATAATTGATTCAGTGGAAAAAACCTCAGAATTACTGGCCTGAATCTTCTGGTCAGCACACGGGGGTGGGCCCCGCTCGCCGACATGTAAAATGATATGCGGTGATGTCAGCCATGCATCCTGACGTCACCGTGCAACATTCTGACCCTCAATTCGGCAGGAGAGCAGTGGAGTCGGCTGCGCACCCGCCAAACTGTTGAAGGCCTATTAAGGCCATTAATTACCTAATTTAACTGATTCTCAGGACTGCCCATCCAACCTTAACATTGGCAGGCAGGCGAAGAGCGCAGGTGTTCTTTGCATTTATCATGAAACCTCATCCATAGGCGGGATGAGGTTTCATGAAGTGTTTATAAATCAAATAAATTTTTTTAATTAAAATTCATTGACATATTCCAGCTCATGTGACACTGTCACATGAGGGGTCATGTCAATTTTTTTTTGAAGTTTTAATAATGAAAATAATCTCCTTGAGGCAGCTCTGTGCCTCAGGGAGATTTCTGCACTCTTTCGCACTCAGGCCCCAACTCTCCCTCCTCCCCCCGACTGCACAGTGGACGCTCAGCGCTTCTGGGTGTGCTTCACGCTGGGCGGGCCTTAATTGGTCCGCCCATGTAAAATGGCGGCGCGCAACCGATCACAGGCGGCAATCGGCTGCACGCCTGCCCACGCCCGCCCCCACACAGCCCGCACGATGGGGAGAAAATTCTCCCCACTACGATGATGTTGCACTTTACCCAAAATTCCCCTTTCTCTTTAGCTGATAACCAAGGTAAAATAGATGGGTTAATGTTAGCACTAAAATAATGGCAACACATTTCATAAAGATGCATTTGTTATGCATATGACAACACTGCTAATAATCTGTTTCATAGTTTGGGGGAAAACATTAACATGCAAAAGAAGCATGCTGGCTCTGCGTTGCCAGTATTAAACTTCTGATTTGTAACCGGGTGAGTATTTGATCTGTATTTTAAAAAAGTGCCAATTGCTGATTATTGAATTTTTCATCTCCTGTAAAAATTGATTTCAATTGAACATCCTCATAAGTAAAGGTACAAATCTTGAAGGAAAAGTGTCCTGATTAGTACAACAGACAAGCCAACAGGTTAGATAGCATGATGATGTCTGCAGCGTTTGGGTTTAAAAACTACATGGGGATGTACTGCTGCATTCAAGGATAGGAGATCATTACAAGTTCACTGATCTAAAGTTGCATAAGAATTTTTTGCACCTCGCATTTCCAGGATTGTGATTAGCCAACTCAGCTTATGGAGAACATTTTTAATAACATCACATAGCCGAATGAAAAATCCCATTTATTTTGTTTTAGTCTTCAAAAGACCTGATGGCATGTCCTTTCTAATACATGCAGCTATATAATCGGACTGAAATAATAACTACTTTAACAGAATAACTGCAGTCATAAATAGTATATGATTGTAGTTTGATTTCATTTGCTACTAATGTGAAGTAAGCACAATGAGCTCGATCTCCCTAGTGGCAGTTAACTGCCAGCAATATTTTGATACGGAAATGATAAAAATGTACTGCTGTCAGGGTTATAGTTTCCTTATCTCTCTTTGGTGCCAGCAATAGTAAATCTAGTCTGGATTTAAGAAATAGGTTAGCCAATTTTCAGTGAAGCAGTTAAAGATATTATCAACTCACCACCTGATTTTCGCCTCGCATGTTAGGTGGTAATATTGGCAAGGACAAGAAAATTTGATTCAGTTGGAATAAAGTTATTGTATACCTTGTGGCTCTAAATAGCAATGTATCATAGAAACATCGGGGTTGTGAAACAAAAAAAGATGAAGGACCACCTAGTTTGCTTTCTGCCATCCTGGCAGTCACATCAAACAGCAATCTTGGAGTTGTTGACTAATCATAGCAGTCAATCTTTATCAGTTAGACTACAAGTCTAAGACCCAGGCTTGAGGCAAATAAACTCTTGTAGCAGAAATCTTTGGAAATCATTGCCCAATAATAACTGTGAGGCTAGAAGAGAGCCAGAAAGGAGTCATGGATGGGAAACTTGGAAGTTAAGACTTCCCACCGGCCCTGCTGAATTTACTGGAGGGCCTGTCTTAAATTTTGTCAGCACATTTCCGAGCTCTAGTCAGCTGGATTGAATTCCTTTGTGCCATGTAGCAGAGGTTTGGTTGGTGCGTGGTTAATTTGGCAAATTTTTGAAATGCAAGGTCAACCTACTGGAAACACGCTTACTTTCGTTCTAATCGTGGTGAGCTTGTGATGTCCAAGTAACCCTCTTTGGAGGGGCAGCCCTGTGATTGTAATATCTAAATGAGGTCCATTCTTGATATAGGAACATAGGACTTAGGAGCAGGAGTTGGCCATTTAGATATTCGAGCCTGCTGTGCCAGTGGATAAGACTATGACCGATCAGATTGTGGTCTCCACTCCACTTTCCTGCCTGCACTCTCCACCTGCCCCCCTTGATTTCCTTGTTTATAAAAAATCTGTCTATCTCATAATAAATTCAATGACCCCTGCCTCCACTGCTGTTCTGGGGAAAAGAATTCTACATACTAATGACCCTCTGAGAGAAAAAAATTCTCATCTCCATTTAAAAAGGGAGACCTTTTATTCTTAAGCTGTGTCCCCTGGTTCTATTCTCCCCCACAAGAGGAAACATTCTCCTGGTATCCATCCTATCAAATGCCCTCAGGATCTTACACGTTTCACTAAGATCAACTCTCATTCTTCTAAACTCCAGTGCATATAGGCCCAGCCTGTTCTACCTTTATCATAAGATAAGTCCTTCATCCCAGGAATGAGATATTTTGGCGGTAAGTTAAATTTACAGTTGCAGATGTTGACAACCATTCCAGACTATTGCCTTCTTTTGTTGACATTCTGCCATCCTTTGAATCTCTTAGCCTTAGGGCTAGATTTTCAATCACCTGTGGGGGAGAGGTCAGGTACAGATGCATTAAAAGCCATGCACTTGGACGGTGTATCAGTCTTTCGATGCCTCCATGACATGTTAAGTTTTTAAAGGGCAGGCAATGTGGGGAGCTGGCAACCCGCATGCCTCCAGTTAACTTGATGTTAAGCTCATTGAAGAGCTTGTTAATAGGCTAGAGAGGGACATAATCAAATTTTCAATATCAATAATGAGAAGAGTAAACAGTCTGGCACAGGAGTCAGGAGCACGGCAGGGAGCCATTATTGACTGTGATGAAAAATCTGGTCTAAAAAAGGAAAAGTCAAACTGAGATGCTTATGCAGTTTCCATCACCTGAGTAGAGGCTTGAGCACCTGAGGAATGAGCCTTTGGGCACTTTTATGAACTACGAGGCTGCTGCTCCTGTGCTCTTCTGCCTGCCCAGTAATTGCTGCCGTTTTCTTTCTTGAATCATCTTCCATCATGAATTCCTGTCTCCAGGTTGCCCTTGCTGCCTCCATTTGAGTGTCGATCTTGCCTTCAGTCAAATTGGGGCCTTTGCCTTAAAAAACCATGTCATGTTGCTCTTGCTAGCACAGGCTCAGGACCTGGAAATGATCTGGTCGTCAGGTTCCTGACTCCAGAATGAAAACCCAGCCTTGGGCACAGAAGGAGGCCATTTGGCCCACTAAGTCCATTGCCATCTGGGTGGGAAGTTGAGGTAAAAAAAATGATGGAGGCCCTGCCGTTATATTTATCAGGATTTCTGTTGTCAGAGTACTTCCAGATTTTCACCCACACCACAAATATTAGGACCAGTGCTTTCACACATTAGTTTTAAATTAGCTTCACTTCAAATACATACCATCTCCACTGTTTTTGCTGTTCTGAACAAAGCAAAATAGTTGGCCATGTTCTACATCCCCTTTAGAATCCTGAACATATCACTGCTCTCTTTTCCAGTAAGAACATCCCAAATTTACAAAATCGCTGCTCATAATCCAACCCCTTCACACTCCAGTCATCCTGGTTACTCTCCTCTATATTCTTTCAATAGCTGCACTTTCCTTTGTGTACTGTTATGACTAGAACTCTACATATATTCTAAGTGGCAGGAATTCCTCACTCTCTTGGCTTAATATTGACTTTTTAATACAACCCAACATCAAGTTTTCTTTATCACTGCCACTGAACATTGTTGCCACAGCATCAATTTATTGTCAATCAGAACCATAGATCTCTTTTATTTTCCAAGCACTTTATTTTCTTTTCAGTTAATTAATAGGTCCTTCTTGGATTTTTTTGTCCCATGTGAAGCACTTTGCATTTCCTTACGTTGAGTTTCATCTGCCACTTGTCTGCCTAATTCCCAAGTGTTTCATATCCTCCCCTAGCTTATTCACTAGAGATTGTTGTGCCATGTCCCTTTGCTTTTATCCATGTGTGCTGAACGCCTGTTTGGCACTCAGATTGCTGCTACAATCCCAAGACACAAACAATCCATAAATCCTACTGGGAAGAAATTTGCATGTATTTACAATTCTTATTTTCTCACCACTATAAAAAGGCAAAATGACAGACATGAGTCGCAGATTTCCCCACAGTGCCAGTTCCCAGATATGTACTTTAAGAAATGTCAGTTTTCAGCAAATCCATAATATTAATTGAAATAATTGATTATATTTATTCACAAGATAGTTTTGGTTGAAAAAGGCTCTTTTGTCCATTTAATCTTATCCTTCTAAAATACTAACAACTTTACCATCTCTCCTTTGTACATGCATTTTTATATATAAATCATACACATGAGTATAATATTTTATATATTATATAATATATATAGAGAGAGAGCTGCATCTTAAGTAAGTGCAGCTTTCTGATGGCCTTCAGCCTTATTTCTGACCATCTATTCTTTTATTTGCCGTTGGAATATGGGTGAGTCCAGCCACTTGGCTTCAACTATTATTGATCATCTTCTACACAAAAAAAAACTTTCAAACTTGCTCTTCAAAATTTTAAACCTGCCCCTCTTGTTGCAAAAACAGTCAACTCTCATGCCAGGACTAATATGGTGCTGGCCATGCCCCTGCTGCAGATTGAGTACGGGACCTACTCTCAGAAATCAGTTTACATTGTGTCTATTGTGTGGCTAAATAAATGGCAAAGCAAATGACAAACTTTACACCAGAAATGCTTTTAAGCAGGCACATTGTGTCTAAACAGTGAAGACATGAACCAAACAACTTTTACCTCACTCAGCTAGTTTACAAACGATGTTTCTATGCACGTGTGGAAATAAAGTGATCAGCCCCTCATGACTAATTGTTTATGAAACACTAATCCACTTTATCTTTATAGTCTAAGCATGTTACTTATTGGCTGATAAGCAAAACAAAATGTCAAGATTTTCTGATAGAAGTTAATGAACTTATCTAGAACCTTACTGTAGTTATCAGGTGGAATAAGAATGGTTAAATTGCTAAATTTACCTTGGCTGTATGTACTGTAAGAGATCCTCTTCGATGCTTTACACACATTTGTAAGTCAAGGTGATGAAGAAAAAAGTGAGCACCTCATTAAAATTTCCACTGCCTGCATTTTAAAAAGAACTCGGCATTAAAAACATTATTCAATTAAAATTAAACTTAGAACAATTAATTCAGTTATAGTTAACATCAAGAAAACATTTGAGCAAAAATTTCAATATATCAACTTACTCCATGAAACCAAGAGATGAAGTATGTGCAAAACATTGTAAAATTATATCTTAAGTTAATTTAAATTATACTGTGCCAGCCACGTCTTCCTTGGTAGCACAAGAATGGCATCTGAATCAGTAGGTGTGGGTTTGAGAGATTTAAGCACAAAATCCAAGGCTGACAATCCAGTGTAGGATTGAGAGAGTGCTATTTTGTCAGAGATGTTGTCTTTCAGCTAAGATGTTAAATCTCTTTAAGGTGAATGTAAAAGATCCTATGGCACTATTTTGAAGAGGAGCAGTGGAGTGACCCCGGTGACCTGGCCAATATTTATCCCTTAATCAGCATCACAAAATAAGATTATCTGGTCATAATCACATTGCTCTTTGTGGGAATTTGCTGTGCACACATTTGCTGCCAGGTGTCTTACAAGAGTGACTAAACTTCAGAAGTGCTTCATTGGCTGTAACACACTTTGGGACATCCTGAGGTCACGAAAGGCACAACATGAATGCAAGTATTTCTTTATTTTACTTATAATGTTCAGCACATTAAAAGTATCACATTATAAACAGTAATCTGCCGACATGATTTATCCACTCACTGGGGGACTTTAAATATTCTAAATCTAGTGATATCCAAGAACATTTCTGGTATCCAGATACAGCAAGGAAAATAATCAAAGCTAGTAATTTGAAAGGAAGCATATGCCTTTTTGAGGGAGAGAGCATGGTATGATGTGACCTTAGCCCCAAATTGCAATGGGGGTTCCTTCCAATATCCCACTGTAAAGTTGGCAAGATGTCAGCACAACCTCCAGAAAAACAACATACAAGGTCATTTTTAGACATTTATGCTGTTTTAATCATGGTTCCCTCCAATTTTCTTCCACTAAATTCCCATATGAAGTCCAGGCATGGAAACCTATTCGCAGGCTAGTGAGGTTACAAAGTGTATGAAACAAAGCAAGGAGGATATGCATGTTTCATTGTGGACCCAGCTAGTTGTTAATTGTTCTAAATGGCAGAAGAGGAAGAAGAAGTGATAGGCCCTAATTCCAGCTAGATGTAATTATTGTATTATTTTATTATTTATGAAAGCATTGTAACAATTTTACTGCTTTTGTACTCTTGATGTATTTTCACTCTTGTGGATGCACAGGAGAAATAATAGTGACGCCTTTGGAGAAAATGCTGGGAAATGAGTAGCCTTTGGTACAGTATCCTATATAACTGTTTTATCTGTGTTTTGTTTCAATTTTTTAGACTCAGAAATCCAGTTTACCCAGTTATCTTATGGAGGTTGAAATGCAAATAGCATTTTTTCCTCATTAAGCTGTCACTGCCAGTAAACAAAAATGTGTATTGTTGTGATTTATTATTTAAATTGCAACCATTGGGATTGGTATTTGAAAATTTATGTCTTTTTGTTCTTTGTTGAAGCCCCAAGTATTTCTACTGCTTTTTTTCAAAGAGCATTCTTGACATTGTGTAAAACAAAAAATAATCATTTTTGAATGAATAGTTTCTGGAGTAGTTTTTAAACGTATCAACAAGTTCTCTGATATTTCTGTTTTAAATAACAGATAAATCAACCTATTTAATTGCATAACTAGTTGTTGAAATGCTTATCTATAGAAGATTTGTAGTTAGTTACACATTTACTTGATGAAAATAGGACCTTTCACGTGACCCCCAAAAAAGCGACAAACAGAAAGTTGCAATTAGTTAATCCTAACTATTTGAAATACTATAGAACATTTATCCAAATGACACCAAAAGTTCAGAAATGAAAGCTACATGAAGATGAACTAATACAACCTGGTAAGTACATGGAATGTTCTTGTTCTGAAGCTTGAAAGTTCCTGCTATTAATCATTACCTGAAAGACAATCAACAAGCCGGATCTTTGTTCAAATATGCTTTTTTTAAAGACTATTTTACTTTTTTTTCACACAAGTTCATTGATTGTAATCATATATTTACTGTGGTAGGACCCTGAAGATACACACTGTCATTTATTTGTGTTGTTTGCTGTTTTACACTGAAGAATCTCCTGTCGACATTGCCACTTAAATGTGAGCTATCTTAATAAAGTTTTACATCCTTCTGCAGAAAATAGAATACATAGGATCAAGTCTAAGGTGCTTACTCCATATATTTAAAGATCAAACTCTTTTGATCTAGAATGAAATAGGTTTGTTCCCTTCGAGTTAATTAACAAAATAGTCCTTTCGCTGTGAAGGAGCAGTTCATTTCTCTGTATTACTATAGGTTTCAAATATAATGCGAGTGTACTACTTTCTGTGGTAAGGGATGTTTGTGTCCCCTATTCTACTTACTTGTAAACAAATATATGAACTGCTTTAAGCTGCTTTTGGTCTGTGTGCTGATATCTGCTAGTATGAAGAGGTTTTTATTTCGCTATAGCTTGAAGTTAATCCAGTAAACAGATTATTGCAAATGGATGAATTGTCAACCCTTCTCAGACATACCTTTGTACAAACAGAATATAGAAATGGTGCAGTTTTTCAGATTGTAGACAACAAGGTTTGCTTATAGCAATTTTGTGACCATGAAAAAAAATCACTGATATAGAAAATAATTGAAATCAGAACAATTGGTGGCATTGTGATCGGATACATTACTTAAAGACCAGATAGCTTACTTGAAGGTTAATTTGGACCAACTGAAATGTACTATGGGCATAATAACCTAAAACTGATTGAACTAACAAGGGCAGAAAGAAAGAAGCAGCCTGCAAGCATTGAACTGAACAAATATGATAGCGATTCAGTGGACAGACTATTCAATAAAGTAATTAAGATCCAAAGAAAGGCCATATCTGCCAAATTTAAGGTGCAGCTCAAACCAGCAGATTAAGGCAGGGATAAGAAAGGTGTAATGCTTCAAAATAGAATTCAAAATATCCACTGACAAAGAACAAATGTGTTTCTGCAGCTAGAAGGAATGATGGAAGAAGAACCTTATACAGCACTTTTCCTATGTTTGAGCTATATGAAGGGCAGATTTGGGGTGGAGGCAGTGGGGGGGAGGGGGGGGAGCGGTGCAAAATCCCACTGCCAGCAGGCTTAACCAGTTTGCCAGCACAATTCTTCCTACAGGCCACCTTTCTGGAGGCAGGATTATCGGTAGGTAGCCAATTAAAGCAACCAAGTGGTCTATTAAGGCCAATTATGGGAGGCCGAGTGAAATGCTCCAGTTGACTTCTGGGTTCTCTGCTTTGTTGGAAACAGGACAACTGCCTGGTGGCAGCCTCCTGGTGCCAGGCCAGGGGACCAGCACTCCAGGCAAACTTAGAGGCCCTCTCCATCTGTCTGGTTACAGCTGCGAATGGAGGCCACCTATATCTTCCTGATGTGTATTAATCATCTAGACTTTGGTGTACAGAACACGATTTCAAAATTTGCAGACAATACGAAACGTGAAAGTATTGTGATCTGTGAGGAAGATAGCGTAGAGCTTCAAAAGGCCATGTACAAGTTGGTGGGATGGGCGGACAAGTGGCAGATGAAGTTCAATGTGGAGAAATGTGACATTATTCATTTCGGTAGGACGACCATGGAGAGACTATACAAAATAAAGGATACAACTCTAATGTGGGTGTCGGAGCAGAGGGACCTGGGTGTATGTGCATAAGTCATAGAAGGTGACGGCACAGGTTGAGAGTGCAGTTAATAAAGCATACAATATCTTAGGCTTTATTAATAGAGGCATGGAGTACAAGAGCGAGGAGATTCTGTTGAACTTGTGTAAGACACTAGTTCAGCTTCAGCTGGAGTATTGCATCCAGTTCTGGGCACCATACTTTAGGAAAGATGTGAAGGCATTGGAGAGAGTACAGAAAAAATTCACCAGAATGGTTCCAGGAATGAGGTACTTCAGTTATGAAGATAGGTTGAAGAATTGTGACTCTTTTCTTTGAAGGAACGAAGGTTAGTGGAGATTCGATAGAGGTATTCAAAATCATGAGGGCTCTGGACAAAGTAGATAGGGACAAACTGTTCCCAGTTGTGAAAGGATCGAGAACGAGAGGGCATAGATTTAAAGTAATTGTTAAAAGAAGCAAAAGCGAAATGAGGAAAAATGTTCATGCAGTGAATGGTTAAGGTCTGGAATGCACCGCCTGAGAGTGTGGTGGAAACAGTTTTAATTGAGGCATTCAAAAGGGAATTAGACTATAATCTGAAAATGTGTAGGGTTACAGGGAGAAGGTGGAGGAATGGCACTAGGTTCATTCGGAGAGCCAGTGCAGATACAATGGGCTGATTGGCCTCCTTCTGTGCTGTAACAATTCTATCATTCTGAATGGTGGCCCAGCTGCTGTGACAATTTTTTATTTGAACATTTTTTAAAGCTCTGAAATGAAACCTCTCTCTCCCTTGAAATGGCAGGCTGCAGCTCCTTCTGGGCTCAAGAGCCTCCTATTGGCTCCCTAGCTATGAGAGCCCATCTGCCTCCCTTAATTGGGCAACAAGTGTACCCTTTGGCCACTAATTGGCCATTTCAGGCAAATTCACTGCTGAGTGACTACTCCCATTAGCCTCCTGACCCAAAATGCAAAATCCTGCCCGTAATCGTTATTATTTATACGCAACTATGGAACCCAATTTGCACAAGTCTCTAAAATGGTAAATCGGATTTGTGACCAGCTAGAAGGTGTTTCTACTGGTGTTGTTGCATGAATTAATGCTGGTTAGGACACCAGAAGAACTTTTGAATAGTGCTGTGGATCATTTACGTCCACCTGATTAGATGGGTCGGTCTTCAATTCATTCAATGTTTCTTCCAAAATCTCCAATAATGCAGCACTTTCTCAGTACTTCTCTGAAGCATCAACCTAGATTATATGCTCAAGTCCAAGACTGGAGTTTGAACCCATAGCTTTCTGACTGAGAGCAAGAATGCTACCACTGAGCCAATGTCTACACTAGATAGTGATAGCTAAGGGAATATGTATATGAATGATTAAAACCAGTTCACAAATATACTGAGTAGAGCAGACTGAGTCCTATTTACTACTAATTACTTCCATTATGCAAAAGCAGTGACACCATAGTTTGGATATTAATTCAGAGATGGGGCTGGAGCAGTTTGGTGGTGGGGGAAGGATTGCTGGATCGAAGCCGGGAAACCTGGAAGAATGGGTTTCCTGAAGCTTCTGCTGAATTTAACAGCAGAACCAGACCAGCAATTTTTGCCTCTGTTTCCCAGCTGGAGTTGGCTTGACTAAGGGGTTGTCAGTTGGGTAGACTATAGTGCATGAAAGTTTGGGAGGCTGGGTGTGAAAGAGGGAGATCGAAGTCCAGAATATGGAAGACCAGGGAGGCCAGGATAGGGGAAAATCAGAAGATTCAAGGGAGCTCAGAAGTGTACGAGGTGGGTAGGGATGGTTGTCCAGTGGTGAAGCAAGTGTACTGGATACAGAAGGTAAAGGAAAGGGCACTTACCTCCAGAATCCAGCAGTCCTTGCCTCCCTTTAGCTGCCAGTTTCACGAGGCTGACCAGGGTTAAATTTAAAATGGTGGCTAAATATGAGGCAGGTAGCCTCATTATAATGTTTAAATTGCCAATCCTCCTCCCACAAGCAATTTGTTTGTCCACCTACTGCTTCTAAAAAAAATGGAAGTGGACAGGTATGGAAGCAGATAGCAGGCAGGATTCCAATTTTTCACTTTTCAATCACTTTACAGAAACTAATGGCAGAATATCCTGGTCCTGCCAGCAGCAGGAAGTTTGGCAGACGGGGACTTAATGTGGTGTGAGGCCAAAAATGATGGTGGGATGAACTTTAGGAATTAAGTTCTCTAGACTTTAAAGGCAGGGTAAAGGCAGGTCAAGCTTCCCAACAAGCAATGCCAGGAAGCTCTTTTGCTTGCATTAACAAGTTATGTATGTTCATTAAAAGCCTAGCTCACCAGAATTAAGCTCCCTGCCAATGAGAAATTAGAATGTTCACTTTTACGACTACTTATGTGGCATGCACTTTGCAAGGTTGACTTCTACCATGATTAACACTAGATTGCCACTGCATTGTCCTCTTCAAAGAGCATGTGTAAATATCAACCTATAGCATTGCAAGGAGGATGATCAAGGAAGGGAGGAAGAGTTAATGGGGAAGAGTGGAGCAGTGACCGGGCAAAAGAGGAAGGGATAGTGCAAACTTCTGGGTGCCATTTAAATATGGTGCCTGGACCTTCGACCCATAAGGTAATGGCTGGGATGATGACTTCCTGTCTGCCCCCTGCAAGAATTTGTGAGCTCCTTGCGGATGCATATTTAATGAGTCGAACAGTGCAAGATCACGTGCAGTCAGCCGCCCCCACCCACATCAGTGGAAATCACTCCCACTTTCGTGTCCGGCACTGAACTTAGACCCCTGGATGGAAGTTTAAGGTAGAATCTGAGATATGAACACACTTCAAAAATGAAAGTTTTTTTTATTATTTTAAAAAGCTATGGAATTTTTATTATGGATGAAGGGAATGACACTCTAAATTTTTAAAACTAGGTTTTCAGGATTAAAGTGATTAGGACCGAATGTGTATTAAACTCAGTTATACTTCATTCAGTAATGTTACCATTTTCACAGATTTTTACAGTGTGGATAGTGCATAAAAAAATTGAACTTCACACCAAATCACTGATTTTTGTGCCAATTAGTTGAGCACACCCTGTGGAGAAACAGAGTACTCCTGATAACTTCTGGATTTCTGTACTTAAATGTGCATTGTTGTAAGGGTTTGTTCAGTAGGCCTCGCAAGGAAGATCTGAGGCATGTAAGGTTGAACAGTAGTATTTATTGGTAACACGTAACTATACACATATGTACAAAGTATAGCGCAAACTAGGAGCTAACTTCATGGGCAGAATTTTTCTCTCATCAGGTAGGCACACACCTGACCCGAACAAGCATAAAATGATGCACGATGACGTCGGGAGAGAGTCCCAATGTCATCGCGCAATGTTTCGATCGGTGGGCACACGCAGGAGTCAGCAGTGCACCCACCAACATTTAAGAGGCCTATTAGGTCCCTTAATGAACTAATTGATCGAAATTTTTCACTGCCCATCCAACCGTTTGGGATGAGGTTTCGTCCAATGATTAAAAAAAAAACTCTTTGCACACATCTCTAACGTGACAGAATCACACGATGGAACACGTTTCGAACATTTTAAAATTCTTCATTGTTTATTTGGAAAATCTTCAGCTCCCTGAGGCAGCTCTGTGCCTCAGGGTGCTTTTACTGTATGCACCTGCGAATCTCTGTGCTCGCCCTCCTCCTCACCCCACACAGGCAGCGCTGAGCACTGCAGCGCGTGATTCACACTGTTAATTGGCCAGCCAGCATGAAATCGCAGTCAGGGCCGAATCGCAGACGGTGGACTGTTTCGCGGCCACTCTCGCTCACCCCTGCCAAGCCCATCCAATGACTGGAAAATCCTGGCCCATGCTGACTTCCATTAGAGTCTGTCCATACAACTCTGTCTCCTCTCTGTTGTCATGTGACTCCCTACATCATATTGTGGGTGGTACTGTTCTCCAGCCCCATCTTAACCCATGATATGCCTAACATCATTATACTAACACCTCCCCCCGCAAGTCTTTACCCAACATATTTACTGTACAATCTTTCTTTACGTGCTGCCCTTTCTCTGCCATTCAAGTCTCTGACTTTAAGAATTCAGAGTCTGGAGGCTTGACAATTCTTCCAGGTCTCGTTCTGGTCACACTTGGAGGATGGGTAGGCTCAGTTGCTTTGGGGAAGCTTTGTTAGCTTGAAGTTGAAATCATAGTATTCTGTGTTTCCGGCACTTGGTTGTCTCCATCTGATTCACTTTTTGCTCTCCTTGGAGTTGGACTTCTCCTTATCAACCATCAGTCTTCTGTGGCCAGATACCATTTACTTATCCCATTCCTTCTGGAGGGAATGTTCACTCTGTTCAATCATAGAGCGGACTTGGTTTTTCTTTCTCCGTGGAGTCCGCCATGTTCTTCCTTGAAGTTGACGTTTCAAAAATGGAAGCTTCATCTCCACTTGTTGCACAATTTCACCCAAATTTTCTCCACACCTGCAATGGACCTTTTTAGGTGCTTTCCAGTTGTGTCTTTGGTTCAGGTACACTTCAGTCAGGTCAGGATGCTGCTGGTTTAGTTTTTCAGATTTCAGCCCTTCACTAGCTTCATTAGCTCTGGGCTCGTTCATTAGCTGCCACCATGTTGTAAGGATTTGTTCAGTAAGTCTCACAAAGAGGTTCAGAGACTTGTAAGGTTGATCAGCTGTGTTTATTGGTAACACATAACTATGTACTTTTGTACAAAGTATAACCCAGACGAAGAGCGAATTTCATTCTGGCTTCTACCCCAGTTTCTTCATACAACTCTGTCCCCTCTCTACAATCATGTGACTCTCCACATCACACTGGGCATTACCGTTCTCCAATCCCACATTAACCCTTGTTATGCCGAACATCCTTATATTTCATGCATGCATGGACACTAGGAGTTGGTGTCAGTTGTTCACAGTAACGATGGCGAATGCTGAGTGTTTTGCTTCATTACACCTGCAGATTCCAGACCATTAAGATGAAGCTGGAAATTTAACTAAAGTTCAATTGCAGTCCCTACTGATTACTAATAAAGTTTTTGAAATGGTGGACATTGTGAAATGGGTCCACAAACTATCAAAAGTTGCCATTGCTTGATGTTGGATATTCAAATGCACTTGTGTCAACTGAGAAAGAATTAGTTGCCATTATCTGTTTGCAATCTGTTCATGGGTCAGGTTGAATGCAAAGGTACTTAAAATGCTGGGCAAATGTAATGAGGTGATTTATATAACCAAAATAACATCTCAGAGTTATGTACTATATCATCATTCATTGGCTTTGAGGAGGTGGTTTTACGTACCCTGACTACCCATGAGAACAAATATTTAATTGATAATAAAAAAGCTTTTAGATGGATTAAATTTATTTGGGCCAATAGCTGTTGCCTGAGTAGAGGTAAAAGGCTATAGATTGAGGTTCCCCCCACTACTGTGGTTAACAGGCGCTCAACCATGTCTGACCCATCTCCCGTGCCTCTGCCCTCACACCTTCTCCTCCCTCTCAGAACCATGATAGGTTCCCCTTTGTCCTCACTTTTCACCCCACCAGCCTCTTCATTTGAAGGATCATCCTCCTCCATTTCCACCAACTCCAGCATGAGACCACCACCAAACAAATCTTCCCGTCACCCCCTCTGTTAGCATTCCATAGGCACCGTTCCCTCTGGGACACCCTGGTCCACTCCTCCATCACCCTCAACACCTCATCCCCCTCCCATGGCACCTTCCCAAGCAATCGCAGAAGGTGCAACACCCTTTACCTCCTCCCTCCTCACCATCCAAGGCCCCAAACATTCCTTTCAGGTGAAGACTGTATTCGCTGCTCCCAATGCAATCTCCTCTACTTTGGGGAGCCAAAACGCAGACTGGGTGACCTTGAGCCTGTCCGCAAGCACAGACCCTCCTGTTGTTTGCCATTTTAACACACAGTGATCTCATGCCCATCCTTGGCCTGCTGCAATGTTCCAGTGAAGCCCAATACAAACCGGAGAGATAGCACCTTATCTTCCAACTAGGCACTTTACAGCCTTCCAGTCTTACCATTGAGCTCAACAACTTCACACCACGAACTCTTTTCTCCATCTTCACACCTTTTTTAATCCCTTTTTTAAAATTTATTTTTATTTACTTATTTTTATTTTTATTCGTTTATTTGTTATTTTATCCCCCTTTTAATTTTTTTTTTACCCTTTTTCTATTCGTTTTGCCCAACCCCCGTCCCCTCCCCTCACCCCACCCCCAAAAGGACCAGCTGTTACTTGTTCCATGTTGTTCTTCCACAGGGTGTTGACCCTTGTTCTGCTATTCACATGTTCTGCTTTCTCACCTTTAAGCCACTATCAGCACTTCCTTCAGCCCTTACCACTACCATTAACGCTCCCTTTGCCTTGTGTCCATTGCATCTTTGGCAATCTCTCCTTGGTCTCCTAATCTGCTGTCCTGCTTTACCTGCACCATCTCCCTTAAACAGTATAAATTCCATCACTTTCTACTACTCTTTAGCTCTGAAGACTAGTCATACAGACTTGAAACATTAACTCTGTTTCTGTCTCCACAGATGTTGTCAGACCTGCTGAGTTTATCCAGCATTTTCTGTCTTTATTTATTATTAAAGAAGGCTGTGGAGTTATTTCACAATTTTCAGCAATTGTTTTCTGGAAAATATAACAACACAATCACTTCCAAACATAGGGCAGGATTTCCAACATGCCTGAGTGTGAAATAGTGCGCGATGACTTCGGGCGAGCATCCCGACATCATTGTGCGATATTTCGGTCGGTGGGTACGTGTGAGAGTCAACAGTGCATCTGCCGACAATTAAGAGGCCTATGAAGGCCATTAAAGTATTAATTAAGTGCTATTTTTTGCTGCTCATCGAACCTTACAGTTGGCAGCAGGCGAATCGGCCAGGCAGTCTTTGGATTTTTTAGGAAACTTCATCCACAGGCGGGATGAGGTTTCTGTAATTAAATTTATATTTAAAAAAATTTGGGCAGAACTTTTCAAATATACATGTTAAGGTGAGTGAGTCCGCCGTATGTACATTTTTTTCCATATCTGTAAAAACTTTATTCAATGGTTTGAAATTCTTCAGCTCCCTGCCTGCAGGGAGCTTTCATTGCGCGCTCCCCTGCGCATGCGCAGACTTTTGCGATCGCGCTCCTCCCGCCCTCACCCTGGTAGCGCTGAGCTTCTCAGCGCACCTTTCATGCTGGCTGGCTGTTGATTGGCCAGCCCGCATGAAATCGTGGTCAGGGGCCGGCCACAGGTGGTGGACCGTTTTCCGGGCCCACCCACTGTGCCCACCCAACCACCTGAAAATCCTGGCCTTAGTAGAAAAGGGATTGGAAAACTGGGGAGTAACACATCAGATGGTGAAGAAAAAAGAATGAAGGAAATGCTACATTTGAGTTCTTTATAGGAGTCATGGGCACAGGGAAGACATTAGGCCCATGTGATTGCACAGGGTCTTGAAAGTTTCAGCCTGACATATTCCTGCATGGCTGATCCGTATGGATCGTTTCCCATCGTCAGCAACGTTAGGGTCAGTCTTAGTGCCTTGCAACAAGACAGGCTTTTAAAGCAGATCCAGTTCCCATCCTTTGTGTGGGACTCCCTCAAGGCAAAGGCTGTCCCTGCCTGGGTATCCTGTAGTGCTCATTCTTAAAAAGCATACTTCTGTGTAGATTACAGAAAATTAGTTGATAATCTTATTAAGTTCACATGGGGGATACCTTTGTGAGACTCAAAGGTGTTATGTACTTCATGACTCTTCATCTGAAATGATCTAGTTGAATGCTGAAGCTCAAATAACAGAGTAAAATACACCACCGGGCAGAATATTAAGAATATAAAGGGCAGAATATTTCCTCTGCCATCTCCACCAACTCCAGCATGATGCCACCAGCAAACACACCTTCCCTTCACCCTCCTGTGTCGGCATTCCATAGAGACCATTCCCTCCGGGACACCCTGGTTCACTCCTCTACCACCCCCAGCACCTCAATCCTCTCCCACTGCACCTACCCATGCAATCGCAGTAGGTGTAACACCTGCCCTTTTACTTGCCCCCTCCTCACCATCCATGGGCCTTTCAGGTGAAGCAGTGCTTTACTTGCACCTCCTTCAGTTTGGTCTCCTCCATTCGCTGCTCCTAATGCGGTCTCCTCTACACTGGAGAGACCAAATACAGAGTGGGTGACCACTTTGCGGAAAACCTCAGTCTGTCCGCAAGCATGACCCAGACCTCCCTGTCGTTGCCATTTCAACACACCATCCTGCTCTCATACTCACATGTCTGTCCTTGGCCGGCTGCATTGTTCCAGTGAAGCTCAAAGCAAACTCGGGGAACAGCACCTCATCTTACGATTAGGCACTTTACGGCCTTCCGGACTTAACATTGAGTTCAACAACTTCAGATCATGAACTGTCTTCTCCATCCCCACCCTTTGATACCCCACTTTTTTCTTATTCATTTTTTAAAAAATGTTTTATATTTATTTATTTTGTTACATTTTTCCCACTTATTTTCATTATTATTATTTTTTAAATTTATTTCCATTTTTATTCATTGTTTAATCTGCAGCTTTTGGCCTTTTTGATCTTTTCTCCCACCACCGCCCCCTCCTCCCACCCCACCCCACTAGGGCCATCTCTCAATTTCCAGAGTCTTTACCCTGGTCCTGCCATTATCACATTCTCCTTTCCACTCTTAGTTCACCATTAGCATCTCCTTTAGCCCGCACCACCACTATTAACAACCCTTTGACCTTTTGTTTATGACATCTTTCGCAATCCCTCCTTTGCCCCCACCTATCGCTGGCCTTCTATCCAGTTTCACCAGTTCCTCCCCCCTTAAATAGGATATAGTTCATACATTTCTACTTCCCTTTAGCTCTGAAGAAGAGTCGGACAGATTCGAAATGTTAACTCTGTCTTTCTCTCCTCAGATGCTGTCAGACCTGCTGAGTTTTTCCAACAGTTTTTGTTATTGTTTCAGATTTCCAGCATCCGCAGCATTTTGCTTCTATATTATAAAGAATATGAAGCTCGGCGGGTGCACCTGACCGGACCGAGCGCAAAATGTCACGCGATGGCGTCAGGCAAGCGCCTGGTTTCATCAAAAAGTCCTGTGATATTTCATTCGGTGGGTGTGTGCTGGAGTCAGCAGTGCGCCCGCCGACAATTAAAAGGCCTGTTAAGGCCATTAAAAAGGTAATTCTATTCAAATTTACGCTGCCTGTCCAACCTAACAGTGGGTGGGCAGATGAAACAGCCAAGCAGCCTTTGCACTTTTTAGGAAACCTCATCCACGGGCGTAATGAGGTTTCCTAAAGGAAATAAAAATCAAATAAAAATGTTACACTTGAATTGAAAACATGTCCCTGCTCATATGACAAAGTCACATGAGGGGACGTGTTTTATGATGTTTTTATTTTCTTTATTTTTTTTAAACAACACTTCATCTCCCAAAGTCAGCCCTGTGCCTCAGAGGTTATGGGGAGAATTTTCGGTATGTCGGGCGGGCCGGTCGGGAGCAGACGCGGGCGGGCACGGAGCCAATCATTCCCCGCGACCGGCTGCGTGCTGCCATTTTACATGGGCGCAGCAATTAAGGCTCGCCCAGCGTGAAGCATGGCTGGTAGTGCAGGTGGAGGGAGGAGGGAGAGTAGGGGCCTGCGAAGAGCACAGCAATCTCCCTGAGGCACGGAGCTGTTAAAAGTACTGAAATATTAAAGTTAAAAATTATTTAGACATTTCCCCTCATGTGACAGTGTCACATGAACTGGGACATGTTAATGAATTGTGCAAAAATATTTATTTATTTAATAAAGCTTCAGGGAACCTTGTTCTGCTCATGGGTGAGGTTTCCTGAAAAAACGCGAAGGCTGTTTGGGCCCTTTGCCTGCCCGCCAACCACAAGGGTTTTTAATTGGGTTTTTTAATGGCTTTAACAAGTCTTTGACAGTTTGGCGGGCGTGCAGCCAAACGAAAGATTTAAATGACGCGCAGTGACATCAGGGCGCACGCCCAGCATCACCGCGCGCCGTTTTATGTGTCGGCAAGCCGGGCCCACCCCTGCACGCCAACATCAAAATTCTGGCCTATGAAGCGCTCACTTGAGTGCATGCGCAAAGTTCATGCTTGGTCCACTTGCCCTCTTCCCCTCCCACGCCTGCACAGGTAGCACTGAGTGCTGCTCCTTACATTTCAAGCTATGTGGGCCTTAATTGGCCCACCAGCATTAAAGGTGCTGTGCCAATCGCAGGCAGTGGTTGGCTTCCTGCCCGCCCCCACGGAGCTCGCACACCAAGGGCAAAATTCTGTCCCCTGAGGTAAAGTGACATTATGGTTATCCATATGTAATACCTGACATTTTAAAGAGCATCTGGTAGCTCGAATATACATTAAATTTAATGAGCAGATTACTGCAAGTACAGCAACTGTTAATCACTTGGTTTATATGTCTGTGAGGATGGAGTATAGAGAATAGAGCTTCTGGATCATAGATCAGCTGGTCCATTCACGGGAATACAAGGTCATCGGAACTATATTAAAATGAGTAATTACTACTGTTTTAGTTACCTTAAGCAAGTTGCCAGATGCACAGCATTTTCTACAGTAATTTTTTGCCCCTTGATTTTGGAGTTACATTGATGTGGCCAAATTTCAAGCTATCTTATATTAAAACTACACACAGGAAGTAAGTGGGCTATATTAAAAATTGGCTTTCTTTAATATCTCTCTTTGTCTATCTCATACTCCTGATTGACAAAGGGGGTAATCACAGACTTAGTAAGCCTGATGTGCATATTCCAGGATAGTGCAATGTTAATGTCTGCATGACCTTTGGGATCTGTGGCAGTGGTTAATGTGATGGAGTTCAGGTGCACTGTGCTTTGGGTGGATGAATGGTTGGGCCGTCATGTAAATATTTGCAAACTGGCTATTGTCCTTGCTATTAGAAATCTTTAGCAAGGGGAGTGGCTGATGAGCAGTATAGAACAGCCTCCTTCCACCTCTGGAGATTGGCCTTGAACCTGGATTGATGGGATAAAGACTGGAGACTACTGTGGGCCTGAATGAAAACATTTTAGGGAGATTCAACTCTGTTCCAAGTCATTATGAGGGAGGCCCCTATGAGAAATCAAAATTTAACACTGTATTCCTTTTGCAGATTAGGCTTAAAACAACTTGCTAGGACAGTGAAAGGAGTTTATCTTAAATTAAGCATGAGTGTTCAAATGTAACTTGCTGGAATGGACTTCCTTCATGATATAAAGGATTTACCATCAAATATTTCTGACCGAAAAATAAAATCCATGCCTGACGTTTCAAACAAGTTCTGTTTTAATTTGGATTCTGCTGTATGAAGCATTAATCATTAACAGAAGTACATTCAACAAGTCACTTGCCTGAAGCACCAGTGACACCGCAGAAATTTCAACTGAACCAATATCCACAGTAAGTGACACCCTCAGTTACACACCAGCATACTTTGCAAACCCATATATTTATTATTTAGCACTCTTTTCCTTTTCCCCTTCCCCTCCTAAAGGCATTGACTTCTTGTTGAAGTATGATCCCATAGACGCTGATTACTTCTGGACATCTCGTTCAAATGGTAATTCTTCATCTGTGTGCCTCGATGGCAAGTGTTCCGAGGCTATTTGTACAGAGGGAGAGGCTAAAAGCCATGTAAACGCAGCCCTTTCCTCACCCAACATTTGCTCGTGTATATTTTCAGCTGAGGATTGATCAAGATTGGGAGATTTTTATTTGTTTATTCTTTCATGGGATGTGGGAGGCGCTGGATGGGTCAGCATTTTTATTGCTGCCTTCTTGTATCACTGTAGTCCACCCCGCAGTGCTGGGAGGAAGGGATTTCCAGGATTTTGACCCAGGGACAGTGAAGGAACTGCGACGTAGGGCAGAATCTTTCCCTCGTCGGGCAGGCGGCGCCCGACCTGAATGAACGTCAAGTGGCACATGATGACACTATTCAAGCGTCCCGACATCATCGCACACTCGTGTGATATTTCAGTCAGCGGGTGCGCACATGAGTCGGCAGCGCACTCGCTGACAATTAACAGGGCTAGTAAGGCCATTAAAGTTCTAACTAAATAGGCAGGATTTTCCCCCCGTCGGGGGCAAAGTTGAAGTGCGGGCGCCCGGAGGCGCGCCTCCCATCGGGGGGCATGCCGCCATTTTACGCGGTTGGGCCAATTAAGACCCGCTCAGTGTGATGTCCACACGGAAGTGCTGTCTGCTTCCTGTGCGGGCGGGGGAGAATCCCTAAACCTGAGAGTGTGCTGTATTGCACATGTGCAGGAAAGAACACGCTCATCTCCCTGAGGCTAGGTGCAGCCTCAGGTAGATCGGCTCTACTGTCAAAAATATTAAAAATAGAAAAAAAAATTCCTTGACGTCCCCTCATGTGAAACTCTCATGTGAGTTGGGACATGTCCATAATTTTTTTAAGAAACTTTAATTGAATTTTTAAAAACCTACATGAAACCTCATCCTGCCCATGGATGAGGTTTCATGCTTTTTCTAATTCCTGCCAGGGCTCCTGGCCTGCCCGCCAACCTTAAGGTTAGACAGGCAGGCCCATTAATTACTTTAATGGCTCTGTCAATGGCCTCAATTGGCCATTGACAGGTTAGCGGGTGCACAGCTGATTTTGCTGATTCCCCGCCTATCTGAAAATGTAAATGGGGCACGGTGACGTCGGGAGTTCCGCCTGACGCCACCGCGTGTCATTTTACACGTCAGTGAGCAGGCCCCGGCCCCAAGCTTGCCGACAGGAAAATCCTGCCCAATGAAATTTTTCACTGCCCGTCCAACCTTATGGTTGGCAGGCATACGAAAAGGCCAAGCAGCCTTTGGAGTTTTTGCGAAACCTCATCCATGGGTGGGGTGAGGTTTCGATCAGTAATTTAAAAAAATTTTTTTACATTTCAAACTAATTTCTAACATGTCCCTGCTCATGTGACAGAGTCACATGAGGGGACATCTAATTAAAATTTTTAAATTCTTTATTTTTTATTTTCAAAATTTCTCAGCTCCCTGAGGCAGCTCTGTGCCTTAGGGAGCTTTTACTGTGCACACCCCCAAGCATGTGCACACTTCCGCACTCGCTCTCCTCCCACCCTCACCCTGGCAGTGCTGCAGCACACGTTTCACGCTGGCTGACTATTAATTAGCCAGCCAGCATGAAACCCATATCGGGGCCCTATCCTGGATGGCAGCTGGCTTTGCGACCGCTCCTAAGCCTGCCCACCATGCCTGCCCAACAAGGACAGAATTCTACCCATAGTTTCGTCAGGGTAACATGTGGCTTGGAGGGGAACTTGCAGCTGGTGGTGTTCCCATGCATCTGCTGCCCTTGTCCTTCTAGGTAGTAGAGGTCGCAGGTTTGGAAGTTGCTGTCTAAGAAACCTTTGTGAGTTGCTGCGGTGCACCTTGTAGATGGCACACACTGCTACCACTGTGCGCTGGTGGTGGAAGGAGTGGACGTTGAAGGTGGTGGGTGTGGTGCCAATCAAGCGGACTGCTTTGTTCTGAATGGTGTCAAGCATCTTGAGTGTTGTGGGAGCTGCGCTCATCCAGGCAGGTGGGAGTATTCCATCACACTCCTGACTTATGCCTTGTAGACGGTGGACAGGCTTCGGGGTGTCAGGAGGTGAGTTGTTCACTGCAAGATTCATAGCTTTTGACCTGCTCTTGTAGCCACAGTATTTATAGGATTAGTTCTGTTCATTTCTTGGTCAATGGTAACACCCAGGATGTTGATAGTGGGGGATTCAGCGATGGTAATGCCATTGAATGTCAATGGATGATGGTTAGATTCTCTCTTGTTGGAGATGGTCATTGCCTGACACTTGTGTGGTGCGAATGTTACTTGTCACTTGTCAGCCCAAGCCTGGATATTGTCCATGTCTTGCTGCATTTGGACATGGACTGCTTCAGTATCTGAGGAGTTGCAAAAGGTGCTGAACATTAAGAGCCAGCCAGCGTGAAACGTGCACTGAGAGCCTCAACACCGCCAGGTGGGGGTAGGAGGAGGCGTGCACATAGTAAAAGCTCCCTGAGGCGCAGAGCTGCCTCAGGGACCTGATGATTTGTAAAATGAGAAATGAAGATCTACAATTAATATAAACTAAGTCACATGAAGAGGAACATGTTAAAAATGAGTTTTAAATTTTTTTGAATTAAATGTTGGAACCCTCATTCCACCCATGGGTGAGGTTTTTCAAAAAATGCGAAGAGAGCCTGGCCTATTCGCCCGCCCGCCAACCATATGGTTTGACGGGCAGCAAAAAATTCTACTTAATGACCTGCCTAAGGGCCTTAATGGGCCCCTTAATTGTCAGCGGGCGCGCTGCCAAATCTCGCGCGTGTCCACTGACTGAATATCACGTGAATGCGTGATGATGTCGGAACGCTCGCCCGACATCATCGCGTGCTATTTCATGCTTGGGCGTGTCAGGCATGCACCCACACGCCGAGCTGAAAATCCTGGCTTTGTGGTTATAAAAGTGGAATCTGAACTGGATATCCATGACTCATGCAGATATATTTCATCATGTTGTGGGAGAGCGAAGCTTAGTCAGGAGGTCATTGGCCCAACAGGAATAGAAAGGAAGTTTTGAATTATTGGGGAGGTAGGGTGGGATTGGCAGCAGAGGCTGGTAGTACCGCCCGTTGCTAATATGTGGCAACGCTGTGGAAGCAGGAAATTGTGTGCCTTGTTTGAGTTCAATAATTTTAGATCATGAACTCTCTCCTCCATCCCCACCCCCTTTCCGATTCCACCACCCCCCCACTTTTTTTCCAATAATTTATATTTATTTTCCTTTTCCCACCTATTTCTATTATTTTTAAATGTATTTCCATCCACTGTTTTATCTCTACCTTTTAGCCTTTATCGATTCCTTCACCCCACCCCACCCCCACTAAGGCTATCTGTACCTTGCTTGTCCTGCTTTCTACCCTTAATTAGCATATCTTTAGATAATATCACCACTTTCAACACCTCTTTGTCCTTTAGTTTGTGACATCTTTTGGTTATCTCCACCTATCACTGGCCTTCTATCCAGCTCCACTTGTCCCACCTTCCCCTTAAACCAGCTTATATTTCACCTCTCTTCTATTTTTACTTAGTTCTGTTGAAGGGTCATTCGGACTCAAAACATTAACTGTGTCCCTCTCCGCAGATGATACCAGACCTGCTGAGTTTTTCCAGGTATTTTTGATTTTTGTTTAGGAAATATTGGCTTGCTGTTCATTATACTTACACTTGCCCGTAGACTTCCTATGGAATTTTGCACTGGAAAGTGCAGTAATTAGAAATGTATTTCAATACAATGCCCTCTACATTGTATCTGGAACCCGTCTGGATTGGGTGATTGTATATCTCCTTAACCAATCAGATTGAAGAATTCTTCCTGAGGCATGCAGTCTGAACCAGGAGGTGCAAGTTGGAATCCAATGTTACACCTCAGGCTGGGTTTCCATCTCCTGATGGAAGTGGGAATGGACCAGAAATGACAAAAACCTTGGATTTTTTCTCAGGAATTTTGAATTTCCTGTGTCTACCTGACCTCACCCCATTTTCACATAGCCATATCAAGGGTCGGGACTGGCTTGCGTTGTGACTCCTCACAGGCTTCTGCTGATGTTAAGGTCACCATTGACAGCCGTAGAGGATTTTTTTTCCTGTTTCCCCAGTACTTTTGTCGGGTTGGTTGGGTTTTGGAAGGCTTTTGAAAACCCACCTTGTTTGGCAGTTCGTGAACCTTGGCAGAAGTTTGCTGAGGAATGAGGAACATCCTGACAGTTATGTGTTAAGCATTTTGACAGCTTCAAATGTCATTATTAGATGCTCTACTGTTAATGCCATTATTGATCATTGAACAGTGTCCTGCGATGTTAAGTTGAGTATTATATTGATCAGCATTGTGTAAGTGTTGAGATGCATTGGAGTATTTTTCCCATTGGTGTATGTGCTATTCACATTTAAAACTGAGGATAATGGTGCCTGGGAGCTCTACTGTCATGATTTGAAATGATTTAACACCCCACAGCCCTTGAAATTTGGAAACAAAACTAGTTTACAAGCTTTCACTTAGAGAAAAAAGTAGACGCCTGCACCTGCGTGCTTTGATTGACAGGCCACCTGGTGTAGCTTAGAAAAAAGCAAGGCCATTGTTTTTGCAGTTTCAATAGTCTTCATTGTTTCCATTTTAAAGGGTTTGCTTTGACAACTGGGGCCATTAGGATTGCTTAGCAGAGGTTCAAAAGCTACAAAACCACACATCTCAACAGGGGGCTTTGTCCACAGTTTGACTGACAGTTTAAAAAATGAGTAAAGGATTATCTGTCTTTGATGTGGTTACTGAATAGAAGTTTGTTTTTACAACTGAATGGCCACCCGAGGAGCTGAACTTTTTTTCATAGGCTCAGGATCATTTTAAAAATATGAATGGTTGTGTTTTTCACTGACAGTTCTCTTGGATTGTTAAAGGTCTCATTTTTAATTTTCCACTTTGAAGGCTTTCCATTTCTATGGCATGGCTACTGAGGACTGTACATAGCAGATGCTTAGTAGGTGGCTATGGAGGACATATGGGGGGCATAGAGCGTGCATGGTGGGGTTCTACGGAAGTATGGAGGGGGCAAGGAGAATCTGAGGGGAACGGAGGAGTCCGAGAGCGGGTAGAAGTATGAGGAGGTTGGGGAACAAAAGAACTATCTTGGAGAGCTGGGCCAATGTCCCCGAAAGCCAAGGCAGTTCTTCTAACCAACCCACTGGATACATGCACTCCTCTAACGCTGCCTCAGGAGTCAGAAAATCCAAATCCTTCTTACCCTCATCTCCAGGAAATGAAATTCTGGTAGGAATAGGTGACAGGCGTGGGTTTCCAAAGTCTCCCATTTCCCTAGCCCATCATGAAAACTTAGCCCCATGTACAGAAAAAGAAAGAAAGAAAAAGAAAGATAGGAGTAAGAGAGGGAGATAAAGGAGAAAGAAAAAAATAAAGAAAACCATGGGCAGAATTTTCCCCCATTGGAAAATTCTGTCTATGGTTTTCTTCTTTTTTCCTTTCTCCCTTGTAGCACCGCCACCCCCACCCCCCCCCACCCCCCCCCACCCCCTGAATCCTATCCTTCTCTTTCTTTCTTTATTTTTCTGTACATGGGGGTGAATTGGAGGCACACCACCATTTTATGTGGATGGGCCAATTAAGGCCCACCCAGCATGATGTCCACACGGAAGTGCTATGCGTTCCCTGTCAGCCGGAGGGGGATTCCCTGAGCCGAGAGTGCACTCTTTCGCGCATGCGCACAAAAGAGCACACTCATCTCCCTGAGGCTAAGTGCTGCCTCAGGCTATACAATAAAAAATTTGAAAAATAGAAAAAAAAATCCCTGACACTGTCATATGAGTTGGGACATGTCCATAACTTTTAAAAAAAATCTTTAATTACATTTTTAAAAACCTACATGAGACTTCATCCCGCGCAGGGCTGACGTTTCATGCTTTTTCTGATGCCTGCCAGGGCTCCTGGCCTGCCCGCCAACCTTAAGGTTGGATAGGCAGGTCCATTAATTAGTTTAATGACTCCGTCAATGGCCTCAGTTGGCTATTGACAGGTCAGGGGGCACACAGCTGATTCTGCTGAGCCCCCGCCTACCTGAAAATTTAAATGGGACGCGGTGACATTGGGAATTCTGCCCGAAATCATCCCGCATCATTTTACGTGTCGTCAAGAGGGTCCCGCCCCCCGCTCGCCGACTGGGAAATCCTGGTCCATATTTTTGTTTAAATCCCCAACATTAACTTGAATGTGATGAATGTGACTCCACTCTTTAAAAGTAAAAGTAAATTTTCAGCATCAGAGAGGATGCTTGGCAGTAATTAAGACAGATCTCACCATTAGAAATGTGGTTGCACTTTATTGCACTAGCCCTAACTGTTTCTGATGAGTTTAATAGGTAATGGGTAATTACTAGAACCTTACACTCTTCCATGTATCTCAATACTGAGCCTCTCAGTGAGATACTGTTATAGTGAAGATTTTGGAGGAGTCGGGCAAGTTAGACAGCAATATCCAATCTCCGCATTTAACTGCACCTATGCAGTTGCCAGAAATTATTGTCCGTTTTACTCCTTATACTGATAACCTACCTTAATGGGTGGAATCTTACCGGCTTAAAAGTTTTACAGAGGTCAGGACCTTGCTGGTGCTGCCTGGCACCCGCCTGAACATGCTTACAGGTAGTGATGAATTAAGGGGCCGCCTCCAGGAACATCATCCAATTAAGAATGGCGGACAGGATGGGTACCCAGCTGGGCCAATGGGAGGGCATTGTCCTGCTGGCTGCCCCAGCATGTGAGGTTGTCACAGTTGCTCTGAGCAGATATTTAAAATGGTTTGTGGGAACAGCAGTCAGGCCAATATTGTGGAAAGAGAACCACCTTCAGGAAAGCCGGCGGCCACAGCTGTGGTCCTGTGCTAGAAACTACCCCGGGCAGGGTATTTCAATTCAGAAGGTTTTTCTGCCGCTGCCCCCCACCTCCTCCCTGTGCAACCTGCTGCCAAGAGGCCACCTCTCGGGACCTGCCAAGCTTTGGCCACAGCATAGGGCCTTACTGGCACCATCCTCAATCTTGCCTCAATTCGCCAGGTAATTGGCACTAATTGGCCACCGGCTACTGCTGGGCAGGTAGCCGTTTCCGTCGGTCACTCACCTCCGGCAACACTGGCTGGACACGGGAATCCAATGCACCATTCTAAAAACTTCACTACTGCCTGCCACCAATGCTACCTTCATATGGCTGGTTAGGTTCTTCCCATTCTTTTTCCACTGTAATAAATTCACACATGGGTTTTTAATTGTAAATGCATGGCATAAGAAGTAAGATTAATGTGAATGGAAAGTGTATAGAATGTCATGTGAGAGAGATCAATTTTTGAATGAAGTGTTAATTGCTGAAAAGCCAACCAGAAAGTGCCCTCTTATGATTGCTTGCACAGAACCTTTGGGATACAAATTGAAGGTATTACCTGAATAACGGAATGAAAGCCTCTTCCTGCAGGCCTTTGTGGATCAAGTGGTACATCCCAGTCCATCTCATTTCTGAACCTGAGTCACCATGTATAGCTTTTTAGTCATGGTGGCTGACTCTATTGAAGTAAATATGTTACCTAAAGGCCAGAATCTTGACGTCGACATGCAGGGTTGGGCCCAACAGGCCAATGCGTAAAATGATACGCAGTGAAGTTGGGTGTGCGTCTCGACATCTCCATGCGCCGTCGGGATATTTCAGTGGGCGGATGCGCTATGAGCTTCGATGCGTGCCTGCCATTAATTAACTTAAGGCCCTTGAGCCATTAATGGATGGAGATTTTTTGCAGCCTGTGCAATCTTCAGAGTGTTGCACGGGCAAAAGGGGCGGGTGGGTGGGCCACATTTTTAAAAACCTCTTCCATGGGTGGGATAAGAGGGGTGAGTGGGCTCGCGAGTGGTATTTGTTAGACATTTAGGGCAGAAATTTTCTGTCGGCGAGCTGGGGGCGGGGCCCATTCACCGACGCAAATTCCTGATGTCATCCCGCCCCATTTAAATATTCAGGAAGGTGGGGGAACAGCGAGATCAGCCGTGTGCCCGCCGACCTGTCAATGGCCAATTGAGGGTAGTTAAATCAATTAAAGGCCCTGACCATCCAACCTTAAGGTTGGTAGGCAGGCCAGGAGCCCCATCGGGCTTCTGAAAAAACATGAAACCTCATCCACCGGCGGGATAAAGTTTCTGTGATATTTATTAACATGTTCCATCCTGTGTGATATTGTCACATGAGGGGGACATGTTAATAATTTTTTTATTTTTCTATTTTTACAGTTTCAGAACCTTTCAGCGCTCTCCCTGAGGCAGCACTTAGTCTGAGGGAGATGCACAAACGTGCGCACTCTCGCAGTTGGGGAATCCCCTCTGCCTGCACAGGAAGCGTCGGGCGGCCCACTTGTCAGGTCTTAATTGGCCTGCCCACTTAAAATGGCGGCGGGGCCCATTTCGGCAGCAGCGATCGGCTGCCTGCCCGCCACCAAGCCGGTGGGACCCGCCCACCAATCAAGGGCAAACTTCTGCCCTTAATGTTTAAACTTACTCCTACTTGCTTCTGTGAACAGGAGAACTTCAAATCTCTTCACGGCTGCTAGTACAGGAATAACAGGCTTCAGGTCAGGACTCTGGAGTAAACATCATTCTTGGGGCCTTGCTGGTTTCAGGAAACCTTCCCTTACCCTGGGAATGGCAGCTGTGTTCTCTACTGGAGGCATTCTCCGAGGAGGAAGGGAGGACCAGAAGAGGAAGGAGGCCAGGAGT